>NC_091776.1:60655014-60958045 GCF_029378745.1 Bos indicus | reverse complement strand
GTGATCCAGATGCACACCTGAGTCTGGGAACTTCCTCACCACCCTAGCCTGGATGTGGTGATGCCATTGCGGTTGTCGTTAATATTGTCTTTTCCACCCACCTAAAGAAGCTCACGGCCAACAGGGAGAATACAACCGGCTGTCCTTGCTATCTGCAGGCTCACATTTCTCTTCTCTCTAAAGAAAAAGCAAGAGGGGCTCAGGGTCTAGTCCAGGCTCTACCGTTTATTAAATGGATGTCTCAGGACGGGTTCCCTGGAAGGAAACCATTGTGGAGGTGGGCGTGCAGGTGGCTGGTTGGGCAGTGCTCTCAGGACAAGCACCTGGGAGGAAGTAAGGGAAGCAGGGTGGGCAGAGAGGGACGTTGGGCTGTGATATGGTGCAGTGGGGGCCTCAGCCCATCTCAGGGGAGCTTGGGAGCTGGGGTGACCTATCAGAGATGCCCCAAATGCAGGCAAAGGGGGCTTGGCCATTATATCTCCTGCCTCAACCCAGTCATTGAATATGAGCTGCTCTAGGAGAGGCAGAACCCTGAGGGGGGTGGCTCCCTTCAGCCCATGGCAGGTGCTAGGGAGGGCATGCAGCTGGGAACCATTAGAAGCCACCACCGCCAACAACTGGGGAATGAGAGTCAGTCTGGATCCTGGGTAGCACACCACAGCAACCACCACACTCGGTATATGACTTCTCCTGAGTCTCTTTATCTGTAGAATGGGAATCATGATACATTTCTTCTCATCCAACCCCCCCAGAGTGTTTTGATCAAGTGACGTGGTGACGGTATAATAAGAGCGGCTGTTGCGCTTAAGGACGTCCTATGCAATCACAGCTCAGCTTCATTCCAACCCTGGGAGATGGGAGCCACAGTGATTAACTATTTGCCCAGGGGCCTCTCAGCTATGAAGAGGTGCGGTTGGGCTTTAGAATACACCTCCTTAACCATTGCACTACCTACCCTACCCCAGTGTCTGCTAAGTCGCTTCAGTTGTGTCCGACTCTGTGCGACCCCATAGACGGCAGCCCACTAGGCTCCTCTGTCCCTGGGATTCTCCAGGCAAGAATAAATGGAGTGGGTTGTCATTTCTTTCTCCAATGCATGAAAGTGAAAAGTGAAAGTGAAGTCGCTCAGTCGTGCCCGACTCTTAGCGACCCCATGGACTGCAGCCTATCAGGCTCCTCCATCCATGGGATTTTCCAGGCAAGAGTACTGGAGTGGGTTGCCATTGCCTTCTCCGTACCCCAGTGTGGCTGACTTGTATTCAGAGAATAGCACTATGTGAGTGTCAGAAGTAGAATTTCCTACCTCCCTTTAGGGGTGAATGAGTAATTCTGGGGAGGATCTGTGTATAGGTGCATGCACACATGGGCACTATGCTTTCAGATTATCCTGGGTCCCACTTGTGAGAGAGACCAGGCACCCCCAGTATTAATAATGGGGAAACCAAGGAATTGATTCCAAGATTCCAGTCAGGAAAAGAAGCCCACAGCTCAATTTCCAGCCTCAGGTTCTCTCCCTGGGCTTCAAGACTGCATGGTAGGGCTGGAAAAATCCAGCCTTGAGCTGGGAGACCGTCTGAATGTGGTCACACAACCGGTACTCACTTGAAGACGTGGGCTGGGGCACCCAGGCACATGGGGCACCCACCATGACCAAGCATGCCCTGCTCTTTAAATTCCTATCTACTGGCCTCTAGGGATTGGACCTTCTGGTCAACCTTTGCCCCCAGCCATCCCTTGGGTCGGGAATGTGAAGGTAGAAATTCCCTTTATCCAAATACAACCCCATATAATTAAGTAAAAGAAAAGCAGCGAGGCTGCCGACCAGGAGAAATCTAAGAATCAGGAACCCCCTCAATCAAGAGTTAGGAGATTAAAGCCCTCAGGGCGCATTTAGCCCAGTCTGTCTTTGTAAATAATGTTGTATTGGAACACAGCAAAGTCTATTTGTGTACATCTTTCCCCTTATAACGGCAGAGTGGAGGACTTGCAACAGAGACTCTATGGCCTACAAAGCCAAAAGTATTGACTATCTGACCCTGCAGGAAGTATGCCAATCCCTGATCTAAACTGACAGCTATGCAAGGCCAGGGTCTGTGGCTTTTGGCACAGTTGGGCTGGAAGGAGGAACTGCCTAGAAGTTCTGGGAAAGATGACTTCAGGGACTTCCCTGGTGGTCCAGTGGTTAAGACTCTGCCCTTTCAGTACGGGGGGCAAGGGTTCTATGCCTGGTGGGGGAACTAAGATCTTGGTGGGGGATATAAGGTTTTTTGGCTCCACCAAAAAAATAAGAATGACTTCAGAAATGACTTCAGTGAATGAATGCATGGATTATTCTCCAGCCTGCTGATTGACCTCGGGGGAGTCTGACGTTCTGTGGGTCTCAGTTTCCACATCTGTAGAATGATCACGATCAAGGCCAGTTTCTCAAGTCCCCTGTCTGCTCGGAGTGTGGAGGTAGAGGAGGGGCTCAGGGTTCAGGGTCTGTTTCAGGAGCAGCGAGGAGCAGGAGGCTGGGATGCGGCTGCCAGGAGAGACAGGGGAGCAGAAAGATGAGCAGGTACCAAGGAAGTCAGGAAGTCCAGAGGGGCGGCAGGCAGCGGCAGAGGGGAGAAGACAAAGGGGGAAGGCTTCGGAGCGGGGAGGCAGATGGGAAGGAGTGGCCCCCGGGTGGGATGGCAGGGAGGCCAGCGGCCACAATCACAGGCCCAGCAGTAAAGCGTGATGCCACACGCAGGACGCCAGCTTCAGCGGAGAATGAGACCGGGGAACTAATGAGCTCCGGAGGTGCAAAGGACGCTTTCGTGCTAATTCCTGCTCCCTGGGAGCCACCGGGGAAGGGAGAGAGGACCGCGGCCCGGGCTGGGCAGCTGGGTCCCCACTCGGGGGCTCGGCCAGACGGTCGGCCGCCGGCTGGGGCTTCACGCCAGGCCTGCCATGCCCGGCCAACCCGCCCGCCCGCGTGCCCACCTTGTGCCCGGCTGCCTCTGGCTTCAAGCAGGGAAAGAAGGGGTCTTCCTGTGGCTTGGTCCCCGGAGCAAATGTTGAGACCATTGTGTGCTCACCCGGATGGAGAATCAGCTCAGTGGCTTCTGGGAGCTGGGGCTTGGACAATGGACAGCATCTTTGAGGCTGAAAAAACATTCAGCTCTTCACCACTGTTGCCGATGACAATAACCAGCTTCATGATAATAACAACATCGATGATGATAAGAACAGTTTCCCGTTATTGGCACCTCCTGGAGTCTCATGGTAGCCCTGGAAAGTATCCAGGGGTTATTATACCGAAGATTTTTCATCCTTGGCAAGACAGACATTTTTGTCCAAATAATTCTTTGTTGTAAGCAGCTGTCTGGTACCTTGGAGGATGTTTAACAGCACCCCAGGCTTCTACTCACCAGATGCCAGTGGTACCAGCCCCCGTAGTTGTGACAACCAAAATGTCTTCAGAGATTGCCAGATGTCCCCTGGGGAGTGGAGGCGACTGATTGAGAACCACTGATTCTATCCATTTTACAGATGTGGAAACTGAGACTCATGAAAGTGACTGCTGTCTACCTTATGGCAGCAGTCCCCAACATTTTGGGCACCCGGGGACTGGTTTTGTGGAAGACAGTTCTTCCATGGACAGGGGTCGGGGGGTGGCGATGGTTTGGGGAGATTCAAGTGCACTATATTTACTGTGCACTTTATTTCTAGTATTATGACATCAGCTCCGCCTCAGATCATCAGGCCCTAGGTACTGGAGGGTGGAGACCCCTGCCTTGTAGAACTGGGTATCAAATGTCAGTCTGCAGTATTTCTCCTCACCCTCTTCCCACCCCCACCTCCAACCAGTTCTGAGGAGCTGTTACTTATTTATTTTTTGGATATGGAGTTCTGGATCTTCAATGCATGTATTTACAAAATTGGGATCAAACTGACGGTGCCATTATGTAACTTGCTTTTCTCATTTAACAACCTAGCACATATATGGTGGAGTGAGAAAAGCAAGTTGCCGATCTGTGTATAGGACCTGACACTCTTTCTGTAAACACACACACTCATACATGTGGGTGTTTTTGTATCTGCATAGAAACTGTCCAGAATGACACACACAAAATTGTGGTCCATGATTTCCTCTGAGGTTAGAGTGATGGGAATGGGAATAGGGAAATTTAAATGTATATTCTACATGTCTGAACTGTGTGAATGTTTAACCACCTATTTCTCTTTCGTTTTGAAAACTAATAAAATGACAAGACTCTCCCTCTTTGTTAAGAGCCACCTAGAACATGAATTTTTAAATACTGCAAGATACTCCTTGGCATTGGTATGCTATCATGAGTCTGACCCTTCCCTCCGGTTGAATCTGGAGGCGGTTAACAGACATCCTGATTGTATATAATGCTGCAATGAACAGCTGAAGCTTGCCATTTGAGAATGGAAGCCTGGGGACTTCCCTGGTGGTCCAGTGGTTAAGGCTCCGGGCTTCCACGGCAGGGAGTACCGGTTCGATCCTTGTTCGAGGAACCAAGTTCCTGCATGTGGTGTGTGGTGTGGCCAAAAAAAACCAAAAAGGAAGCCTGGCCAGAGTGGGGGTAGGTGGGAGGAGATTCCTAGGTTTTGCATTGGCTCAGCCCCCTAAAACACATTTCACTGCATCACCTCATTTAATCCCGCGGATGGATAGGATTATGGTTTCCATTGTACAAATGAAGAACCTGACGCCAAGAGGCCCAATAACTTGCTCAGGGTCCCACAGGGATTAGCACGGGTCAGAGAGATGTTAAGGAAATACTGGTTCCGCACTAGGACTGGCCCTCAACTGAGTCGAGGGATTGAAAGAAAATACAAGAGATGATCACGCTTTCAGTATTTGATTTTTAACATACACGTGAATTTTCCGGGGATCTGGCTGGAAAGCATCAGAAAGGCGGGAGGGTGTGGGTTGGCTGTGCCTCTAACACAGTAGCACGAGAGGTCCTTGTGATAGATGTTCTGTGTCTGGATGGTGGTGGTGACAAAATTGCATAGAACTCAATACACAGGCAAGTGAGTGAAAACTAAAAGTGGGAAAGTGAAACTGGTGAAATTTGAATAAGGTGTGTGGATAGATTTCCTGGTTGTGATTTGCACTATGGTTATGAAAGACGTTACCACTGGGGGAAGCTGGGGGAAGGGTATACGGGATCTTTCTGTACTATTTCTGCAACCTCATGCTCATCTACACGGGTCTCAAAATTTTAAGTTTTTTAAAAACCCAGATTCCGATTTAGGAGGCATGGGGTAAAACTGGAAGACTCTGAACTTCTAAGGACCTCTCAAGGGGTGCTCTCTAGCCAAGATCTAGAACCAAGCCCTTCAATATGCTTATTAAGCAGTTGAAATGCAGCCAGTCTGAATTGATTTGCACTAAAAACGTAAAACACACAGTGGGTTTCAAAGACTTAGGGTGGAAAAGAGAAGGTAAAATGTTTTATTAGTGATTTAAAAAATTTATTGTATGTTGAAATAGTATTTTGAATACATTGGGTTCAATAAACTAGGTGAATACATTTAATTTCACTTATTCCTTTTTGCTTTTAAAAATGAGGCTATTAGACAATATAAGATTATGTTTGTGGCTTGCATTGTATTTCTACTGGGTGGTTCTGGGCTACAGCATAGGAGGAAAATGGTATCCAAGAAGTTCCAAAGAACTAAGAGGTGATTGGTCCATTAGTCAGTCAACAAACAGTTCCTGAACATACACTATGGGTTAGAGGTGAGTCAAGAAGCCATAGACCCTGATTTCAAGGAGCTGGCCCTTTTGGATGAGACAGTTGGGTGACTGACCAAGGTCCTGAAAGCCAGGGAGAGAGGATTTCAAGGAGGAAGCGGAGGACAATTATGGAATCAGAAGCTGTGGTGATACTACAGCTGCCTTCTCTACCTGGCTGCAAGCTGATGTGCTCAAAGGATGAGTCTAATCTTTTTTCCTTTGATTCAGGCATCAGGATAAGTGTGGTCTGTGTGCTGACTCACTGAATAATCACCCAGACAACCTCAGAAGGCAGGTACTGACAGTAGCCCCATCTTACAGTTGCCAGAGAGAGGCTCAGAGATGAAGTGACCTTCCCGAGCTTGCACAGCTGGAAAGGAGCCGAAGGTGGATTTGAATCCACCTCTGCCTGACTCTGGGATCTCGTGGGCTTAACTGCAATGAGATACAACTTTTCCTTGCTGGAGAAATGCAGTTGCATTTTTGCATGAAAAATCCACTGGCGCAGGACTCTCTCCCATGCCAGTTCTCCAAAAGATGGAAGCGGGCTACCCAATTCCTGCCCCGACCCTCAACCCTCCAACCTTGATTGACAGCCTCCCCAACTGGTGTCGCTAGAAAGCTTGATTCTTCCCCACCCCTGCATCTCCAGCCCCGACCCATCCCCCATACCAGCCCGCTGTGGCTGTGGATATGGGTCAGCTCTTGGAGTTGGGTGGGGCTGCCAGCACCTGGGGACTTGCCCTGTGGCCCGAGCAAAGTTGAAGTTTAAGTCACCTCCACCTTCCTCCTCTTTCTTCCCACTATATCCTCCCGGTTGACTGCCGGCAGTGGCCCCCAGCCCCCTCCCCCACCCCGCCTCAGCTTCAGCGCAATTTAATGTCTCACCGAGCTGTCCTTATTTGACAAACAGGTGATTTTGCTAATGAGGAATAAATGAGATCCACAGGATAAGAGAGGGTGTGCAGCAGCTGGCGTGAGGGCAAGATGTGCCGAGTTTATTAAAATAATATCTGGCCACATGCTCGGTGCCCGGGGTCCAGGCTGGAGGAGCGCCTCGCTTTTCTCTGATGCCTTCTGCTCCTCTCTGGCGGTCTCGATCCCCTCCCAGCTTCTGGAAGGTGCCTATTCCCAATGCAGGCTGGCAGGGCGGTGCAGACCCCCGGGTCCCCTCCAGTGCCCGTTCCTTCCTGCGGGAAGCAGGGGTGGGGGCCGCTGGAAGGCTCTTAATTGGAACATGATGGGCCTGATGGATGATCCGAGTGGGGTGGGGTGAGTGTGTGTGTGTGCGTGCACGTGTGTGAGTGTGTGGAGGGGATCTGAGTGGGAGTGGCATGTCTCACGGGACACAGAGCAGGACAGAGTTGGGGGGGGGCGGAGAGCTGGAATTGGGTGAGGAGTGTGGTCAGGAGCGGGGAGGAAGGGAGAGGTGGGGAGTCGGGGACTGGAGGGAGAGAGAGGACAGAGAGAAAACGGAAACGCAACAGGAAGGCAGAGTTGGAGGCACACACATGCAGAGAGAAAGGGAGGAGAAACAACAACCACACAGCGAGAGCCCAGAAGGTTGGCCCGAGGAGAAGGAGAGGGAAGCAGGGGGCCAGGGCAAGAGAGAGACAGGCAGACATTTAGAATCACAGAGATGGACACATATAGAAAGATGGAGACTGAGACTCTGGCGGCTCTGCTCAGGGCGGGGAGATGGGGAGAAAGAGGAAGAAGGAATCTGGAGCTGGAGGCAGAGGAGAAAGGAAAGCAGCAGGAGAGGGCAGAGGCTGGGCATGAGGAAGGAGGAAGGAAGCTGAGCAGCGGAGAAGCGAGAGCAGCTGGGGATTCCAGGAGGGCTCCGCCTTGACCTGGGCTAAGCATCCTGCCTCTCTGCCTCAGTTTCCCCACCCACACGCTGAGGGGCTGGGTTGAATGCCTTGTACCCACTCCCCCCTGTGCTGCTGGCTGGTTGAAAAAGGGGAGAAGAGAAGGTTTTGGTGGGGGAGAGGCGGGGGTCACAAACGGGTGTGACATTTCCTATTCTAAGGCTAAGACTTGGATAAAAATGTGACCCCGGCTTCACAGTTGCAACCTGCCCATGGTCGCACTGAGCCATGGCTCTCCATGCTCTGGGCCGGGGATGAAGGAAAAGTCTGGAACGAAGGAAACAGAGAGGAGGCAAGAAGGTGGGTTTGGGATGAAAGGGGGAATGGGAAGCCGGAACTGGCTGGTGTCTGGAAGCCCAAGGGGTGAGTCCTGCCCTTCCTGCCTCTGTCTCCTCTCTGTTCCCTCTGTCTATTTTTCTGCCTCTGTTGGGAACTTCCTCCTTTTCTTTATTTCTGGGCCACCTGGACTCAGCCTCAAAGTCCAGCCCCAATACACCTCCTCTCTGAAACTATCCACCACCTCCCATCCCTCTTTCCCCCTGAGCCTGGGAGCAGTCAGGGGAAGATGAGGCTGGGGGAAATCCTGGAAGGCTTCCCAGAGGTGGTGAGGTCTGGAAGTCAGTTTCAAATGAGACCTTGACTCCCAAACTTCAGTCAGGTACCCTCTTTGGAGCTTATACCCCACCTGCCTATGCCCACATTTACTTAACAATGCCAAGAAAAAAAAATTAGAAAAATTTGGAACTCTAAATATCTGGGTATAATACAGTGGGGAGTGAAAATCCAGTAGCCCTTGATGGGCTTGTTCATGTGCTTTCTTGTAGGAATTTCTCTTCCTTTGTGACTCATGGAGATTAAACACATGTGTTTGGGCACTGCCTATAATTCCTGGATGCAGGAAGACAGGGACCAGCATCTGGTGGCTCCAGATGGAAGCCTGGGCCAAGGCAGGAGGTGGGAGAGGGTGTGGGTGTAGAGAGGAGGGGTGGGTGGGGCAGGCAGATCTGAGAGGGCCTTTAAAATCAGAGGAGAAGGGTGGGCTTCCTTTGAGAGGCAATAGGGAGCCAGAGAAGGTTAGGACAGGCAGGCGGAAGCCTGTGGTTCCAGGTTACCAGGAGGCCCGGGCGCGGGTGCTGGGAGTCTCCCGTGGGCCACGTCTCTGTTGCTGGCCTGCCCTGTACACCTGTCAGTGCTCTATACCCACTGCCACCTCCATCCTTCTGTTTCTGTCACTCTCTGTGCCCCGTTTTCTTTCGAGTGCCCTTCTGTCTGTCTGTCTTTTAAAATCACCATTAGGACTTCCCTGGTGGACCAGTAGTTGGGACTCCACGCATGTCCATTGCAGGGGGCACAGGTTAAATCTGTCGGGGAACTGAGATTCCCGCGTGCCACGTGGTGTGGCCAAAAAAAAAAAAAAAATTTAAAGATCACTGTCATTTTCCCTCTGGGTTCTAGCACTGGCTCGGCCCCTCCCCCACCAGGCAGGCTGCCCCCTCCTCGCTGCCCACCTCTTTCCCCCTCCCTCTCTCCTTTGTCTCCCAACTCTGTTATCTCTACCAAGCTCTCTCCCCAGTGTCTCTCTGCATCTGCCTGTCTCTGAGTCTGTGTCTCTCTAACTCAGTGCCTATCAGGCTTTGTGTCTCTTCCTCTCTTCCTCTCCTCTGTCCCAAAAGACCCAAAAGGGTGTCCCATCCCACTCAGGGGCTGTCATCCTCCAGTGCCCCCCCCCCACCCAAGTAAAGCATCTCTCACACTTGTGCACCCAGACTGCAATGGGTACCCATGGCTCACATATCCCTGCCCCACTTTGGCCACCTGTCCTGAGGATTTGCCCTGTCTTCCTTTGGGTATAATTAAGCTTGGCCTTGGGGCTTCCCAGGTGGCACTGGGGTAGTAAAGAACCTCCCTGCCAATGCCAAAGATGTAAGAGATGCAGGTTCAATCCCCAGGAAGAGGGCATGCCAACCCACTCCAGGATTTTTGCCTGGAGAATCCCATGGACAGAGGAGCCTGGTGGGCTACAGTCCACAGGGTTCCAAAGAGTCAGACACCACTGAAGTGACTTAGCACGCACAAACTCCTCCCTGACCAGCTGCAAGCCCAGGGCAGAGCACACAGTAGGTCTTCAGAAGTTGTTTGAGGAATCTTTCTCTGGCTGTTTCCTGCTCCTGTGTGGATATATCCCCCCAAGAAACTCACCCTCCCCCGGGGCAGAGGAGAGAGGGAAACACACCCTGCTAGTCCGCCACGTTCCCCCCTCACACTTTCTTGGCAGTTTTCCTGTCGCAGGCTGTCTTCCTTCCCATCCATCATTTCCTCTTTTCTGCTGCCTCCTCCAGTCCCACACCCCCATCACTCTTGCTCAAGCGAGCTGAGAGCTGCCCAGCTCTGCCTCCTTCGGGTGCCCTCCCCAACCTCCATCTCCACTGGCCCCAAAGCAACCAGCTTCCCCTCCCAGCAGCATCCATCAGGGAGTCTCCATGATGGGGAGGGAGGTGTTTGGAGAACTGAGATTGGAAATGATTACAGGACATGCTTGCTGCTGCTGCTGCTGCTAAGTCGCTTCAGTTGTGTCCGACTCTGTGTGACCCCATGGACGGCAGCCCACCGGGCTCCCCCGTCCCTGGGATTTTCCAGGCAAGAACACTGGAGTGGGTTGCCATTGCCTTCTCCATTGTGTGAAAGTGAAAAGTGAAAGTGAAGTCGTTCAGTTGCGTCTGACTTGTAGCGACCCCATGGACTGCAGCCCACCAGGCTCCCCCGTCCCTGGGATTTTCCAGGCAAGAGTACTGGAGTGGCTTGCCATTGCCTTCTCCGACAGGACATGCTTAGAGCTCAGTTAATCGCCCAGAAGCCATACAGATACAGGCTTCACCTGACCCTCCTCTCCCCAACACTCAGCCACACGCCCCAGGCTGCAGTGACAAGTGGAGGGCAGAATTGTCTTCTGAGATTTCCCAATACCAGCCAATACCAATGGGAGCCCCAACACCAGCCTTTAAGAAGGAGACTCAAAAGTCCTATCATGGTATGACATTGTAAGCATTTATCCATGTTTAGATCTTTAAAAAGCAATTTCTAAAACTCTAACACAGAATGATTCAAACCACAACATGACAACAAAACAAAACAGACTAGAAAGAAATAAGCCAGAATATTACTAGTAAATGTCCCTGAGTGGCGGGACTCTGGGTTAGACATATATTTTCTTTCTCCTTTTCTGAATTTTCCAAATGTTTCTTAATGAACATCCTCAAATTAATTGTTTTCAAAAGGCTGTGTTCGTCCATGAGCGTGTACATACATTTAACACATGGTACACTGATTTAACAGTGCTATTTGGAAAGTACCTGATTTTCACGTTTAAATTTTATTTATTTTTTTTGAGTAGGTAATACATACACATGGTTTATAATTCAAAACGTACCAGAAAAGGTAGAGTGAAACCTCTATCTTGGTCCTCACCACCCCTGGCCACCTGGCTCCACTTCCTGGGCAGAAAGACTAGCACCTGTTCTTGTGTATGCTTCTCGACACAGCATCACGTTAGGAATTTTTTTGAACTTTTTTTATATTGGAGTATAGCCAATTAACAATGTTGTGACACTTTCAGGCGAAGAGCAAAGGGACTCAGCCATACATACACATGTATCCATTCTCCCCCAAACTCCCTCCCATCCAGGCTGCTACATAACATTGAGCAGAGTTCCCTGTGTTGTACAGTAGATCCTTGTTATCCATCTTATTAATAACTATAGCAGTGCAGACACACACTTTTAAGAAGAGAGATGAAGCGATGATTTCTTCTGTTGTTGTTCAGTCACTCGGTCGTGTCGGACTCTTTGTGACCCCATGGACTGCAGCACGCCAGGCTTCCTATCCCTTCACCATCTTCCACAGCTTGCTCAGACTCATGTCCATCGAGTCGGTGATGCCATCCAACCATCTCATCCTCTGTCGTCCCCTTCTCCTCCTGCCTTCAATCTTTCCCAACATTAGGGTCTTTTCTAATGAGTCAGCTCTGCACATCAGGTGGCCAAAGTATGGGAACCTCAGCTTCAGTATCAGTCCTTCCAATGAATATTCAGGGTTGATTTCCTTTAGGATGGACTGGTTGGATCTCCTTGCAGTCCAAGGGACTCTAAAGAGTCTTCTCCAACACCACAGTTCATGAGCATCAGTTCTTCGGTGCTCAGATTTCTTTAGCATCACTCATTTTTCCTTTCTGCTTCAGGATGACTCAGTCCTGGACCAAAGGCTGAAATTTCCCCAACCTGGGGAAAGTGGTCTCTCAGACTCTTGAATGAACTGTTCTAGAATCCTGCCTGTCAACCCACCTGGCTTCTCAAGACATCAAGGACCCCAAGAACCCCTCGCCATTCCCCTTTTCAAACACTCTGTTATTCCTGACTACATAAGCAATCCTTCAATGAAAACATCGTAGAAACATGGAGCATAGAATGTCCTCTGTCATCCCACCCTCAGACATAACCAAAGGGAATGCTTTTGGCTAATATTCTGACAGCTTTTTCTTTTTTTAAAGTGTGTATTTTTAAAAAGTAGGTTGGAGAGGGGGTGGATTTCCTGGAAGTCCAATGGTCAGAACTACTCCAAGTTTCCAGTGCAGGGGGTGTGGGTTCGATCCCTGGCTGGGGAACTAAGATCCCACATGCTGTGTGGAGCGGCCAAAAAATAAAACGCGGAGCTGGACTGAGCAGTGTGTTGATATTTTCCATTTTTTAACTTAATTTATCTGCCCACCTCAGCACAGAGAGATCTCTCTCATCAAGAAGATCATTTTCGAGAGGTATTCTGGCTGAAAGAAGGGCAACCCTTTGAGGTCCAACGGCTTTTGTTTTTGCGGGACCTGGGACTGGATGAGGTCTAGATGGGTGATGTCAGCCAAGCGAGGTGACCCAAGGTTTCCCTGATGTTTTTCCTGGAAGGCAGGAGACTCCAAGGTGCCCAGAGAGGAGCAGTGCCCCCTGCCAAGTAGGAAACGGACTTTGCTAGAAATGATGAAGGGCTGCCTTGCTCTAACCCAGCGCCCGTGGTCCAGGCAGTGGGGCCCTGTGAAGCCTCCTCTCTCAGTTTCCAGCCGTGTCTCTCCTCTGCAGATGGAGTCAGGCAGACTGGCAGGTGGAGATGATGGAGGTGGTGGTGGCAGGTCTGGGGAGAGCTGGGAGGGGTGAGTGCAGAGAGGGAGGTAATTAGGAACCAGGCGGTATCACAAATCTCCCAGCCGTGCTGACACCCGCCGAGAGTGATCACACACTTGGAGTCAGCCCAGACAAGTGTGAAAGCCCTTCACTCCATCTCGAAGGGAAGAAACAGGAAGGGGAAGATGAGGGCTAGGGGAGCCACACGACAGCCCCACCCCCCAGCTCTCCCTCCAAGACTGCCCTGAGGTCATCCTCACACTTCCCCTCCCTCAGCCCTGACCTGGGGCAGGGAGCTGTGACTCAGAGGTGTGGAAGGGCAGCCGCAAACCCTGCAAGACGAGGAAAAGGTCCTGGAAGCATGTGCCCCGAAGAAGGAAGGTGAGGAAGGACTCTATCATGACACCCAATCAAGGCCAAGTCCTCAGCCAACTCCAACTGCCTCTCATCGGGAGAGGCAAAACATGATTCCTATGTTTGAAAAATTGGTCCCCAAGGAAAGGGGAAATTGACATGGGTTGAAAGGAGCCTGTGTACCAGAAATGAGACGTGCGCTATTGATATTTCTCAACCATCTTGCCATTTGCTCAGCAAAGAAATGGAGGCTCAGAGAGGCTGGGTCCTTGGCCCGAGGGCACAGAGCTATGAAGTGGTAGAGATGAGATCTGCCCATTTTGGAAGTCCAAGCTTCCATCACACCATTTCCCCGTCTCCCTGAGAAAGAAGAAGTGAAGGCTGTCTCTATAAGGGATAGGTTCTTAGAGGTACAAGGGTTTCAGACGCCGGGAGATGGGTAAGTGGCCCTCCGAATTCCAAAAAGATAAACAGGAACAAAATCTCTCCTCCACTCCCCAACACCCACTGGGGCTAGCTTTGGCTCTGCTGAGTCTTTGGGGTCAAGGATTCTGGTTCTAAGGGAATTACAGAACTTTCGGGGGGAGCTGTCTTCTTTCTCTGGTTGCAGCAATTTCTCACCTGGGGAGCTGCTTGCAGGAGCATCCTTTATTGGTCACGGCACAAGGCCTGTGGTTGAATCAAGTTTGCAAGTTCATTCTCTTCTCAGCTGGGTCTATAAGGAGTGGAAAAGTGGGAAGGTGGGGTCATCAATGGAAGGTCCCCAAGGTTAGGCTAAGACTTCACTAAGGATCTGTAGTGATAGCCTCTCTCCAGCCTCCTCTCCTATCGATCCCCGCCCCCTCACCATTTTTCACTCTGCTCCCAGAATATCTCCTAACTTGTAGCCTCTGCTCCCGCTGTTCCCTCTGCCTGGAACACACTGAGTTTTAGATCTCTGCTTGACTGTTTTCTACCCTACACTGAGCACTTAACTCCAAGGTCACCTCTCCTAGAAGACTATCCCTGGCCAAAGTCGCCTCCTATGATTCTCTTTTCCTATAGCTGCTGCTGCTGCTAAGTCACTTCAGTCAAGTCCGACTCTGTGCGACCCCATAGACAGCAGCCCACTGGGCTTCTCTGTCCCTGGGATTCTCCAGGCAAGAATACTGGAGTGGGTTGCCATTTCCTTCTCCAATGCATGAAAGTGAAAAGTGAAAATGAAGTCGCTCAGTCGTCCCCGACTCTTAGCGACACTGGGGACTGCAGCCTACCAGGCTCTTCCATCCATGGGATTTTCCAGGCAAGAGTACTGGAGTGGGGTGCCATTGCCTTCTCCGTTTCCTATAGCACTTGATGCTAAACTCTATAAACAAATTAACAGAAGGCAGCGGCCGTCGGGGAAAGGAGAGCCCTGCATATATCTGTGACTATGAGGATGTATACGTGTGCACGTGTGACTGTGAATGACCACATGTGTGTGTATCCTTGAGTCTAGCCATGCATGTGAACGCGCTTGTGAATTTGTATGTGATCCCTGAGCACCTATGTGTCTCTGTGAGCATCTGACAGAGTGTACATGTGCGCCTGAATGTATGCATATACATCTTTGCATATGTGATTGTGTACGTGTGTGGTTCTGTACATGGAAATATAAATGAATGGATGAGATAGATGCATACATATTTATGCGTCTGTGTAATACCTCATTCACATACACACACGTGGATCGGAATGTGTACAAGTGTATACGTATTTATGATTGTGTGCACTTAAGTGTCTGCAAGGAGATCAAACCAGTGCATCCTAAAGGAAATCAACCCTGAATATTCATTGGAAGGACTGATGCTGAAACTGCAGCTCCAACAGTTTGGCCACCTGATGCAAAGAGCTGACTCACTGGAAAAGACCCTGATGCTGGGAAAGATTGAAGGCAGGAGAAGAAGGGGACGACAGGATGAGATGGTTGGATGGCATCACCGACTCGATGGACATGAGTCTGAGCAAGCTGTGGGAGATGGTGAAGGACAGGGATGCCTGGCGTGCTGCAGAATATGGGGTCGCAAAGAGTCAGACACGACTGAGTGGCTGAACAACAAGTGTCCACACTGTTCCAGAGATGTGTGTCTGAGCGGCCCTCCCGCTCTCCTTTTGTTTCACCTCCTCTATCTCCCACCGTCCTCCCGCCTCCACTCTTCTTCCTCCTCTTGCCCAGGTGCACTGGCCTAAGAATGACCACTTCAGGTGGCCCTCCCTGCTTCTCTGGCTTCGGGCATTCCCAGCAGGTGGGAAGCAGCTCAGGAGGGGATCTCAGCAGGTGAAAAATCCAGCTCCAGCCCCCACGGAGCCCCATTGAGAAAGGAATTCCCTGCAGGCCCTTCCCTAATCCCCCAACAGATCCCTCCCCCACTTACCTCTAGCATCTCCTGGAACAAAGGACCCTTTTTTTCTGTTCTGTACTCATGGGTGGTCCCATTCCTGGCAGCTGGGTGGGGGCTGGGAGAGACTGCAGAGTTGGGGGGGAGGGCAGTTGGGCAACCTCTACTGGCCTCAGTTTCCCCTGAGAAACAGAAGACACTACAGAAGGGTCAGCAGGCAAAACTGTACTGCCCAGATGGTTCAGTTTTATCACTCTCTTTACTTACCCATCTCAGGCAGTGTTTACTGAGAACCTGCTACGTGCCAGGCTCCCTATTACGGACTGGAAACCCAAAGAAGAACAAAAGGCATCTCTCTATCTTGAGGAGTCCATGGTGGAAGTAGAGGTGGTGGGGGGAACCACAAAGAACCACAGAGATCAGTAGACTCCTGGATGGAACAGGGTTGTACCAGAAGGCAGGTGGAGGATCTAAAACCTTTGCACAGCTCCACTTCACCTGCTTAACTGAAGTCTACGTTCCTTAGCATGGCATTCAAGGCCCCCTTCAATAAGGTGTCCTGCATGTGCAGCTGTGTGAGAGAGAAGTGGACCTTAGAGTGGAGTTTTGGTGACTAGAGATGTCAGGGAGGAGCCTTCTGAAAGATAGGCCATGGCTTAAGAGCGTGGTAACTGGACCTTGCAGCCCGATTGGTCCACAGCTGTTGGTTTTGGGGTGGTGAGGGGCTGTGACTGATTCCATATATTGATATTTGTGCACTGGCAGGAGGTGCTCCAGTTGACCAAGTGCCTACCCTCTGTCACCTTTTCCTCTGAATCCCAATGAGGCTGTTGCTATGATGCCCATTTGGCATATAAAGAGATGGAAGAAACGGAAAAAGTGGCGACTCATCCCGAGTCTGCATGGGGCCCAGTCCTTGCCTCCCTGCGAGGGGAAACACTTGGGAAACACCTTGAAACCCCCATGCCGAAAGGTATCTTGGAGTTAGCAGACTCCTGTTTTGTTTATACCTGCTTCTGTTTTGACTTTTTCATTAAACAGCTGTCCCTCATGTCACCTTTTGGAACACTTATCTTCCTATGAGTTCCAACATTTACCTGGCCACTCATCCATCCACTCCATCTACCTATTCACCATTCCTACACGTCCTCCACACCATTCCTACACCTCACGCCTCATCTATCCATTCACCCGCCTATCCACCTCCTCACTCGTCCATCTCCTCACCCTTCCACCCAACCACAAATATCTTAACCCGTTCACCCATTTACCTACTACCCACCCCTTCATTTAGTCACCAATCCATCTATCCATCCTCCATCTACCCATCCACTCATATTTTTGTTGTTGTTTTAGTAAGTCTGTGGGGTCACAAAAAAGAATATTCCATCCCTATAACCATCTACACTGGAAAGACTGATGCTGAAGTTGAAACTCCAATACTTTGGCCACTCATTTGAAAAGATCCTGATGCTGGGAAAGACTGAGGGCAGGAGCAGAAGGGGACGCAGAGGATGAAATGGTTGGATGGCATCACTGACTCAATGGACATGAGTTTGAGTAAACTCCGGGAGTTGGTGATGGACAGGGAAGCCTGACGTGCTGCAGTCCATGGGGTCGCAAAGAGTCGGACACGACTGAGCGACTGAACTGACTGAATGCTCTCCTATCCATTTAGCTACTCATCCTTTACCAAACCATTCACTCATCTACCACATACCCACTAGGGAATCTTCCTATCCATCCACATTCTCACTTACCCGCCTATCTACCCATCCACTCACCTACCATTATCCAGCCTCACCCACTCACTTATTGTTATACTATTGCTCCATTAACACTCTGATCTGTATTCATGTCCACTCATCTACCCAGCCATTTGGTCATCCCACGCTCGTCTACTCATCCATTATTCCACCCATTCACCTATGTTAACCACTGCTTTATTCACCCACCACCATCTACCTATCCATTCACCTACCCATTTATCCAGTCATCCACACACATCCATCCAATTACCAACCCACCCTAGACTATCCACCCATCCATCTACCTACCTATTTGACCAACCAGTCAACCATCCCTCCAGATACCCGAACAGACCACCTTCTGAGCAATCCATTCATCCAGCCACCTACTCATGCACCCATCCATCACTCCCGGACACAGATTCCAGGTGGGCTTAATGGAGCCATTGCATCAGACTTGTAGAGTTTATCCTGGGACATTCCAGTGACCACCCACCTGCCCAGGCCTGCAGGAACTGGAGGCGGAGATGGTGGTGGTGGGAGTAACTTAAATGCAATCTTCTCCAGGGTGTAAGGATCAGCTGGAAACTCTTCCAGGCTCAGCACTAATAATTTTAGAAACTGAAGGAAATGGGAGATGGAGGCAGAAACCTGGGGAAGGAGGGGGTGGTGGTGGTGGTAGTGGAGAAGACTAGTAGGAAAGAGACTAGTGAGCTAACTGAAAAGGGGATGAGAGGGGCTTCCCTGGGGGTCCAGTGGTTAAGACCCCACACTCCCAGTGCTCGGGGCACAGGTGCGATCCCTGGTAGGGGAATTAATAAGAGCCCACTTGCCAAGTGGCAGGGCCAAAAATGAAAGGAAAAAAATTAAATTAAAAGGAGAAGAGAAAGAAATAGAAGTTTATAGAGAAATAGAGTGGAAAAACACAAAGGGCAGGGGGTGGGGGGTGGAATGGAAGAAAGAGAAATAGAAAGGCACAATACTTGTAGCGGCGAGGAGGAGGACGAGAAAGCCTGGAGAAAGCGGGGTGGCGGGGAGTGGGGGGACGCGAGGGTCGTGAGTGTCCCCACTCTGGCCCTCCCCTCCCTCTCCGGAACTCCCGGAAGCCCATCCCGGGATGGATCCAGAAACCACAAAGCCCGCGGAGAGCGCTGCGCTCCAGGCGCACCGGAAGGGCGGCTGCGTGGGCTCTGCCTGCTGCACCATCAATTAGGCGATCACTGGGCCCGGCGAGCCGCAGCGTCTGTGGAAATTACCTTTTAATTTCTTAATTACACTGTCCTTACCTGCAGCTCAACCCGCCTCCGAGCGGTGCACGGGGAGCTGATTTTCTTGAACCACTCTCCAGGTGCCATAAATTAGGACGCCGATCGCCTGTGAGCGCGCGGAGAACGCCACCGCCTCCGCGCAGGCGCACAGCCTATGGGATATTTGTATTTCTTTCCGCACCCTCGGGTAGCTTCTGCTAAGGCGCTCCCTTCACCCCGCTTCATTGCTACCAGGAGACCCCAAACCGGTTCCAGGGTCATGGGTACCTGGGCTCCCATAGACCCGAATGCCAAGCCCGGCCCCTGCTGGGCACTAGCTGTGTTACGCCGGGTGAACCTCAGTTTCCCCATGTGTCACATGGAAATAAAAATAGCATCTATTTGTAGAGCTTGTGAGGCTTAAAAGAGATAAGCCTTGTGAAGCACAAGATCCCAAAGTGCTGTCAAAATGTGAGCTAGTTTTCATTCATTTGTTTAGTGAGTATTTATTGAGTGGCTACTATGGATCAGGAGCTCCTGAAGGCACTGCCTAGACAGCATATTAAAAAGCAGAGACATTACTTTGCCAACAAAGGTCTGTCTAGTCAAAGCTATGGTTTTTCCAGTAGTCATGTATAGATGTGAGAATTGGACTATAAAGAAAGCTGAGTGCTGAAGAATTGATGCTTTTGAACTATGGTGTTGGAGAAGACTCTTGAGAGTCCCTTGGACTTTAAGGAGATCCAACCAGTTCATGCTAAAGGAAATCAGTCCTGAATATTCATTGGAAGGACTGATGCTGAAGCTGAAATTCCAATACTTTGGCCACCTGATGCGAATAACTGGCTCATTTGAAAAGACCCTGATGCTGGGAAAGATTGAAGGCAGGAGGAGAAGGGGATGACAGAGGATGAGACTGTTGGATGGCATCACTGACTCAAAGGACATGACTTTGAGTAAACTCCGGGAGTTGGTGATGGACAGGAAGGTCTGGCGTGCTGCAGTCCATGGGATTGCAAAGAGTTGGACACGACTAAGAGACTGAACTGAACTGAAAGGCCTGCAGACACAGATGAACAAAACACAGTGTCTGTTGTCCTGGCAGGCACAGTGCTTGTGGATGATGATGGTGATGATGGTAATGGTGCTGATGGTGATGATTTTTCTCCTATGCTCAAGGGATTTGTGAGAGCCATGCTGCAGATGCATGCCTGGAGAGGAGGTGATGATGGGGAGGCAAATGAGGACTTAGGGTGGAGGAGTTGTCAGATGGGAGTGGAGTTGATCCCTAACACAGGTGCAAGCACATCTTGGAGATGGTGTTGCAGTGGCCTGCTTAAGCCCACCCAGTCACTGAAGGGTCTTGGGTCTTCCCGTTCAGTGCTTTCTCTTCCCATAGCTCAGTGGTTCTCAAAGTGTGTCACTCTGACCAGAAACAGCAGCGTCACAAGGGAGCTTGTTAGAAATACAGATTCTCAGCTCCTACCCAAAGATCCTCTAAATCAGAATCTCTGGGGTCAGGGCCAAGGAATCTGTGTTTTAGCAAGGTCTTCAAGCACTGTAAAGTTTGGGATGTACTCTCCTAACTGACACAGTGTTTCCTTTGCTAACTGCCTTTATTGGAGGAATTGGATCAGGCTGCCCAATTTATGACAATCCGAGTGGCACCCAGGCTGAGATATCACTACACATTCGTGAGAATGATTAAAATAAAATAGACGGACAATACCAAGTTTTAGTGAGAATATGGAGTGACTGGGACTCCCCTATATTGCTGATGGGAAAAAACATTTGACAGTTAAATTGTTTTTCTTATAAAGTTAAAATACTCTGATTATATATAACCCTGCAGTCCCACTCATAGGTATTTACCCAAGAGAAACAAAAACCATGTTCACACAAAGACTTGTTCTTCAACCTTTTTGGCAGTTTCACTCATAACAGCTCCAAACGGCCAAATGTCCATCAGTTAGTGAACAGACACCAAATCCTGGTTCGTGCTCGGTGGCTTCAGTTGTGTCCGACCCTTTGCTACCCCATGGACTGTAGTCCATTTGGTCCTCTGTTCATGGGATTCTCCAGGCAAAGATCCATTTCCTCCTCCAGGGGATCTTCCTTACCCAGGGATAGAATGTGTGAGAGCAGGCAGAGCTAACATTTGTTGAATGACCCAGTGAGTGAATACACAAAGGGCCTGGAACCAGGCGTGGCATATCTGACACTCAGTACAGGTTCTGAGTGGACCCCATAGGTTCTACCTCCAAAAGGCATTCTTGATCTGTTTGTGTTTCTCCATCTTCACCAACTTTGCCTCATCCAAGCTTCCATCACCTCTGGCCTGAGCAACTAGCCAGTTTCTAACTGGCTTCCCAATTTCCACACTTGCCTTTATGGCTCATTCTGCCCATAATTGCCAGTCATCTTTGCAAAATGTGGACCAGAATTGTGTCCTCCCCTGCCTAAAACCTTCTGATGGTGTCCCATTGCTTGTGGCTGTGGCCTCCAGGTCCTGAATGATTTGGCCCTGTCTACCCCACTAACCTCTCCTGGGGCTGCTCTCCTTGCAGTTGCTGGAATAACCAACTCTCTCCCACCTCACGACCTTGGCACTAGCAGGTCCCTAAGCCTAGATTACTTTTCTCCAGGTCATCACACATGGCTCCTTTCATCAATTTAGGGCTCAGCTCAAAGGTGTCACCTCTTCGGAGAGGTCTTCTCTGAACCCCCTGTCTGAAGCAGCCCATCTCCAGTCTTCTGTTTCACTTACCCAGGCATTTACTGAGCGACTACTAGATGCGAGGCACTGTTCTAAGTGCTGAGGAAATAGTAGTGAACACAATAGGGGGTGTCATGCCTTCTTAGATGCCTCTGTAGATCTCAAAACATTCCACTGCCTTGTTTGGGAACCTGCTTGTCTTCCTCACCAAGTGCCAAGAGGGCTGGGTCTGAGTCTGTCTTGTTCACCCAAGCACATTAGGTACTGGGTAAACATCTGTTCAATAAAAGAGCAAATTACCGGATGGATGGCAGGCAGGCCGGCCAACTGGGTAGGTATGCAGAGCAGCCGGAACACCCTCCACCTGGCACTTGGCTCTTGCTATGATCTCCCTGAGCTCAAATGAAGCTTTCTTCAAAGAAATCTCACTGGCAGCCCTTCAGTTCAGTTCAGTTCAGTCGCTCAGTCGTGTCCGACTCTTGCTATATCCATATAGTAGAATACTACTCAATAATACAAAGGAATGAACTACTGATGTATACAATAACATGGATGAATCTCAGAAGCATAATGCTGAGGGAAGGAAGTCAAAAACAAAAGGTTACATACTGCATGATCTCACTGATATGAAATTCTAGAAAAGGCAGAACTATAGTGACCTGAACCTGAACTTTGGTTGCCTGGGGTCAGAATTAGGGTTGAGGGAAGGGTGGAGAGGGAATGACTCCAAAAAAGCACTTTTTTGGGTGGTGGAAATCTTCTATATCATGACTGTAATTAGTTTAGTCGCTCAGTCGTGTCTGACTCTTTGTGACCCCACGAACCGCAGCACGCCAGGCCTCCCTGTCCATCACCAACTCCTGGAGTCCACCCAAACCCATGTCCATTGAGTTGGTGATGCCATCCAACCATCTCATCCTCTGTCGTCCCCTTCTCCTCCTGCCCTCAATCTTTCCCAGCATCAGGGTCTTTTCAAATGAGTCAGCTCTTCACATCAGGTGGTCAAAGTATTGGAGTTTCAGCTTCAGCATCAGTCCTTCCAATGAACACTCAGGACTGATTTCCTTTAGGATGGACTGGTTGGATCTTCTTGCAGTCCAAGGGACTCTCAAGAGTCTTCTCCAACACCACAGTTCAAAAGCATTAATTCTTCTGCGCTCAGCTTTCTTTATAGTCCAACTCTCACTGTAATGGTTATGCATAATTAGTCAAAATTCATTGCCTTGCCCACTTGGAACTGGGGGATTTTACTGTATGTGAATGATCCCTCAATGAGGCAGGTGGGGCATAATTCCTCTCCTAAGATGGTATCCTAAGGAAATATTCATAGTGTGAAAAAAGATTATGTACAAGGATGGACTTCAAAGAAATGTTTATTATGATGAAAAACTGAATACAAGCAAAATGTTCAGCTGTAGAGGTGGGATGAAAAAAATGATAGCTTTGGGACTTCCCTGGTGGTCCAGTGGCTAAGACTCCTCACTCCCAATGCAGGGGGCCTGGGTTCAATTCCTGATCAGGGAACTAGATCCTGCATGCTGAAACTATAAGTTGGCATGCTGCAATGAAGATTGAAGATCTTGCGTGTTGCGACTAAGATCCAGTGCAGCCAAAAAGTATTTTTTGCACAGGATTGATTGCTGTGCAAATTATTAAAATAATTTAAGGACATGAAAATATATTCAGATAATGCCCACTGAAAGACAAAGGATAGAATGTAGGTCTGGGGGCAAAATGCCTGTATTGAATCCTGGCTGTGTCACATACTAGCTGTACAATGTTGAGAAAATATTTAGTCTCCCTAATGCTAATTTTCTCATCTGTTCAATGGGGATGCCAGGAACATACTGTATAGATTATTGCCAAGATTATATAAAGTAACACAAGTAAAATTCTTAACATCTGGGTACTTCCCTGGTGGCTCTGTGGTAAAGACTTTGCCTTCCAGTGCAGGGGGCATGGGTTTGATCCCTGATCAGGAAACTAAGATCCCACATGCCACACTGTGCAGCCAAAAAAAAAAAAGTTTTTGTTAAAAAAAAAAAATGGTTAGGACTTCCTGGTGGTCCAGTGGTTAAGACTCTGAGTTCCTAGTGTAGAGGTCATGGGTTGCGTCCCTGGTCTGCGAAGATCCCACATGCTGCATGGCATGGCCAAAAAAAAAAGATTGGTTACAGTTCCAACAGTAACAGGTGGTGGAGCCAGGCCTTGACCCCAGGGCGTCTGGCTCCAGAGACCACATTTTTTGCCACAACCCAATCCTGCAGATGTCAGGCTAAGATCAACCGGGCATTTCCTCTTTGCCACAGGAAGTCACGGATGGTTTTATAAAAGAACTGGAGAGAGACCAGTCAAAACGCAGTCGGGTTTCCATACCAGAATAATTGCTTTCTCTCTCCTTCCCACCTCAAAAGATATTCGGGAAGAAGCCAAAGATGTTCTATTGGCTAGGAATTAGAAACTTGAACCTGACCCTTCAACTCTGACCTGCTAGGAGAAACAGATCATTTCCATCTGTGCTGCAGATTTCTTGTCTTAATAAAGATAGAGCTGGGGGGGAGGGTGAGGGAGAAGGGGAAGGAGTGTTTCTAAATGTGAACAACAACAACAAAATACCCTGAAATTTTATCTCAGCCTCAAGAGGAGATCAGCCATGCCAAAGTATCTGTGTTATTGATAACAATAACGATAGTGATTATTATATTTTATTTTTCAATCGTGGTAATTATTGTACATTAAATCATTAGCATTCATTATTCCTACAATGTGTAATTAGGACAATGGTGGATAGATTGCTCTTGACTGTAATGAAGTTTTTATAATTGTAATTTATTGGCATCAAATTACCTTTCTTAAAACGAATCTGAACATCACACTCTTAATTCTGGGGAGGGGGGTGGCAATTATTTTTAATTAATGTTTCTTGTTTGTGCCACACAGGGGGAGCTGTCCGACCAATCCAATTCCCTGCGTCTGTGAGGAAGTTAACCAAGAATATCAGAGGCATTCTTGAACCACTCATCTATCACAAAACCTCCCCCTCCTCCCCGTCCCCGCTCTGTGTGCAGCATTTTCCCTCCTCCGATGCAGCAGCCACAGAGGGAAGGAAAAAAAATAAAGAACCAACGATTTACCAACATGATTAGCTGAGAAGACAAGAGACGATGACGCAGATTATTTAAGCCAATTTGTTGCTAAGTGTGAGAAGAATATGTATATTTTTCCTTCGAAAATGGATGAATAGCCAGCCTTGTGTTGGAGGACATAGACCCTGGGGGTGTATTTCATTTTTGCTGTCTGCAAGTTTTATTGTGAGGTTTAATGTAGGCTGGTGAGCTTCCCCAACCCTCACCAACCCCATCCGATGATTAGTTAAGGTGGCCTTTCCCAAATATGAATCTACCTCTTGAGTCTAGAAAGGCTGAGTGAGAAGTCTCAGGGCATTTACTGTTTTAATATGAAATTGCCTATATTTGACTGGTTTTGACCTACAAAAGGGCTTCCCTTGTGGCTCAGCTGGTAAAGACTCTGCCTGCAAAGCAGGAGACTTGGGTTCGATCCTTGGCTTGGGAAGATCCCCTGAAGAAGGGAAAAGCTACCCACTCCAGTATTCTTGCCTGAAGAATTCCATGGACTGTATAGGGGTCACAAAGAGTTGGGGTCACAAAAAGTTGGACCTACAAAAATGGCAATTTAATGGCTCACATGAATCTGTCCACTGGGATAGCAATGAATGAAGTGACTCCTCCCCAAAGATGATGATGAGGAAGGAGAGAAAAGGTCATTAGTTTGGGAGGCTATTGGATGAATAAGAAGGTTATATGGGGACTAGAAAAGACCCTGATACTGGGAGATATTGAGGGCAGGAGGAGAAGGGGGTGATAGAGGATGAGATGGTTGAATGGCATCATCGACTCAAAGGACATGAGTTCAAGCAAGCTCTGGGAGTTGGTCATGGACAGGGAAGCCTGCTGTTCTGCAGTCCATGGGGTCGCAAAGCGATGGACACGACTGCGTGACTGAACTGATTTCCCAGGTTGCCCAGTGGTTAAGACTCCACCTTCAATGCAAAGGGCACGGGTTTGATCCCTGAGGGGGAACTAAGGTCCCGCATGCTGTGGGATGTGGCCAAAAAATTTTTTTTTAAGGAAAAAAAGGAAAAGTATATGTAAGAGCGATGGGCATAAGGAAAAGAGGGGAAGCAATGTGGAGAAAGGTCGTTTGCTTATCACACATCCTGGTGGGCTGCCGTCTATGGAGTTGCACAGAGTTGGACACTACTGAAGCGACTTAGCAGCAGCAGCAGCATCATGTACAAAGCGTAGCTCAGGTCCTTTCTGTGTAGAAATGAAATTATCTTCACAAGCTAGTTAGTGGTTGGAGCTGAAATAGAAATTGGGGCAAATTCTGACGTTAGCGAGGCAGCACCTCTGTTAAGGAGGACAGAAGCTTTAGTACCCGCCCCCAGGAAAGGCAGTATGAGGAATGAGTCTGGCCAATCAGACCCAGTTGTGTCCCATACGCCCTGTGAGAACTTCAGCAAGCAGTTGGTACTCCTGCAAATGTTGTTGTTCAGTCACCCAGTCCTCAGTCGTGTCCAATTCTTTGTGATCCCCCACTCCAGTACTCTTGCCTGGAAACTCCCATAGGTGGAGGAGCCTGGTGGGCTGCAGTCCATGGGGTCACTAAGAGTCGGACACGACTGAGTGACTTCACTTTCACTTTTCACTTTCATGCATTGAAGAAGGAAATGGCAACCCACTCCAGTGTTCTTGCCTGGAGAATCCCAGGGACGGGGGAGCCTGGTGGGCTGCCATCTATGAGGTTGCACAGAGTCGGACATGACTGACGTGACTTAGCAGCAGCAGACTGTGGCAAGCCAAGTTTCCCTGTCCCTCACCATCTTACAGTGTGCCCAGTTTCATGTCCACTGAATTGGTGATGCCATCAAGCCATCTCATCCTCTGTCTCCCTCTTCTTTTTCTGTCTTCAGCCTTTCCCAGCATCAGCTTCTGCAAATGCTACTCTGCAAAATGAGAGGAAACTGGGGTTCCCTTTTCACAGGACCACGGTGAGGGTTAAACGAAATCATCTCCGTGAACATATTTAGCATTGTGCCTGGCACAGAGTAGATGCTAAAAAAAGTTCACTTCCCATTCCTTTCATTAATGAATCTCTGTATTTAAAATGGGGTCTGTGGCTTCCATGTGCGAGCAAGTTGTGTTGGGAATGTGTCAGCAGAAGAAATAGAGGGCGGGGGAGAAGATATCATTTGTGACGGGGTGAAGGTGGGCAGGGTATATCTCATTTCTCGGCAAAAGCTGCAATTTGCCAGTCCTTTTAATTATTATTTTTTATTATAGATACAAATTAAAAATAAACTGTGTGTCTCATTCACAGCAGGGATTAAATTGTTCTCTAATTATTATCTTTGAATCAATCTAGCTTCCATTAGCTCTGCTTGCCGAGGTATAATTGAGGTGTGTGTGTGTGTGTGTGTGTCTCCTTGGTTTGTGGAGAAGACAACTACTTCCATTTGATGTGCTCAACTGTCTCTTCCAAGGCTCCCATTTCATGTTTTCCTTCCTCTTTGCCAAAAAATCTAGGAAAGCAGTAGAGCTGAAGGGTATTCAGCACAAGAATCCCCATTCCCATTTCACCATTCTTAAAATTTCTATTTAAAAACCAACATACAGTGTGCCACACAGAGGTACTTTTTGTGTGTGTGTGGCTGCAGAGCTTGGCATGCAGGATCTTAACTCCCTATCAGGTATCGAACTTGCGCCCCCTGCATTGGAAGGTGGAGTCTTAACCACTGGACAATTAGGGAAGTCCCCAGAAGTACTTTTTTGGATTGGGCTAGGAGTGGGAGCAGTGATCTAAAATCAATAAAGTCAATACATAGAAATAGCCAAGCTCAATTTCTTCCTAAATACAGGCATTGCCAGTCTGTGAACGTCATAAGGACAAGGAAGTTCATCTGTCTTGCTCATTGCTGTGTCCTCAGAACTGAGAATAGTACCTAGTATCTGTTTAGTTCTCAGTAAATATTAATTGATTTACGCAAGCATATCCCTAGGATAATATTTGCAAAATGCATAGTAGATGAACACACAGTGCCTAGTACATGGATCGTGGTAGCCCTCAATGAAACACAGCTCCTATTATTGTTATCACGATATCCAA
The DNA here is from genome assembly GCF_029378745.1 of Bos indicus. NCBI lineage: Eukaryota > Metazoa > Chordata > Mammalia > Artiodactyla > Bovidae > Bos > Bos indicus. The sequence continues at coordinate 60,930,667 of NC_091776.1, read as the reverse complement.
GCTCAGATGGGCCATCCTGAGACTATCTTCTTCCCTTAAATTATACTTGTAACTTTCACTGTCTTACTAGCTCCGTTTACCCATCTCTTGCTCTGTATCTGTGGTGCTTTGCGTGTATCATTGCTAATTCGTAGGCAGTCTTTGTAAGTTTATTTTGTGGTTCAGTCACTAAGTGTGATTTGCTATTTAGTCCATAAGTCATGTCTGACTCTTTTGTGACCCCAGGAACTGAAGCCTGCCAGGCTCCTCTGTTCATGGGATTTCCCAGGCAAGAATACTGGAGTGGGTTGCCATTTCCTACTCCGGAGGAACTCCTGACCCAGGGTTCAAATCTATGTCTCCTGCATTGGCAGGAGGACTTTTTTTTAACCATTGAGCCACCCAGGAAGCCCAGGCTTATTTTTACAGATAAGGAAAACTGAGGGTCAGAGAGAGGAAGTCACTTGCCCCGAGTCACACAGCTGATAAATGATGGAGCTGAGATTTGAACTTAGGTTTCTGTTGGATTCCTAATACTCAGGATCTCTCGTCACTCTTCTTCCCTATCTTTCACTCTCCAACTCATTTGTTTATTCCAAGTGTGCACAGTAAGGATTTTTGGTGTCATTTTCCAGGTGAGGAGAATGAAACCCAGAGAGAAGTCTTCTGACTTGCTTGGAGGTCAGGTGGTGTCATACGTCACATACACGGGGATCTCTTGCTAGTGGCCAGTGTACCAGGTGTGGATTCTTACCAGGGAACCTCCATGCCTTCCTGTACTGGGCAGCTAATCAGATGGAAATTAAAAAATAAGGACTTTGAAAAGAAAAATGAGAGGTTTAAATCTAATAAATAAAGTTCAGATATTGAGACCAGAATAGCTTCATGGTGCTTTCAGCAAGAAGCTTAGTTGAAATCATATACCTAGAAAAGGGTTAAGTGCCAAGCTTGGAAAAAAATTAAGCATTTGTTCATTCATGCTTTGCACAAATATTTTTTGAGCCGATATTGCAGGGAACAAAAAAGCTGGACTCTGCCTTCAGGAGTTTATGATCTAGTGGGGGAAGTAGACTTTATAAAATATTCACATGACGTATGTAATTATGACTGTGACAACATATAGGAGGGAAAAACACAGGGAGTTATAAGAGATGGTATCAAAAGGACACAGTATCATGCTGTCGATATCAAGACTTGCTTTGGCCAATGCTACCACTCTCCCCCTGATTTCTGGTAAAGATAAAATCAGTGTCAGATCTAGGCCAAGTTTTTATAAGCATTTACCTTTGCCGTCATAGAAGGTTGGGTCCAGGTGGTGCCTCCATCAACCTAGGCAAGCAAACTGCTGGGGTTGTTTGTTACTGCAGCATAACCTAGTCCGTGCTGACACAGACATTGGTTCTCCCATTGCTGTGCACTTAGCTATCAGGTGAATTTATTTTTTGGTGTGAGTTGTTTTGTTATTGTTTAGGAATCGACCCCAACGAAAGAATCTGAAATGCAAACAATACTATATGCACATGCAGGAAGATTTTTCCTTTTTAAAAATTCATGATCTTAAAGCATGAGAAATGATCTAAATTTTCATCAGACGACAGGTTAGCATAGAATGAAACCATTGAAAGTAACAGAGGGAAAGATACAGAACTTAACATATGGAAACAGATTTGTAAAAAGGTACACACACACACACACACACACACACACAAGCAACAGACAGGCATGTAATACACCATGATGTCACTAATGATTCACTTTAGTGAACCGGATTACAGATCATTTTTTGTGCTTTTCTGTGCTTAGAATCAGTAGAAAAATATGACTACAAATTTAAAAATATTGTTTAAGAAGGTTTTTGAAATAAGATGAAAATAAGTCTTGCATAAATATGTCTTTGTGAAGTGGGTATGAGACTGTGTACAGAAAAAGGTACAACTTGGATATGTCTGCATTGAAAAAAAGACTGGAAGGAAACATTCCAAAATGCTAATAGTCAATTTCTCTGGATAGGCTGATTTAGAAAGCCTTCTAGAAACTTCCATTTTCCCTGGATTTTCCCATTTAGAAAATTATAGACTAATGAGCACAAATTGGTTTTATGATAGGAAATACAGTACTTTAAAATCTGGCAGCAATGCCAATACCTTGATAAAGTGCAAAATACCTCTCTGTCTCCCTTTTTCCAAAGACTTCTCTCCTCTCATCTATTTTTATCACTATATAAACGTGTCCTTCTCATAAATTGAGTGGGTCTAAAATGGAATCCTAACTTTTACTGGCTGTCTTGACTTGGTTCTGAAAAAAAAAAAAAACGGTGCCATATTCCCTTAAAAAATTAATATGAACCAGGTTGCTCTCACTCAGAAAACCAGAATTAATAACAGACACACAAACCGAGTGAAAGGCTAACAGCTGTCAACAATACAGCACCAATGACACATCCGTACATTCTAGGAACGACCAGCGCCGACTGCTGTTTCTTTGGAACATTTATTTCAAAGGTGCCAGGATGTTTTTCAAAGATGTGATCGTACGGTTGATCTTCGCAGGCTTGGGAGAGAAGGTGGAAGAGGCTAGCATCTCCTTGTATGCCTTTGCTGGCTGAGTGAGGGAGGTGTCTTCATGTACACGGAAAATCACTGGGCTAGCCTCGCTGTGACCCACTCTGGATTGCTGTGATTCAGTGGCCCTCACCCTGAACTTGCTTGCTCTCTTCGGTTGGCAAAGCCCTTGGCTTCCTGTGTAGGTCTCAGACTCCACGTCACATCTCAGAATCAGTCTCAGGTTCTCTATGGGAGGTTTCTGAAGGACACGGACCCTTCAGCACACTTACCCCAGATAGTGACCACGGCTTTCTTGCTGTGCTCATTCATTCAATATGTGCCTCTCCCTGTAGACTCTGGACTCCAGGAGAGCATGGCTTTTGTGTGTTGCTTGCTGTGTCCTCAGAGCCTGGCACACAGAAGACACTCATTGAATGGTTGCTGAATGAATAAGTGCATGAAAGAAACCCATGGGATCCTCAACGGCCCACTCCCACCATGGAGGAAAGAGGAGTCCAGAGTTCCCTTTGCCTCTGGCCAATTGGTCTGTCTGAGCCAGGGCCATATTATGACTTTCATGGCCTTCTTCTCTGATAAAAATATAAAAACTGTATTTTCTGAATGTGTCGTTATAAAGATGAATATAATACGGGCTGGAGTCATTGTTATATGTACATTATTCATTTTTTACTTTTAAAATAAACATTTAAAGTTGTTCAACAAACAACTTTGTTTTCTAGTCCCTAGAAGTTGTGTTCAACAAACTGGAAAATTTTTAAAGAGATGGGAATATCAGACCACCTTACCTATCTCCCGAGAAACCTGTGTGCTGGTCAAGAAGCAGCAGTTAGAACCTGAAACAACTTACTGGTTCAAAATTGGAAAAGGAGAACAAGAAGGCTGTATACTGTCACCTTGCTTGTTTAACTTATGTGCAGGGTACATCATGCAAAATGCCAGGCTGAATGAATCACAAGCTGGAATCAAGACTGCCAGGGGAAATATCAACAACTTCAGATATGCAGATGATTCCACTGTAATGGCAGAAAGTGAAAAGGAACTAAAGAGCTTCTTGATGAAAGTGAAAGAGCCTGCTTAAAACTTAACATTCAAAAAACGAAACTCATGGCATCCGGTCCCATCCCTTCATGGCAAATAGAAGGGGAACAAGTGGAAGCAGTGACAGATTTTATTTTCTTGGGCTCCAAAACCACAAAGATGTTTGCTCCTTTGAAGGAAAGCTGTGACAAACCTAGACAGCATATTAAAAAGCAGAGACATCATTTTGCTGACAAAGGTCCATATGGTCAAAGCTATGGTCTTTCCAGTAGTCATGTACAGATGTGAGATTTGGAATATACAGAAGGCTGAACACTGAAAAATTGTTTGAATTGTGATGCTGGAGAAGACTCTTGAGAGTCCCTTAGACTTCAAGGAGATCAAACCAGTCAATCTTAAAGACAATCAACACTGAATATTCATTGGAAGGACTGATGCTAAAGCTGAAGCTCCAATCCTTTGGTCACCTGATGTGAAGAGATGACTTATTGGAAAAGATCTTGATGCTGGGAAAGAAGAGGAGAAGGGGACGACAGAGGATGAGCTGGTTATATAGCACCACTGACTCAATGGACATGAATTTGAGCAAACTTCAGGAGCTGTTGAAGACAGAGAAGCCTGGGGTGCCATAGTCCATGGGGTCGCAAAGAGTTGGACATGACTTAGTGGCTGAACAACAAGCCTACAAGTACTGTGGGCCCCAGGCACTGTGTCTACTGTGCCTGGTTAAAGGGCCGCCCTGTGCCGACCTCGTCCCCCGTGCATACGTTATAAGGTTATAAGGCCTCTTGAGAGCCAAGAACAAGGACATATGAGGTGGTCTGGGGGAGAGGGAGGGTCAGTTAAGAAACCCAGCAGGACCCTGTGGGGCTTCTGGGCATGGCTTTTCCGTGTCCTCCATTCCTTGTTTGTAGGGAACAGACTCCAGCCTCCAAGACCTTCCTGAGTTCCTAAGGGCAAGTTTGAACAGTTGCTCATCAGGGAAGGGAGAGGATGGAGAGACAAAGGAGGAACAGCCAGGAAACAATAGTGCGGCCTTGGGGCAGAGTCCTGGCTCTGCCTCAAGGGATACAAGAAACAGTATCTTTAAGCTCTCTACAGAGAGGGAGAGAGGAGCTACCCCTCGCCCAAGGTCAGGGGCAGCGACTGAGAGTGCCAGGCTGTGACAGCACAGGAACAGCCTAGAGGAGCCACCCCATGTCCAAGGAGCGGCAGTTGCGCGGGCACAGGAGGGCCAAGAGGAGCTACTCCACGTTCAAGGTCAGGAGGGGTGACTGTGAGGAGATACCCCTCGTCCAAGGTAAGGAGCAGCAGCTGTGCTTTGCTGGAGCAGCCGTGAAGAGATACCCCATGTCCAAGGTAAGAGAAACCCAAATAAGATGGTAGGTGTTGTGAGAGGGCATCAGAGGGCAGACACGCTGAAACCATAATCATAGAAAACTAGTCAATCTGATCACACGGACCACAGCCTGTCTAACTCAGTGAAACTAAGCCATGCCGTGTGGGGCCACCCAGGACAGGCGGCTCATGGTAGAGCGGTCTGACAGAATGTGGTCCGCTGGGGAAGGGACCACTTCAGTATTCTTGCCTTGAGAACCCCATGAACAGTATGAAAAGGCAAAATGATAGGATTTTGAGAGGAACTCCCCGGGCCAGTACGTGCCCAATATGCTACTGGAGATCAGTGGAGAAATAACTCCAGAAAGAATGAAGGGATGAAGCCAAAGCAAAAACGATACCCAGTTGTGGATGTGACTGGTGATAAAGAGCAGTATTGCATAGGAACCTGGAGTGTCAGGTCCATGAATCAAGGCAAAATGGAAGTGGTCAAACAGGAGATGGCAAGAGTGAACGTCGACGTTCTAGGAAGTAGCGAACTAAAATAGACTGGAATGGGTGAATTTAACTCAGATGACCATTATATCTACTACTGTGGGCAAGAATCCCTTAGAAGAAATGGGGTGGCCATCATGGTCAACAAAAGAGTTCGAAATGCAGGAAACAATAGTGCGGCCTTGGGGCACTTTGGATGCAATCTCAAAAACGACAGAACCATCTCTGTTTGTTTCCAAGGCAAACCATTCAATATCACAGTAATCCAAGCCTAGGCCCCAACCAGTAACACTGAAGAAGCTGAAGTTGAACGGTTCTATGAAGACCTACAAGACCTTTTAGAACTAACACCCAAAAAAGATGTCCTTCTCATTATTGGGGACTGGAATGCAAAAGTAGGAAGTCAAGAAACACGTGGAGTAACAGGCAAATTTGGCCTTGGAATATGGAATGAAGCAGGGCAAAGGCTAATAGAGTTTTGCCAAGAGAATGCACTGATCATAGCAAACACCCTCTTCCAACACCACAAGAGAAGACTCTACATATGGACATCACCAGATGGTCAACACTGAAATCAGACTGATTATGTTCTTTGCAGCCAAAGATGGAGAAGCTCTATACAGTCAGCAAAAACAAGACCGGGAGCTGACTGTGGCTCAGATCATGAACTCCTTATTGCCAAATTCAGACTTAAATTAAAGAAAGTAGGGAAAACCACTAGACCATTCAGGTATGACCTAAATCAAGTCCCTCATGATTATACTGTGGAGGTGAGAAATAGATTTAAGGGACTAGATCTGATAGACAGAGTGCCTGATGAACTATGGACGGAGGTTCGTGACATTGTACAGGAGACAGGGATCAAGACCATCCCCATGGAAAAGAAATGCAAAAAAGCAAAATGGCTGTCTGAGGAGGCCTTACAAATAGATGTGAAAAGAAGAGAAGTGAAAAGCAAAGGAGAAAAGGAAAGATATAAGCATCTGAATGCAGAGTTCCAAAGAACAGCAAGGAGAGAGAAGAAAGCCTTTCTCAGCGATCAGTGCAAAGAAATAGAGGAAAAAACGGAATGGGAAAGACTAGAGATCTCTTCAAGAAAATTAGAGATACCAAGGGAACATTTCATGCAAAGATGGGCTCGATAAAGAACAGAAATGGTATGGACCTAACAGAAGCAGAAGATATTAAGAAGAGGTGGCAAGAATACACAGGAGAACTGTACAAAAAGATCTCCACGACCCAGATAATCATGATGGTGTGATCACTCACCTAGAGCCAGACATCCTGGAATGTGAAGTCAAGTGGGCCTTAGAAAGCATCACTACAAACAAAGCTAGTGGAGGTGATGGAATTCCAGTTGAGCTATTTCAAATCCTGAAAGATGATGCTGTGAAAGTGCTGCAGTCAATATGCCAGCAAATTTGGAAAACTCAGCAGTGGCCACAGGACTGGAAAAGGTCAGTTTTCATTCCAATTCCAAAGAAATGCAATGCCAAAGAATGCTCAAACTACTGAACAATTGCACTCATCTCACATGCTAGTAAAGTAATGTTCAAAATTCTCCAAACCAGGCTTAAGCAATATGTGAACCATGAACTTTCAGATGTTCAAGCTGGTTTTAGAAAAGGCAGAGGAGCCAGAAATCAAATTGCCAACATCTGCTGGATCATTGGAAAAGCAAGAGAGTTCCAGGAAAACATCTATTTCTGCTTATTGACTATGCCAAAGCCTTTGACTGTGTGCATCACAATAAACCGTGGAAAATTCTGAAAGAGATGGGAATACCAGACCACCTGACCTGCCTCTTGAGAAACCTATATGCAGGTCAGGAAGCAACAGTGAGAACTGGACATGGAACAACAGACTGGTTCCAAATAGGAAAAGGAGTACGTCAAGGCTGTATATTGTCACCCTGCTTATTTAACTTCTATGCAGAGTACATCATGAGGAATGCTGGGCTGGAAGAAGCACAAGCTGGAATCAAGATTGCCGGGAGAAATATCAATAACCTCAGATATGCAGATGACACCACCCTTATGGCAGAAGGTGAAGAAGAACTAAAAAGCCTCTTGATGAAAGTGAAAGTGGAGAGTGAAAAAGTTGGCTTAAAGCTCAACATTCAGAAAACAAAGATCATGGCATCTGGTCCCATCACTTCATGGGAAATAGATGGGGAAACAGGGGAAACAGTGTCAGACTTTATTTTGGGGGGCTCCAAAATCACTGCAGATGGTGATTGCAGCCATGAAATTAAAAGATGCTTACTCCTTGGAAAGAAAGTTATGACCAACCTAGATAGCATATTAAAAAGCAGAGATATTACTTTGCCAACCAAGGTCTGTCTAGCCAAGGCTATGGTTTTTCCAGTGGTCATGTATGGATGTGAGAGTTGGACTGTGAAGAAAGCTGAGTGCCGAAGAATTGATGCTTTTGAACTGTGGTGTTGAAGACTCCTGAGAGTCCCTTGGACTGCAAGGAGATCCAACCAGTCTATCTTAAAGGAGATTAGTCCTGGGTATTCATGGGAAGGACTGACGCTAAAGCTGAAACTCCAATACTTTGGCCACCTCATGCAAAGAGTTGACTCATTGGAAAAGACCCTGATGCTGGGAGGGATTGGGGGCAGGAGGAGAAGGGGACGACAGAGGATGAGATGGCTGGATGGCATCACCGACTCAATGGACATGAGTTTGAGTGAACTCCAGGAGTTGGTGATGGACAGGGAGGCCTGGTGTGCTGTGATTCATGGGGTCGCAAAGAGTAGGACATGACTGAGTGACTGAACTGAACTGAAGGGAAATGGCAATCTGGTCCAATATTCTTGCCTGGAGAATCCCTCAGATGGAGGAGCCTGGCGGTGGTGGGTGGGTGGGGGACAGGGGGGGAAATGGGGTTACATTTCAGAGGGTCTCTAAGAGCTAGGCACAACTGAAGTGACTTAGCACACATGAACTAAAAGCTCCAACAGATGGAAGATGGAACTGCTTGATGAACAGTTCTTCAGAGAAGTCAGGAGACCGGCTGAAGCCAGACTATAACTCCTCACCAGTTCCTCCTGGGTTGGGACACAGGTTTGAGAGGCATAAGCTCGCTGTGTTCCCCTTTGTCTGGCAAAGCAATAAAGCTCTTTTTTTCTACTTCACTAAAAACTCTTGTCTCCAAGATTCAGTTGGCATCAGTGCATAGAGGCCAAGCTTCTGGCATCAGTTAGAGACCGCTTCCCCAATCAGAGCTTTAGGACAACTCTACTGGGAGGGTGAGAACAGCATCCCAGGCAGAGGTCTGGGTATGTGCAAAGGACCTGGGGCAGCATGTTTAAATCACTAGTGGGAAGCCAGAGGTCTGGGGGAACAGGAGGGATGGGCAGGAATTTCAACCAGTTTCTTGAGTCTCATTAGGAAGCTCTGGGAGTTGGTGATGGACAGGGAAGCCTGGCGTGCTGCAATCCATGGGGTCGCAAAGAATTGGACAGGACTGAGCGACCGAACTGAAATGAGGAAGCCACCCTTAGGACTCTTGTGGCTCCTGAGGTTCTCACTTTCCCGGCTGGTCCCCAAACATTCCCAGCCCAGGCCACCCAGCTCTGGGGCACAGAGCAAGACTCAGGGAGGGCTGGTTTGATTAGATCACTGTCAGGGAGGGACGGGAGGTTAATTGCTATTCTCTCTGAGTCTGGCTTGGCTGGGGAGCTCTACTCACAACTCTGTGTGTGTGTGTGTGTGTGTATGTGTGTGTGTGTATACGGATGCGCGCGTCTGTGTGTCCCTGTACTGAGGGAAGCTCGGCCTCGGGTTGGAGGGAGGCCACGGGGCCAGGGGGTGGGTTGCACAAGTTTTCTCTTCGAGTTCTGAGCCTTGTCTTGTCTGGTGTGCAGCAAAGAGCAGTACTTAACAAGCATTAAGGGACACAAATAATGCCCCCTTTCTCCTCTCCGCCTATTCTTCCCTCTCTCTTTTCTTGTAAATCCCGCTCCTTGCATGTGAATAGCGGAATGGCTTCATCTGGGACCTTTAATCAGATCCCTGGTAGGCACTAGGAGGGCAAAGTACTGGAGGGATTACCTTTTATTTTAGGGTTTTTCTCCCCTAGTTTTGCCTATCCACCCCCGCCCCCTCCCCCGGGCGCGTTTTCCTCCCTGCGTTTGTTCTCAGCAGAAGTAAGTAAGGAAGGCTTACAGGGCGGGGGAGGGGAGCTTACAAACTTAAGGGGATCGGGCCCTATTCAGCAGGGCTTGTCCACAGTCTTTCTGCTTTTGTTCCCGGGCCATTCTTCAGCTGATTTCTTCACTCCAGTAAAAGCACTTTAATTCCCTTTTAGATACGGAGAATCCGTCTTCTTCCCCTGGCTGCCCCCTCCCTCCCTCCACCGCACACACCCCATTCCACTTTCTCAGACCCTTTATGCTGAGTCCTCGTCCGCCCCAACAAAGACCTAACATCCTCGCTGCAAAGTATTTCTTTCACCGATCGAGTGAGGCTGGGGAGAATCTGGAGGAGGGGGAGGGGAGCAGAGCGCAAAGGAGGAAGAGAGGGGGCTTCTTGGGGAAGAGACCCCACCCCCACCATAAACCCGGGCTGGAGGGACCCTTAGCTTCGGACTGTACCTGCTTTGGTCCCTGCCGCGCCTTGGATCCAAAGGAAAGGCGTGGATGCCGGCACGTGTGTTGGGAAGGACCGAGTGTGTGTGAGCGTGTGCCCCTGTGAGCCTGACAGGGGCAATAGAGACATCCGAGGCCTGGTGTGGGCTTGGTCAGCATTCCTGAAAGAAGCCAAGAGGTTTCCAGGAAGAGGACACAGGCCCTTCAGCCTCCATCAGAATCTCTGAGACCTCTCAGGAGAGCATCACAGGGACCAGACACGGAGCCTGGGGCTCCTGATCTCTCCCGGCGAAGACGAGACAGCATCTTGCAAAAATGTTTGACACCTGGAGGAAAATGGCCGGCTGCAACATAAGAAAATAAAGCCCTCAGCTCCAACACGAATCAGTGCAGAATTTTAAAGTCTGCGCAATGTATCTTAGGTCAGCTGTCCTAATTGTTCAATTCGACATTCACAAAAATTTCACGGCATATGAAAAGAACTCATGGGGCAGGTTTCATTTTTCTCTCTCCATCCCTGCCTCCCTCTCTCCCTCCTTGTCTCCTTCCTTTCCCCTGATATAACTGAACACCTGGGGACCAACCCAAATCTGGAGCAATGCTCTTACTTAGTATAACATACTTAACACTCGTACCACACTGACAGTGTATCATGACTTATACTATCTTGGTCCTCCCATCCTGATTCCGAACCTCTCCCTCCCTGCCAGAGGTAACCATCTCTTTATATTTCCCCCCAAAATATTCCTTTATCTATTTAATTTTTCATTTTGTAGCTACACCTATGGGATCTTAGTTCCCCAACCAGGGATTGAACCCTGGGCCCTGGCAGTGAAAGCACCAAATACTAACCACTGAACCATCAGGGAATTCCCATCCCTTTCTTCTTCCTCTTCTTTTTTTAAAATAGTTTTATTTATTTATTTTGGCTGTGCTGGGTCTTGGTTGCTGTGCAGGCTTTTCTCTAGTTTCAGAGAACGAGGGCTGCTCTCGAGTTGCGGTGCGCGAGCTTCTCATTACTGTGGCTGCTTTTGTTGCGAAGCACAGGCTCTAGGGTGTGGACTCAATAGTTGGGGTACACGAGCTTAGTTGCTCCAAGGCACATGGGATCTTCCCGGACCAGGAATCGAACCCCCATCCCCTGCATTGGCAAGGCAGTTTCTTTACCACTGAGCCACCAGGGAAGCCCTCCATCCCTTTAGTTTCAGATCAGATTTTTCTCAGTCTGCAAGAACTTGCCAAGCACGCCTGCAGATGGCTGGGCAATCATAGCCGACCATCAATTCAGTGAGTCCCTTACAAGCAAACTGCAAAAAGAAAATGTGAAAAATCCTTTCAGATTTTTTGACAGCAAAACCAGGTCTCTGTCCTGCTTTTAGTTGGATTTTATAATGTGGGAAGGAGTCTTCAAGGTAAGCGTGTCCGCGTGCCTACCTATTGGGAAATGGTTCTGCCTGGAATCCTTCTTTCATGATGGAATTGTGTGCTATCCGTTATCAGCCTTGGTGTCCTCATCTATGAAATGGGAACAACAAGTAGGCTCTCTTCACCGAGAAAAAAAAATGGGGGCAGGGAGGATGAGCAAGAAGCAATCTCCCTGAAAGGTAAAGTGAGCTATTCTATCTTCTCCTTTTTCTGTGTGAGACGTGAGAGAGATGAGACCCTTTTCAAAATGTCGACAAATTGATGCAGGGCCATTTAAGAGAAAGTGGGCCGGGGCCGTAATAGCCCAATTGGGAGTCTGAGCGGCAGAAGGGGCTGGCTTCCTCACCATGCCAGAGGATGGGCAATTACTGCCAGGCATTTTTCGGGCAAAATAGAAGGCAGAAAAATAGCAAGTAGGGGCCCCAATTATGGAGAGTCATTCTCAGGACGAAAAATGCTGTCTCATTCTTTTGCCGCAAACTGTGGTCCGTGAAACGAGGCGTGGGGCAGTCAGAGTGGTTACAAGATGTGGAAATTTCAGCGGGGATAATGTCGGGTCTTAGCCTAGAGGCTGAGCTGGGGGAGGAGGAGGATGGCTGGGTGGTTTGGGAACCCGTATGGATTGCTTCTCCCTGCTGGTTGGTCTGAGACCTGAGGGAGCCAAGTCAATTTCTCCTGGTCCCCCAAATAAAGCAAGGGATCTTTGCCCCTCTGTGCTTCTAGACTTGCAGACAGAAATAACTGTGTGTCTTAAGCCACCATGAGGGTTTTAGGCAGTGGTGTGCTGGTAAAGCTTTAACATCAGGCTCTATCACTCCTGCCCACCCTCTCCGATCTGTGAGCTTGTCAGTTTCCATGGTGCAAATATTCCCGTTTGACATGGCGGAACAGAGTTGGGAAGCGACAACTGTGTGTCTTTTCCACTCTCCTCTGATGCGGGCAATTGTTGTTTAGTCGTTAATTCGTGTTCAACTCTTTTGCGACCCCATGGACTATAGCCTACAAGCTCCTCTGTCCATGGGCTTTCCCAGGCAGGAACACTGGAGCGAGTTGCCTTTTCCTTCTACAGGGGATCTTCCTGACGTGGAGAATCGAACCCGCGTCTCCTGCGTTAGCAGGCAGATTCTTTAGTGCTGAGCCACCAGCGAAGCCCTGCTGTGGGCATGTTTGGTCCTTCTGCGACAAAGAGGCATTTCATTTCTCCTGTGGAAATCTCAGCCAATGGGGTCTGGGATCTAGTGGAGACAGGTTCCCCACTTCCTTTATTTAAGCAGATGGTCCTGGCAGGCATTCAGTACATTCGGGGGTTCCTAGCAGAACCGAGCTCCAGGGACCCAAGGCAAGGTCTCCACAATTCACCCTGGTATTGCCTTCTTTTTGAAATTTTTTTTGATTCTGCTTTGCGACATGTGGGATCTTAGCTCCCCGACAAGGGATGGAACCCGTGCACCCTACAGTGCAAGTGTGGAGTTCAAACCACTGGACTGCCAAGGAAGTTCAGTATCGCTTTCTTTTTTCTCCCTGACGTCTTCCCTCCTTCCTGGGATCATCAACCAATGTCCTACCTGCACACAAGGAGGAAGTGGTGGTGGTGGGGGGGTAGATTCAGGCTCAGCAAACACCACCGAGTGTCGTGCAGTCCTGGGAAGCACAACTGGATTGGAAAAGCAGAGAGTGGAGTGCGGGGAGTGGGAGAGGAGGAAGCAAATAAGGTATCTGATGCGGCACAATCCACATATGTAAAAAATGCACGCACGCAAATAACTGGCCATTTTGCAAGGACGCATTGAAAGCAATCATTAAAATGATATCTGGGAGAAGGAAATTTGAAGTGAGTATAAATGGGGAAGAGAGAGAAAAGGAGAAAGGAAGGAAGAGAGGGAGGGGGAGAAAGGGCCTTCCTTATGCAGATTGAAATAAAGGAAGAAGCAGTTTGGCTGGAGATGGGAAGCATTTTGTTGTTGCTGTTCAGTTGCTCAGTTGTGTCCGACTCTTTGCGACCCACCAGGCTCCTCTGTCTGTGGGATTCTTCAGGCAAGAATACTGGAGTGGGTTGCCATGCCCTTCTCCAGGGGATCTTCCCGACCCAGGGATCGAACCCGAATCTCCTGCATTGGCAGATGGATTCTTTACCGTCTGACTCACCTGGGAAGCCCTATTTGTCTTTTTATGACTGGCTTATTTGATTTTACAAAACATCCTGAAGGTTCATCCATGTTGTAGCACGTGGCGAGATTCCCTTTCTGAGTAACAGTCATATGTATGTATTTACCATATTTTCTTTATATATTCATTAGCTGATGGACATCTGGGTAATGTCCATTTCTTACCCAGCTGCCTACTGTAAAAGGCTCTTTGGGGGCAGGTCTGACTCAGCCCCTGATGGGCAGGTCAACCTATGGAAGGAAGGACCCAAGGACCCTCTTTGCGGCAGCCTGGGGCTACAGCTGTCCTGACACTCAGTCTCCCTGAAAGGCTGCGCCTCTCAGGGCCAGGTGAGGCCCGTCCAGTCCCCTAGGGGACCAGCTGGCTGCTGGTTCAGGCCCCCTCCTCTAGGCTGCCACATGGCTGACACCCTCCCTCTCCTCCGTTCGGGGTCTGGGTTGGGTGGGGGACAATGCTGATGGTTTTCTTTGCTTTTATTCTATCTTCTGAGTCAGCATTCCCTGCAGAGAGCACTCTCACATCCTGGAGCCCTCACTGTGACTGGCACCCAAAAGTCTGGAGGGGGAAGGGGTCTGAAAACAGCCCTGGGTCATAGAAGGTGATGGCAATGACCTCTCCGCTCAAAGTAACAACTGCAACAATAGCAATCAGCATAACAGCACCACTTTAAACATGGGTATTTGTAACTGAGTTATGTGCCTGCACGTTCCTAAATCCTTTACAACATTAACTCAGTCATTTCTCACAGCAATGGACAAGGTGTGGGTTAGATGGTAGAGCTGGGCAATGTCAGGGTTCTGAGGTTGGATAATTACGTGGTGGTTAATTGTGGCTCCGGCTCAAGGGAAATACACACTGGAGTATTAAGGGGCAAAATGGCAAATGGTCCAGCAAAGAAAAGAAAGTAGAGACAGACAGACGGATAGGGAGACAGATGCTGAGAAAGCAAATGTATCAAAATATTAACACTTAAAAAAGAAAGAAAGAAAAATATTAACACTTGGGGAATATAGATAAAGGTATACAGATGTTCATGGATTTATTATTCTTGCAACTTTTCAAGAGGCTTGAAACTGGGTTAAATAAAAAGGAAAAACACAAGTAAGAGGGTGGCATTGTTATTGCTCCCATTTTGCAGATGGGGAACCTGAGGCATAGAGCAGCTAGCACCTGTAGGACATACTCAAGAAATGTTAGCTGTTTGAGCATTTATATTTGAGTCCAAGACTCATCTTCACACAGCATGAAAATGGATAGACATCAGCTTTGAAGGGCCTCGCTTGTATCCTCCCCAAGGGCTATATGGACCCCAGGCTGGTTCAGACGAGGCTGAGGGTGAGAAAGTGGACTCTCTCGAAGGGGCCTTCAAATCAGGCACCCTCGTCCTCCCAGCTGCAGGGTGAGTCTTTGTGGAGTCGGTCCCTCGTCCCTTCCCTGCTGGGACCCCTCCTGGGAACCCTTTGCTCCTTCTTCTGGCTCCCTCATCCTCTTTGCACCAGCAGCCCCATCGGAGGGGCCTGGCAGGCTGGGGATATTTGCCAGCAAACACGAGATGTGTGTTAAACACTCCGCCGGCAGCTTCTTCCCACCCGGCGATGTTTGCTCAGCAAACATCACTAATTTCCCAGATTCTCAGGCTGGGCTGGGGGCCCCAGAGCAAACTTTGTCTCCAGCAGTCCCACTGACAGCTCCACATCCTCCTCTCCACTCCCACCCCCACTGGCCCCCACATATATCCCCTCTTTTGTGGATTTCCTTCCCATTTAGGTCACCGCAGAGCACCGAGTCGAGTTCCCTGGGCTACACAGTAAGTTCTCGTTTGTTACCTATTCTTGTTCATAGTAGTGTATATACGTCAATCCCAATCTCCTAATTCATCCCCCATGCTTCCCTCTTGGTGTCCATATGTTTGTTCTCTACGTCTGTGTCTCTGTGTCTGTTTTGCAAATAAGGTCATCTTTACCATTTTTCTAGATTCCACATATATGAGTTAACATGCGATACTTGTGTTTCTGTTTCTGACTTCCTTCAGTCTGTATGACAGTCTTTAGATCCATCCATGTCTCTGCAAATGACACAATTTCATTCCTTTTATATGGCTCAGTAATATTCCACTGTGTACGTGTGGTACAAAGTACCACTGCAGCTTCTTTATCCATTGCTGGTTTCATTCTAAAAGTTCACTGGCGGCTGTCTTCAGGGATGGAAAGCAAAACAGAAAGTAGGGCTGGTCCTGTGGGGGGAACCCCTGGTGTCCTGGTGAGACACGATGTAGCCTGCACCAGGTTGGCGGAGGCAATAGCTGTGGAGAGAACTGTCATCATTGGAGAGAGTCTGAATGTGTAGAGAGACGACCCATCAATCTATCCTGCAATTACTGAGCACTAGCTATATGCCACACAGCACTGGGTGCTGGAAATACAGCAAGGGGACAAAGCTAGATAAGACCCCAGGCTTGTAGAGCTCAGAGACGTGAAAGAAGAAATAACAGTTCTGATCAGACATGAGGGGGAAGATGCAGGTGTCTTGGCTTCCCTGAACCTGTAGCCGTTTCCAGAGATGGAACCCATCAGTTGGAGGAAGACCTGCCACCTAACTGGGAGAAGTGCTGAAGAAAACTCTCTGGAGATGCTGTTAATCCGGAAGTTATCCCCACCATCCTGCAATATGGCAGCCTCCTTGGAATAAGCATATGGCCTCCCAAGGTGACCACTTTGAAGGGGAAACACCCCCTTGGGATGGTTGGGTGCTGAGTCGTGTTAAAAAAGAACCAGGACGCTGAGTGGGTGGCCTCCCTCTCTCTCTGGTCTTTAGAGGAAATTAGGAGGCCTGCGGGGAAGACAGGGAGAGGCCCATTAGCTCTCCCCAGTCCTCCTTCCCCAGCTCTCAGGCGGCACTGTCTCCCCTGTGACTGATGACGAGTCATGGCAGGGGGCTGATTTAGAAGAAACGAGGCCAGGAGACCCCTCAGCTCCCATGCTGGAGACACCCCATTAATCTTTAACAAACAGGAAGTTCCAGGAAGCCAAGCGCTCAAGTAATGAGGCCTGATTTTCCAGGACTCCCTCCAGGGAAAAGGAATTAACCACCAGAGGTCCTGTGAGCAGGAATCTGATTCCCTAAGGAGGGGGACTTCCCTGGCCATCCAGTGGTTGGGACTTCGCCTTCCAATGCAAGGGGACACGGGTTTGATCCCTGCTCGGGGGCACTAAGATCCCATGTGCCTTGGGGTCAAAAAACAAAACTGAGGCAATATTGTAACAAATTCAATAAAGACTTTAAAGATGGTCCACATCAGAAAATCTTTAAAGAAAAAAGAGCAAAGGTGGGCTTGTTCTCAGTCTCTCTCATTTGGGGCCACTTTGACCACCGCCCCCCGCCCCAACAGACTCAGGCCACAGATACCATCAATTCCCTAATATGTCTCTTTGTGAACATGCATTTTTATTTATTTATTTGGGTTTTGTTTTCTTTTGCCTGGTTGTGCAGTTTGCAAGATCTAAGTTCCATGACCAGGATTGAAACCTGTGCCCTTGCAGTGAAAGCATGGAGTCTTAGCTACTAGACTGCCCGGGAATTCCCTGGACATTCATTTTTTAAAAATCAACTTTACTGAAGAGTAATTGACATGTAATAAGTTGCACCTATTTAAAGTATAACTATCTTCCCAACCCAGCGATTGGACTCAGGTCTCCCGCATTGCAGGCAGATTCTTTACCAGCTGAGTCACAAGAGAAGCCCAAGAATGCTGGTATGGGTAGCCTATCCCTTTTCCAGGGGATCTTCCTGACCTAAGAATTGAACCCAGGTCTCCTGCATTGCAGGTGGATTCTTTACCAACTGAGCTATCCAGGAAGCCCTTTGATACAGCATATGCCTATAAAACCATCACCACAGTCAAGATACTAAACATATCCATCACCTGTGAAAATTCTCTCTTTGCAATTCTTCCCTCTTCCCTCTCTCCACACTCCCATCCCCAGACAGCTTCAGGTCTGCTTTCTCTCTCAGTACAGACGACTTTGCATTTGCTAAAGTTGAGTAGGAAAGAGGTCATATAATATGCAGTCTTTCTCGATCTGTCTTCTTGCAGTTAGCGTAACATTTGGAAGTTCATGAATGCCATCTGTGTGTATCAATAGTTCACTGCTTTTTACGGAGGGCGGTATTCCGTCATGTGCGTAGACCACAAAGTGTTTACTGATTCCCCTGCTGATGGACATTTGTAAAGCCATTCCCTATCATTTTTAAAAACACATTAAAACTGTTTATTTATTTGGCTGCATTGGGTCTTAGTGGTGGCATACAGAATGTTTAGTTGTGATGCTTGGGCTTAGTGACTCCAAGACATGAGGTACCTTAATTCCCCAACCAGGGATCAAACCCACATCTCCTAGCATTGCAAGGCAGATTCTTAACCACTGGACCACCACAGAAGTCCTTCTCTCTTTCATTTTAAATAAACTTTTAATTTTAGAATAGTTTGATTTACAGGAAAATTGAAAAGCTAGTACAGAGAGTTCTGTATACACCCACACTCTATTTCTCCTATTAGTATCTTACATTGCTCTGGTACATTTGTCACTTTCAATGAACCGATATCGATACATTATTATTAACTGAAGTCCATCCTTTATTTGGATTTCCTTAGTTTTACCCATTGTCCCAGGATCTCATCCATGATACCACATCACACCTAACGGTCCTAACTCCTTAGGATTGTCTTGACTGAGATAGTTTCTCAGACTTCCCCTGTCCCTCACCTGGGGTTTGTCAGATGTTTTTCTCATGACTAGATTGGGGTGATGGTCTTCGGGAGGAAGACCACAGAGGCAAAGTACCATCTTCATCACATCATATTCAGGGTACATCAATGACCAACATGACTTCCTGCTGTTAACCTTGATCACTTGAATGTCTTAGGGTTCTGCTGCTGCTGCTGCTGCTAAGTCGCTTCAGTCATGTCTGACTCTGTGTGACCCAGTGGACGGCAGCCCACCAGGCTCCCCTCGTCCCTGGGATTCTCCAGGCAAGAACTCCGGAGTGGGTTGCCATTTCCTTCTCCAATGCATGAAAGTGAAAAGTGAAAGTGAAGTCGCTCAGTTGTGTCCAACTCTTCGCAACCCCATGGACTGCAGCCTACCAGGCTCCTCTGTCCATGGGATTTTCCTGGCAAGAGTACTGGAGTGGAATAGTACTGGAGTGGAATACCATTGCCTTCTAAAACTCTATAATTCTAAGATTTAAAAATTCAGTAATTCTCACACTTTGTATATTTTATTCTAAAATTCTATTAACTTAACATTCTAAAAGTCTATGCTTCCTTGATTCTTATGCAATTATAAAGCTTCAAGGGTATAAGGCACCTTAAAGCTAGTTTATAAAGTTAATTAACTTAATATTCTTGTGTGCTTGTGCTCAGTCTCTTAGTCATGTCCGGCTCTTTGCAGCCCCATGGGCTGTAGCCTGCCAAGCTCCTCTGCCCATGGAATTTTCCAGGCAAGAATACTGGAATGGGTCACCATTTCCTCCTCCAGGAGATCTTCCCGACCCAGGGATCAAAGCTGCATCTCTTGCTTCTCCTGCATTGGCAGGCAGATTCTTTATCACTAGTGCCACAAAAATTCCCAGATCTTACTCATTACATTTTCTAAAATTTTATGATTCTTAGGTTATATAAATTAAGAGCTGTCAGGCTTTAGGGGTTCAATTTTAAAAGACTTCTCTAATTCTGAAATTTTATGGTTCTGAGTTCTTATAGAGCTAGAATTTTAAGATTCTCTTGGTCTAATATTTAGAAACTCTAATTTTAAGATGCTATTGTTTTGTCTCCTAAAATTCTAAAATAATGTAGTTGTAAGTGCCTCTTGCAGAGAAGGCAATGGAAACCCACTCCATGTTCTTGCCTGGAGAATCCCAGGGATGGGGGAGCCTGGTGGGCTGCCGTCTATGGGGTTGCACAGAGTCAGACACTACTGAAGCAACTTAGCAGCAGCAGCAGCAGCAGCAAGTGTCTCCTGAACTAATATTCTAAAATTCCCTCACTCCAAGATTCTACGATCTCTTGCAGAATCTGCAGCTGGAGAGATATCTCTGAAGCCAAATAGTCACCTTCCCAGCGCTTGGACCCAGATTCTCCTGGGGCTCACCAGTTCAGTTCTAGATTTAGGTCAAGATCCAGCACCTGGCTCTGGAATAGAACTTGATCACCGGCTCTGGGTGGCTAGCTTCTCCACATCCATGAGGGGCACCTTAGGTGCACTGAAGGCTGGCTCCCATGGACCTAGGAACTGTCACAGGCATGGAGATGCTGCCTAATTAAATGAGCAGACACCAGTTGGTAGATGACAGGTCCTCAAGAGAACACAACACAGGACCAATAAGCTGTGTTGAAGGCTTCTTAGCTGGCAGACTCTTGTATCCCGATGTAAACGGAGAGCTGTTTCTTTAGACCCTTTCCTTCCTTTCCTATTTTGAAATTTTGCCTGGAGCCAGTCCTTGCTAAAGGCCAATTTTCTTCCCCATCTCCTTACGATTTATGGTCCTTCCTGGTTGCTCTCTTTGCTGGGTAATAGAGATGAGAGAGCAAAGTGGGTGATCGTTTTGAGCAGGAGGGATGTCAAAGCTATTTCTCCCAATCCTTCCAGTTTCTTCTCACTTTCCTTACAACTCTTGGAGAGGAGGTATGAGGCAGGGGGTTTTCAGTTTCAAATACAGGAACCCCACTCTGCCAATTAGGATGGTATTTGGCTGCAGATGATAGAAATGCAAGTACAATAGTTGAAACAAGCAGAGGGGGTTATTTTTTTCACAGGTAACAAGAATCCAGAGATAAACATTGCATTTATCATCCAGATAGGAAAAAGTGGAAGGGCAGAGAGCAAAGAGCTAAGAGCCTTCTCCCAGGGTCTTGTGTTTTTCCTTGAGAATGAATGTCCTGCCGAGGACTGCCACTCACCTCATTGCCTAGCACTGGGTCACATGGCCACTGAGAGCTGCAAAAAGGTCTGAGCACACATTTCAGTTAGCTGCATTGCGGCCTCAAGTAAAATCTGGGTAGTGCAGATAAGGAAGAGAGGAAAAATGGATACTGATAGGTGACCAGCAGCATCTGCCATACCAATAAAACTTATGTAACTGGCAGCTCAGACAATGAAGAATCTACCTGCAATGCAGGAGACCTGGGTTCAATCCCTGGGTTGGGCAGATCCCCTGGAGAAGGGAATGGTTACCCACTCCAGTATTCTTGCCTGGACAACCCCATGGACAGAAGAGCCTGGCAGGCTACAGTTCACAGGATCGAAAAGAGTCAGACACGACTGAGCTACTAACACACACACACACACTACTAAAGATAAAAGGAGAGAATCCTGACATGCAGGGGTTTCAGGCATGGCTGGATCCAGGTGCTCAAACAATGTTGTTAGTAATTGTGGTTCCTCTGTGTGACTCCACTCTGGGTGGCAAAATGGCTTCTAGCAACTGCAAGCTGACTTTGCTATGCTATCAGGCCAGCAATCCCGAGAAAGCAGAACACTTCTTTCCTAGTAGCTCTAGGAGGTCAGACATCCATCTCTGGCTTACTTCAGTATGGCTGAGAATAGAACTTGTAGTGGAAAACATACTCGGATTGACCAGGCTTGGGGAGTGTCCTGGGGCTGCAGGTGGGGTCAGGTCCAGTGAAACTACATGGGTGGAGACAGAGGAGATGGAGGTAATCACAAGAGGAGACAGGTAAGGTCATGTGTTTCCACACTAGGATGGACATGGACATGCCAAATTGTTGTCTGGAAAATCCCATGGACAGAGGAACCTGGCGGGCTACAGCCCATGGGGTCTCAAAGAATCAGACACAACTGTGCAACTAACACTTTCACTTTTTTTTTTTTCACGGAATGCTAAACATGGGCCAAGCTTCTCTCTACATGCATGTTCTCATTCATCCTCCTCACAACAGCTCCATGAGTGGGTAAGATGATGCAGGTTGGGGAAACGGAAGTTCTCCCGTTTTTTCTCCGTGTTTTCTCCATTACTCCCAGTGAAGGTCAACAGAGGATCAGCAAAGTTTCTGAATGCTGAGTCATAAGTCAGAAGAATTGGGTTTCATTCAGTCATCACATACTCCTTATTCTTCCTGTGTGATTTCAAGTTCATCACATCCCTCTTTAAAGACCTCAGTACCCCTCTGTGAAAGGTGCAGACCTTCCTAAAACCCTTTCATCCTTAAGACTGTTGGCTCTGAGGTCAGACACCTTTGTTTCATTCTAGTCTCTGCTGCTTCCTAGCTCTGTGGCCTTGAATAATTCACCTCCCCATTTGGAACCTCGGTTTCCCCAACCTCCATCAACCTACGTACTCATAGAGCTGTTGTGAGAAGGATGAATGAGAACATGCATGTAAAGCATGTAGCTAGATGCTTGGCCCGTGTTTAGCATTCCTTGAAAAAAAAAATAGTGAAAGTGTTAGTCGCACAGTCGTGTCTGACTCTTTGAGACCTCATGGGCTGTAGCCCGCCAGGCTCCTCTGTCCATGGGATTCTCCAGGCAACAATTTGGCAGTAGTCATCGTCACCGTCATCCTGGTTATTATTATTATTACCAGCCTCAGGCCCCTGCCCCAGGAAGATTCCCACAGAGTCTCAAAGCATCATAGCAATGTAGAACAGACCCTCAAATACAGGAACTCAGTTCCCTTTGCCTATGTCTCATCTCACCTCCAACAGCCAACTGCCTTTTCCAGTTTTTGCTTGGGTTGTCTCCCCCTCATCATAGCTTGGGGGACAGTGGCTGACCCCTTCTTTAAACTCATCTCCCTCCGTGTTCCAGGAGGGCCATCCCTGTTGGAAAAAAATGACTCACAAAAGATCCCTCAGCAGCAATTATCTAAATGGGAGGCTGGGAGGGGGAGAGCCATTTAGAATCCACTTCATTGCGGGATTAGCTAATTAATTAACGGTTTCACTGACAACTCGTCAGAGAAGTGTGTGTTAAACAGGAGCGCAGTGGGGCGTGATTTATAGACTTTGACACCCCCATCCCCGGCCTCTCCAGCCAAGCCCCCTCCCTCCCACTCACCCCATGGCCCCCACCCTTTTGCTCACCACTCCCCACCCCAGAGCATGGAAGCCTGGGGACCTCGGGAGCTCCCTCTGGAGTCCTGGGGCTGGGCTCTGGCTGGGGGAGGGCGGGGCACATGGAGATGACAGAAGGGCGGCCGGGGAGCGGGTAGTGGACTGGGGTGACAGGGAGACAATGAAGAGATAACAAGGCAGCTGAGGCTCCAGGGATGGCTGCATCTGCCCCTTGCCCCCAGCCCAGAGCCACTCCATCTGTGCCCGTCCCGGCATGCGGGGTCCAGTAGGCACCTGCCGGTCACCGCTGCTCCCCCTGCCTCCCAACAGTCCAGGGCTTTTCAGAGCCCTGTCCACACTATTCGTGGAAAAGAGAGCACTGTTCAGGGAGACCGGAGACTGGGCTTCAACTTTCTCTTGGGAAGGAGGTTTAGAGGACTTGAAATAGATGAGGGAAGATGAAGGGCAGGGTGCAAAAGCAGGGTGAGAAAGACAGGAGCCGGAAGTGAGGATGCTGTATATTCTCACCGACTTCCTGCACTGAGGTTTCTTCAAACGCATCCCACAGGCCACCTGCTTCAGCACCACCTGGAGGACGGTGTATCAACGCTATGCTCGGCCCGGATAGAGTGTCCACCAGCCCAACATCACACTTAGTTGTGGGGCCAGGTGTATGCAGTGTTAACACCCTGATTCTGAATGCCGGGAAAGCGTACGTGCTTGACCAGCGCTTTTGCTAAAGGAGACCACTAATTTGATCCATACGGTGAACCTGGTAAAGCCCAGATCCGTATTTCAGCTTTGGATTCTCTTTGCTACTGTGGGAATTCTCAGCCAGCTGCAGGGTGAATGTGGGGGCCCTGGAGTTGCAAGGAGAATGTTCTGTGGGTAGACAGACAGGCAGGTTTTTGGGGAAGAGGTTCTGGAGCATCCATAGATGCTCTTAAGCTGTGGATGACCTTAGAAGGAGTGCTGTGTGCTTAGTCGCTCAGTTGCGTCTGACTCTTTGGGACCTATTGGACTGTAGCCCACCAGGCTCCTCTGTCCATGGGATTTTTCAGGGAAGAATTCTGGAGTGGGTTTCCAATTCCTTACCCAGGGCATCTTCCCATCCCAGGGATCGAACCCATGTATCTCGTGTCTCCTGCTTTACAGGCAGATTCTTTACATGCTTGAGCCATCGGAGAAGCCCCCAGAAGAGGTAAAGCATCTTTAGATTAGCATCCCTGAAATTGTTTCCTTCTCTCCGTGATTCTGGAAGAATCATCCAAATCCTTCACACCATGGACCGATGTGAGGACACCAGCAAAGAGATGCTTCACAGGGCAACCCATGAGACACCCCCGCACCCCCGCAGGGCTCTTTCCATCAGTCCCTATTCCCTCCCTGCTCCCACCAGCACCTGCACACCGAATGGGACTCAGCCCCACTTCTCAGTCATTAGGGGTTTGTTCACCAGGTGCTCAGATAGGAGGCACCTGGGCTGGGTCGTGTCCACCAGGAAGGTCCTTTCTCCAAGGAGATGGACTATGCTGTGGGGTCCTTGATGGAGACCACCCCACCAGGAGGATGGGGGGGATGGAAAGAGAGGAAAGGGGTCCATGTCTGTCCCACTCCAGCACAGAGGCTTCTGAAAGAGGACTTGGAGAGTCCACGCTACCTTGTGTGGTAGGAACCATTGTCCCCACTGTATCGATGAGCAGAGGCATTAGATTAAGTGGCCACATTAGTGAATAATGGAGTTCAGTAAATGTTTTACATATATGTAAATGTGCATATGTTATGTATGTATTATGTGTATGTGTAAAAGGCAGTAAACTCAACATTCAGAAAACGAAGATCATGCCATCCAGACCCATCACTTCATGGGAAATAGATGGGGAAACAGTGGAAACAGTGGCAGACTTTATTTTTTTGGGCTCCAAAATCACTGCAGATGGTGACTGCAGCCATGAAATTAAAAGACGCTTACTCCTTGGAAGGAAAGTTATGACCAGCCTAGATAGCATATTCAAAAGCAGAGACATTACTTTGCCAACAAAGGTCCGTCTAGTCCAGGCTATGGTTTTTCCTGTGGACATGTATGGATGTGAGAGTTGGACTGTGCAGAAGGCTGAGCACCGAAGAATTGATGCTTTTGAACTGTGGTGTTGGAGAAGACTCTTGAGAGTCCCTTGGACTGCAAGGAGATCCAACCAGTCCATTGTGAAGGAGATCAGCCCTGGGATTTCTTTGGAAGGAATGATGCTAAAGCTGAAACTACAGTACTTTGGCCACCTCATGCAAAGAGTTGACTCATTGGAAAAGACTCTGATGCTGGGAGGGATTGGGGGCAGGAGGAGAAGGGGACGACAGAGGATGAGATGGCTAGATGGCATCACTGACTCGATGGACCTGAGTCTGGGTGAACTCTGGGAGTTAGTGATGGACAGGGAGGCCTGGCGTGCTGCGATTCATGGGGTCGCAAAGAGTTGGACATGACTGAGCAACTGAACTGAACTGAACTGAAAAGGCAGTAAAAAAAAAAAAAATCTCTCTCTCTCTCTCTCTCTCTCTCTCTCTCCTAACAGTAGAGCAGCTCCTGGCACAGAGTGAGGACTCAGTAAATGCAATTATTATTTCACTTTATGTATCTACAAAGCAGACCCCACTAGGAGCCCGACATTCGTCACCTGCTTCAGTCTTCACAAGGGCTCCCTAAGGAAGGTAGAAGAATGCTTTCCATCACAGAGGAGAAGAGAGGCACAGAGAGGGTCGGAGGCTTCCCCAATGTCACACAGCGGGTGCTGGTGGAGCTGGATGTTTGGAACTGGGCGAAAGGGGTAGGCGGGCGGTCAGAGCCTGACATCATCACCGCCGGATCTAGAGACCTCATTTTGCTGGGAAGCCTGTGTGAGAGTCAGGCCTGCTCACTCTGCGCCTCAGCTGTGGACCCCTTCCAGGCCCAAGTTTCAGCCTCGCAGACCGAGTCAGGTGTCGAAATCCCTCCTCTGAGTCCGCAGGTGGGGAGGTGGGGCTCAGAGAGGGACAGGGGCTTGCCCCAGGTCACACAGCCCACCAGGGGCAGGGCGGGGGGAGACCCTTGACCTCCCGCTGCCCTTGGCCCTCCCCAGCTCAGAGTTCAAGGATGCGGAGAGGACCAGACAGGGGTTAAAACCCACCCAAACGCGAAACGGCAGCCCCAGCCGCCCCCCGGCCGGGGCTCACTCCCTGACCGCCGCCCCCACCGCGGGCCGGCCCGCATCTGGGCGCAGGGAACAGATTTCCCGTTTCACACAGCGCACAATGGGCCGCCTCAAAGGCGCGCCGCGGGCATTGTTCGGGCCGGCGCCCGCGCGTCCTACCTCCGCGCGCGAATTAACCCCCGTCACCCTCGCCATTGTCGCCGCGCACTTCGGGGCCGGCCACAAAGGCGCCAGAAAACCCTGCCGTGTTCGGAAGGATGGGGGTGGGGGGAGGGAGCCACCGGGATGCGAGGTAGGGAGGGGGCGCAGGCAGGCTGGGGCGAGGACCCGGAGGGAGGGAAACCGCCCAATGGTGGGGGGTGGGGGGGTGCAGAGTGCGGCCTGGACGGGAATGGGGGGGCGGAGGGGGGAGGGGAGGGGCTGGAACAAGCCGCAGGGGCACAGGCAGGATGGGGGGGGGGTGGTAAAGCATGGGAGGTGGGGTGCACGCTGGATGGAGGTGCTGGATATGGGAGTGGGGGTGCGGGTCAGAGCCTGACACCATCACTGCCGGATCTAGAGACCCCATTTTGCTGGGGATTGGGGTGGGGGTGGGGGGCGGCTGGAGCAGGGGCGGGGCATAGGCAAGAAAGAAGGGGCACTTGGAGCCCAAGGGTGGGAGGGCAAAAGTGGGGAGAGCGGGTGGGGCAGGCAGGATGGAGGGTGCTTGGAGAGGAAGGAGGTGGCTGGCCGAATTGGGGTGGAGGGTGCAAATCTGCTCTGCTATCCACACCCCTGGTCTTTGGGTCTACATTAGCTTTCTCTCTCGCTGTTCCTCCCCGCCTCCCTCCTTCCCTTCCTTTCTCCCTTCTCTCTTTCTCTCTCCATTCTTTCTCCGTCTGCCCGTGACTGTCTCCCTGTCTCTATCTTTTTTGTGTTACCATTTCTTTGCCTCTCCGTTCTCTCTTTTTATTTCGCTTTACCTCTCTGGTTATTTGACTCTGTCTCTGTCCCCATCTCTGGGTCCATCTCTGTATGTCTCACTGTCTCCATCTCTCTGCCTGTCCGATTCTCTCTTTCTCTCTGTTTCTGACCATCTTACTCTGTCTTTGCTGCTTTAATTCTGTTTCTGTGAATGTGTCTGTCTGTCCGTCTCTCTCCAGGACAAAGAAGGGTGCCCTTGGTGGAGACTCTCAGCCCCTGCATTTGGATTGCTGCCCGGCCCCCTGCCCCTCCTCCTCCCACAAACAGTTGTGCTGACATCTCAGGAAAGAAGGGCCTGAGTGGGGGCTTCATGGAGCCCATTGTACAGATGGGGAAGCTAAGGCTCAGAGATGTCAGTCCAGTGATTATATGCCCTGCCCTGCCCTATTTTCCGGAGTCAAATATTCAGAAAAATAACCAAGTTGTCCAAGAGTGACCTCTAGCATCCTGGGACATTGTCCCTTCTCAGCAGGGGTCTGTGTCTTGGGTCTCCCAGGCAGGCAGGCAGGCCCCTAGGTTCCCAGGCCCCAGCCTTGGAGATAGCTCTTGGAGACCCCAACTCACCATCTCCTACTCAGCTGTTAATGCCTCCCAGACTGATCCTGTGCTTCTGCTGGGGTGAGTCCTTCTTTCTCTGGGGCCTCCTGCTGCACTGTGGGGGTGGGTGGGGGAGGGGCGGGACTGAGGAGGGGGCACCCTGGCTGGGGTGATGGCACTGATTCCTCCCCTAGAGAGAGACAGCCCCCAGCCAGGCCTGCTGTGGGTTAGATAAGGAGCAAAGCCACACAGCTCATCCTCCTTTTTTGTAATCTCCTCCACCACCATCCCTCCCCAGCACTGACTCCCCCACTTTTTTTTTTATATCATCTTTATGGCTTTGGAATTATCTGGGCTGACACTGCATTCATTTAGCCAAGGGCAGGTGGGGTCACAAGAGACAACTTACTCATATGTGTATATATTCTCTGTGTCCCTCTGCCCCTACTCTCTAGTGGGGACTTTGGAAAAGAGGGAATAAGGAAACTGGAGGAGAGGTTGGGGACAACCAGCTCAGGGCAGAAAAGAGATTTTGAGTGCCAGAGACCCTGTGGTGACAGAGGCCAGTTCTCAGCCAGCCATGGCTGAACCTCTGCCCTCCGCCTGCTCACCTCCTACCCCTTCGAGGAGGAGAATCATCTAAGGCTTAGTTAAAGAGGCACTGGATGACAAAGGAAGTGAGTTTTAACAGTAAATATCCCTTTCCTTCCTCAAAATAGTCCTCAAATTTCAGAACATGGATTTAATTGTCACCTGGCTTGAGTCCTGTGTGAGGCTGTGTGACCTTGGGCAAGTGGCTTCATCTCTCTGAACCTCAGTGTCCCCATCTGTAAAATGGGGACAACAGTAAAGCCCACCTTCTCTCATGTTATGAGGATTAAATGAAAAGTTAATGGAACTGCTTGGCAATCACTGAGTATATCGTAAGGGTAGTATCATCACTGCCCTTAAAAGGGATTGCTTTTATTACTTGCTCTTTGTTTGCTGTTTGCTAGGGGTGCCCAGAGACAACTTACAGAGCCTCTGCCCCCAAAGGTGCTCTCTGACATGAAAGAATGGCTCTCCTTTCAACCGAGTTAGGGTTTTTGTTTTCATTTGTTTTGGCCATGCACAGCTTGTACAATCTTAGTTCTCCAACCAGGGATTGAACCCTCAACCTCTGCAGTGAAAGTACCCAGTCCTAACCAATGGATTGCTAGAGAAGTCCCCCAAGTTAAGTTTTTCTTAAATAGTTTTTTATTTCTGGACAGGGAACACAGATATGTTCACAGAGCTTAAAAGTGATACCAAACTTCAGAAGCAGATAAATTACAGGTGGATTATTCTCATCACCAAACAATCCACTACAGGGTTTTTTGAAGTGGTAAAGAAGATTGGAAGTGTGGAAATGTTAGCTGGAGCTCACTCAGCCTGGCTCCCCTCTGGAGCAGTTGATGGTGGGGAAGTGAAACAGGGTCTGGCCTGAGATAGGAGCTCTGGGTTTGCACATCTGACTGGGCAGTTGGGGGCAGATGGCTTCCCTTCTGAATCTAGTTTGTCCACTTGGATGACTGGTAGGCCCGATCACATGTCTGCAGCTGTCTCACCTTCACCCTCGGCCACGTGCTTCTGTTGCTTCGCTGGACAACTGTTTCCCCTCTGGCCTCTCTGCTTCTTCTCCCCTCTCCCCTGTCCTCTCCCTTCTCCATATCACAGCCACAGAGACCTTCCAAAAACCTGAATCAGTTTCTTCTGCTTACAGCCTTCAAAAGCCTCCCCTTGTCTTCAGAAACCTTATTTTGGCCTCTGAGGCTCTCCATGACCTGGCCAACTCATCTCACCTCCTCTCACTCCCTGCCTTGCCCACCTAAGTCCATCTGCTCCAACTCATTTCCACCTCAGGACCTTTGTACTTGCTGGTCCTTTCTGGGACACTTTACCCCCGACCACCCTGGCTGTTTCTTGTCCTTAAGTTCCCAGTTGAAATGTCACCATCTCATGACCACTCAATCTCGTAGACCTCTAATATTCACTCTGTCCTCTCTTATCTTATTTGTTCCTGGCCCTATCTGATACTATCTTGGGTCTTTGCTTGTTTCATGTCTGTTCCTCCCATCAGATTGTCAGCCAAGGGCAGGAAGCGGATCTGTCTTGTTCAGTAGGCATCTCAGTAACTTAGAGAGGAGCTGGTGCATAGCAGGGCTCAATGAGCATTTGTCAAATCAGTCATTGAACCCTGATGGTTCAGCACACTACTAGATGCATTTTTAGTTATTTATAAGTGAGTGAGTGGTTTCCTAACTTTTGAAAAACAAAATATGGCAGGAATTCAGTCACACAGGACAGTCTTCCCGGGTGCTTCCTTGCAGACTGGCATGCTGTCTTGGAGCAGGGATCAAAAGAGTGGGTTCCCAACCACCCCAGGGTGACAGGTGACTCTCAGCCAAGCCCACTCGGTTGCAGCTCAGGAAACATTTACTGAGGTCCTGTTGTTGGCAGTCTTTTAAAAATAATTTCTTATTTAGTTTTATTTTTGGCTGTGCTGGGTCTTCCTTCTGTGCAGGCTTTTCTCTAGTTTCCTGGGCTTCTTCTTGTAGTAGCTTCTCTTGTTGCAGAGCACAGACTCAATAGTTGTGGCACATGGGTTTAGTTGCTCTGCCACATGTGAGATCTTCCCCGATCAGGGATCGAACCCGTGTCTCCTGCATTGGCAGGCTGCTCTTTACCACTGAGTCGCCAGGGAAGCCCCTGTTGCTGGCAATCTTGATGACAAATTATTGTTTTCCTTTGCAGGACCTGGGCCTGCCTGCCGTGAGTCCCGTGATAGAAAAATGGTCACCAGCGACTGGCCTGAACGGTCTCCACAAGTCAGCTTGGCCACAGAGTTCTAAAGTGATTTCCGTCAACCAATAAACTGGAGATGCTGGATGAAATAAAGCTCTCAGAGAGGCTCATGGGAAATGCTGAGGGTCTGAGGAGGGAGGGGGAGGTTCTGAAAAGATAAGGCTGAGATGAGAGGAGAAAACGGTAGCAAAGAGATTGCATATTTAGTTCCTTGTTCGGGGAGGTGAGACTGGGTCTTTGCTTTCTGGTTCTCTTGCTTTGAATTGATTCTGAGACTCTCAGAAGACGTTTGCCTGATCACCTTGAAAGGATCATATAAAGTAGATGCTGGAAGGGACCAATATTTATTGAGGGTCCAGTATGTTCTGGGCCCACATAAACTATCTTATGTGATTCTCTCTAGTCGTCACCATAGCCAATGCCAGCCGAGTTTGGTATCCTCATCCCAGGGACTAGGAAACAGAGGCTCAGAGACGCTAAGTGGTTTTTTTAAGGACACACAGCTCATGAGTGCTGAAGCTGGGATTTGAACTCAAGTCTGTCTGGTTCCGTGCTTACTCTTTTCATTATATCTCAGTGTGTCCTCAGCTTGGAAATGAAGATAATGGAGATGTTGGGAGGGAAGAGGGCCCAAGGAGGGATGATGCTGGACAGTGTGATCACGGTGATAAGATTTGGGAAGGCTGGATGGAGTAGGGGTTTGGCTCCTAGAAGGCATCTGGCATCCATGTTCCCTGTCCCACTCCACCCAGCCTTCTCTGCCCCGAGTCCGGAGCCTCTGCTGGGGGAGGTGGGGAGGGGAACTAAGCATCATGTAATTGCCCCGGCTCTTCTGTGAAATTTGTTTCGGGACACATTAGTTCCAGTGAATTTAGCTGAACAGCGGGGAGCCCTGAGAAATGATTTGCAATTAGCCGCAGCCCCACGGCCCCCCGCTGGGACGTGAGACTTGGGCACCGAGTGGGGAATGGCCAGGGGGTGGGGCTGCCGCCCAGTGCCCATGGAGACGGTGTGGCAGTGGCTGAACTTGACCATCTCAGACCTGACTGGTCTCTGAGCCTGGTGGGGCCTGACTGGAGCGGAAGTAGGGACAGTTTGCTCCCAAATAGTCAAGGCCAAGACCTAGTCAGGTCAGAGGGGCGTTAGGAATGATCTGCTCTTGCCCTTCGTAGAGGGGGTGCTGGATGGGGCTCTGGCCGTGGCACACTCTTGCCTCTGTAGAAATGGTGCCCGAAGCACCTCCTTGCAAGCCACTGTGCTCTGGGCACTGTGCTGGGTACTTTCCCCCGATCATAAATCCTCCCGAATAGGGAGGCAGGGAGATGACTCCTGCTAAGTCGCTTCAGTCGTGTCCGATTCTGTGTGACCCCATAGACGGCAGCCCAACAGGCTCCGCCGTCCCTGGGATTCTCCAGGCAAGAACACTGGAGTGGGTTGCCATTTCCTTCTCCAATGGATGTTCGGAGAGGTTATGGGATTCTTGCAAGGTCACTCTGGAAGTGGCAGGAGGAGGACTTGAACTCTGGCCTGTTGGACTCCCAAGGTCATTACAGCTGCCTCTTACAGTGACCTCCAAGGGGAGGCAGAAGAGGGTGGTGATTAAGACCCACCAGGTGCAAGTCTCAGCTCTGGCTGTGTGACCTCCGCCAGGTGCCTTCTGCTCTCTGAGACTCAATTCCCTCACCTGAAAAATGTGGCTACTACTGCCCACGTCATAGTGTTGTTTCTAGGTTTAAATGAGAATGTAAGGCATTATGGCAGCAGGCAAGACTCCGTGAATGACAGATGTTATTATTACATCCTGATCAAGCTTTACTGGAGAAGAGAGAAGCATCTTGTGGGGTCTGGGGGGTGGGCTGCCTGCCGGCAAACATGCCCTCCTCAGTGTAGTCAGTCTGCTCTGCCCAGAGGCTTTGAGTGGGTGTGGAGATGACCAAGACAGCCTGACCTTGCATGAATACTCCCTGATGCTTCCGGAGTGAGCCAGGTAGGCGTGGCTGTGAACCATCATGGCATGCAGACGTGAGCTGAGGTGGTCAGGGAGGGCTTCTAGGAGTTGGTGACCTTGATCCAGAATTGTCCCTATTATGACTGTGAGATGATTGTGAGAATCCACATTGCACACTCCCAGGGGATGCCCTTCCTGTTGTGTTCCATGTCATACAACACAGCAACTCTCATTTTGATAAAGATGGTAAACACTTGCCCCATGCCAGGTGCTGTCTTAAGCGCCTTACAAACATTTTTAGCTCATTTGTTCCTTACTTAATTTTACAAGGTGGCTCCTATTATAAGCCCATTTTTATTTCTTTCTGTTTTTTTTTTTTGGCTGCACCATGCAGCGTGTGGGATCTTAGTTCCTGGACTAAGGATTGAACCCATTGAACCAACTGCTGCAGTGGAAGCATAGACTCTGAACTACTGGACCTCCAGGGAAGTCCCTAGGTCCACTTTTCAATGAAGAGGAAAATAAAACAAGGACAGCTTTTTTCCTCTGGTCACACAGTAAAAGGTGTTGTTGGGAATCAACCCAGGCCTAGACAGTTCTCGAATCACCCTAACCATTACACTCTCCTACCTACTTCCCCAATGCCTTTCTACTTTCTGCTGGTCACTTGCCACTCATTGTGCTCCCACGAATGAACCAGTCAGGGCAAGAGAGTCAGTCATGCTCCCCACATGTCATGAGAACCCTGGGTAGTGACTCCGGAGTGGCAGGGACCCCATCTAGAGTCTGACCTCAAAGCCAGCCTGCTTCCTTTTCAGGGTGGGGTGTGGCCAAACATTTTGCTAAGTGTAAGCCCAAGACCCTGAGGATATTTAGGGATTCTCCTGTGAAGAGGAAGGCGTGGCCATTGGCTGTCAGCCATCACACCTCCTGTTCCTCCTGACATAGTTCCTGGCACATAGTAGGCCTTCAGCAAAGTGAACTTGGCTATCTCAAGGAAAATGTTTCCCATCTCAGAGACTTGCCTGGCCCCAGCCAGTAGCAAGGATAAGTACATGATTTGCAAGCAAAAGTAAAGGAAGGAAACCAGCATTTCTGAAACTGCCTCTTCTTTCTGCTTTACTTGGTTTTGGAAGAAAAAGCCAGGCAGTTGGAGCTGGGGGCCTTCATGGAGCATGAGTTATCTGTGAGCTGGGGTGATCAGGGAGTGCTTCTGGGAGGAGGTGACCTTGATCTAGAATTTGCCTCTTAGGATTGGGGGCTCCACATGTCTCCACTCCAAGGGGCTTTCACTTCTGTCCCTGTCCCAGACCAGAGAGGTAGGTTATTCCTACAAATAAGAAAACTGAGGGCCTGGCTTCTCTGGTTTTACAGTGGATAAGAATCTACCTGCCAATGTAAGGGACATGGGTTCAATCCCTGGTCCGGGAGGATCCCACATGCCATGGAGAAACTAAGCCTGTGCTCTAGAGTCTGCGAGCCACAACTACTGAGCCCATAGCTTACAGTAGCTACATTCAGTAGCTATAACTACGGAAGCCCATGTGTCTACAGCTTGTGTTCCGCAACAAGCCACCGCGGTGAGAAGCCCTCACACTGCAACGAAGAGGAGCCCCCACTTGCCTCAAGTAGAGAAAGCCCTCATGCAGCAATAAAGACCCACAGCAGCCAATAAATGAACAAATCTTAAAAGAAAAAAAAGAACGCTGAGGACCACTTGGTTTGGTGCCATGCAGCTAAAATGAGGGATGCCCACCTGTCCCGACTTGCCTAAGACTGTTCAATTTAGCACTGAAATTCCAGCATCCCACGAAACCCCTCAGTCGGGGCAAACTGGAATGATTGGTCACCCTCATCTTTAGCGACTGGACTGGGATTTGAACCCAAGGCCAGCCAACTCCTCTCAGCCCCCTCTCCCCCAGGGCCTGCCCCCCTCAGCCTTTCCCACCCTGTTCCTCCTCCTCTTCTGAATTCATCAGCTCTGGTTCCCCCCGGTCCCCCGAGTACTGCCCTGTCCCACGCCTTCTGCGGATTTCCCCAATGCCCAGGGCTGTGCTTTCTCTCTTTCTGGCTCCTTATCTTCCCTTGTCTTCTTGTGGAAGAAGAGATAAAAGTAATTCTTATGGCCGCTTCTCCACCGGCGGCGGCCGGCCCGTCCCCCTCCTGCCGTATTTCCCTGGCCTGGCCAGATAAAGGGTTAGGCCTAAGCACATGTCATTTTCTTTGTGTGAAATCAATATTCAGCAAAGTTTATCTGCCCGACATAGCAGGAAGTGCTAATTTCATCCGCGTCAATTATTTTGATGAATGTTCATAAAGCTCAGGGTGTGAGAAGTAGATAAAAGAATTACTGGAATAACGCACACGTACTACACACACACGTGCACACACACACACACACACACACACACACAGAGTCACCCAGGAGTTCACACTGGGGCACCAACAGACCGGGTGAGGAGAAGGCGTTAACTGACAGCTGTCCCATCTACCCAGGATGTTGACCATTCAAAACATCTCGGGAAGATGGAACTGGGGTTGGATTTGCACCCAGGTGTTGGCAGTCTCTGATTCGTAGGATAATACAGCGGTTTTCGACCTTGGTGATTTAGACCCCTAGGAGATGTCTGGCAAGATCTGTAGACATTTTTGGTTGGGGATGAAGATGCTACTAGTATCTCTTGGGTAGAGGCCAGGGATGCTGCTAAACATCCTCCAATGCCTAGATCCCATCACAGAGAATTATCCAGTCCATGTTTCAATGGTGCTGAGGTTGAGAAATCCTGGAATTGAGGTTTTGTTTTTATTTTTTAATTTAAATTTTAAAAAGTGTTTCTCTAGATCTCTCATTTCATGACAAGGAAGTACCTGTGCATTAGTATATATAGTTTTTATTTATTTTTTAACATTAGAATTATTTTTTGACATTATTTTAATTTTTTAAATTTCTTGCTGCACCACGTGGCATGTAGGATTCTATTTCCCCAACCAGGGATCAAATCCACACCTTCCGCCTTGAAAGTGTGGAGTCTTAACCACAGGACCACCAGGGGAGTCCCATACATATAGTTTTTAAAAGATAGGATTAAGAAACCAGAGATCAGATGCTAAATACAAGAATAAAAATCTGTATTTACTTAGGTAATTTCAACTCTTTGGTGATCCCTTGGGGAATTTACAAAAATAAAATAAAGATAAATGTGTTTAAAAAAAATACTTGGCCTGATAGAAATTTTCACAGCCTGAATGCCCCTGGCTGGGCAACTGTCACACTGAGTGGAAATGCGTGGTGCTTGCTGGGAACTGATTCTGAGGTTGGAGAATCTTTCGTGGAGGTATGTGTGAGAATGTGCAAGCACTTGCACTTGGGCACCCCGGCACGTGAGCGTGGAGTCACACATCCTCCTTGCTGGTTTGCCGTTTTGAGCCGGGCATGAATGCAGGCCCAGAAGACCCTCTTCCTTCTACTTTGTTGTTGTTCAGGCGCTAAGTCGTGTCTGACTCTTTGTGACCCCATGTCCTGCAGCATGTCAGGCTCCTGTCTTCTCCACTATCTCCCAGAGTTTGCTTAAGTTCATGTCCATTGAGTCAGTGATGCTATCCAACCATCTCATTCTCTGCCACCCCCTTCTCCTTTTGCCTTCAATCTTTCCCAGCATCAGGGTCTTTTCCAATGAATTGGCTCTTCGCATCAGGTGGCCCAAGTATTGGAGCTTCATTGTCAGCATCAGTCCTTCCAATGCATATTCAGGATTGATTTCCTTTAGGATTGACTGGTTGGATCTCCTTGCAGTCTAAGGGACTCTCAAGAGTCTTCTCCAACACCACAGTTCAAAAGCATCTCTTCTAGAGGGATGGTATGGGGAGGGAGGAGGGAGAAGGGTTCAGGATGGGGAACACATGTATACCTGTGGCGGATTCATTTTGATATTTGGCAAAACTAATACAATTATGTAAAGTTTAAAAATAAAAAAAACATAAAAAAAAAAGCATCTCTTCTACTTAACAGCAGCTGAATATGAACATCCTGTGTCCAAAAGCACTTCTTAAACTGTCACGTGCTCTTGGATCACCTGAGGATCTTATCAACTTGCAGTCTGATTCTGCAGGTCTGGGGCAGGGCCCGAGACTGCGTTTCTCACCAGCTCCTGGGCTAGTCAGGCTTCTGACTCACGTTTCATTGTGAGGTCAAAGGATGTGCTATTGCCGTCAAGCTTGGTTAACATCTTGAGTCACCTTTTAGTCTATCTCTGAGTGTAGCAAAAATACTTGCAGGTAAATATTTCTAAATCATCCGGGTCCAGGAGACCATACAGGGATAGTGTCCTTGACTGTTGGCAAGCAGACAAGTATGACTTCAGTTAGACTTCTCGGGCTCCAGTTTCTGCATCCTGACTTACTTTGGGCATCACTAATTTTGGGGGGTTTATTTTTTATCGTCAGCTTCTCCCACGGATCTCTGTTTTGTTTGACTGCTGTACCCCCAGTCCCTAGGATAGCATCTGCCTTATGCACACCCTTAATACCTATTTCCTGACTAAATCCATGTGCCTTAGTTGTCTTACCTGTAAAATGAGCATGATAACAATGATACCAATTCCAGAGAGTCGTTTAAGTACTCATCAAATTTTGGTGATTATTATTATTATCATTGTTACTATAACTATCATCATTGATAGCTCTGTTCAGCCTCCATGCATATTATGCCAGTTAGTATAGTTGCCTAACTAAAAGACCCTAAACATGGTGGTTTAAAACAATCCCAGGTGATCCAATGGTTACGTACCCACCTTGCAATGCAGGGGACATGGGTTCAATCCCCAGTCAGGGAAATGAGATCTCATGTACCTCGCTGCAACTAAGCCTACTTATGGCAACTGCCGAAGCTCACGAGCTCTGGAGTCTGCAAGCCACAACTAGAGAGCCCACTTGCTGCAACCACTGAGCCTACGAGTCACAACCTGAGAGTCCATGCACTGCCGTGAAGGATCCCATAGGCTGCAACCAAGACCTGATGCAGCCAATTAATCAATCAAAAGAAAATAACCCCAGATTTTGTCTGGTGGGAATTCAGACAGGGCAGAGTGGGGATGGTTTGTCTCTGCTCCACGATGTCTGGGACCATGGCCGGCGACCCTTGAAGGCAGAATATAATACAGCAGCTAGGGGCTAGCCTCACCTGGAAACATCTTCAACTCTCATGCTTGGAGACTGAGCTGGGGTGACTCAGAGGAAAGGTATGTTGACTGGAGCACTGCAGATGGCCTCTTCATGTAACCCTGGGGTTCCTCACAGCATGGTGGCCTCAGGGGAGTCAGACAGCTTATGTCATGGTCAGCTGGTTGGTCTTTTATGACCCAGTGTGGGAAGCCACACATTGCTTCTGCCCTATTTGATTGGTTGAAACAGTCATATGCCCATGCAGATTGAAAAGGCAGGACATAGATGACCCCCACTCAGTGGAGAGATGTCAAAGAATCTGCGGACCATGTGTTAAATTGTCCACTGAGAAATCTGATATATACACACTGTGTAACCAGTTTTATTTCCCCAGGATTTGAGCCCATGAAGGCAAATGCCTTTTCTCTTTGTCCCGCCTAAACCATGCATCATGGATGAGGAGCTACACTGCTGTTATTGCATGCTCAGTTGCTCAGTCATGTCTGATTCTTTGCAACCCCATAGACTGTAGCCCACCAGGGTCCTCTGTCCATGGGATTTCTCAGGCAAGGATACTGGAGTGGGTTGCCATTCCCTTCTTCAGGGGATCTTCCTGACCCAAGGATTGAACTCACATCTCCTACATCTCCTGCACTGGTAGGTGGATTCTTTACCACTGAAATGTTGTGTTAGGATTTTTATAACTCTACTCAAGTCAGCCTCCAGGACTTTAGAAAACACCCCACCTTCTAACAAAAGTCAGCAGCACTTTTTTTTTTAAACAAATATATCTGAGGACGCTCCTTCTAGGAGGAAATGCTGAGTGTCGATCACATAATATATGATGTTGTGAGCAGATGTCATGATATTATATGATAAAATATTATGAGCAGATGATATGCTATTTATTATGAGCAGGTGATATATGATGCCATATTACGATTATGGATGATGATATATTGTGTATCCTGGCATATGCGGGAGATTATGTATTCACACGCTCTGGCGTGAAGAGTCTGATTTAAGAACTTCCTTCGACTTACCTACCTCTGGCTCTGCCAGTCAAAGTCTCTTTCACTGAGTGGGACAAAGGATCAAAACTCTTCAATCCTAGGCACTAAGCTATGTGTGGATTTGGGATTTCGGGGGATTTCAGGCCCAGGGGTCACAAATTCTGAGCATCCTGCCACTCGCCCAAGGCTTTGGGTCTGCAAAAGCTGTATCTCAGAAATGTTTGTAGAAGGAGTAATATTGAGGATGAAATTGCTGTGGGCCAGTGGCTGGTCCGAGGTATATAAAGAAAAAGCTGGATGTGCTCACAGTCTTGAAACTAAATTATAGGGAACAAGAATGGAATCAAAAGGGAACATGTGAGAGTCAGAGCAGGAAACCTTCAGACGGAGGTAATTTTATCAAAGCAACTGTTGGGTGAATACCAATGCAAATGCTGTAGATAAACAAACACCCCTCTCTGATTTGGAGGTGTAGAGGGAGCAAAGGGGGGCTTGAATGAGGTGCAGGTCTGAAAACTAAATATCCCCCAATCAATAAGAAATCAATTTCCTTCGTATGAAATTCTAAATGAAGGCCTTGAATTTCTAAATGCAGAGAAAGCGTTCACTGGGAAATAGCAATTGCAGAGGTAACAAGGGTCAGTGCCTTGGGATGAGGGCTCTGGAGGCAGGTGGCATAAAGTTCAGATCCAGGTTCAGTCTCTGGGTGACCTCAAGCGGGTTACAGAATCCCTTGGGACCTCCATTTACACATCTGTAAAATGGACAGAAGGACAATTCCCATCTCACAACATGTTTTTAAAGACTGAAGAGAGGTAAAGTGCTTTGGGCAATGCCTAGCATGTATGAAGCACTCAGCAAATTTCTATATTATTACCAATGAGCCTATTTAATTAGCAATTAAAATGCTACACTCCTGGGACCTCCCTGGTGGTCCAGTGGTTAAGAATCTGTCTTTCAATGCAGGGGATGAGGGTTTGATTCCTGGCTAGGGAACTAAGATTCCGGATGCCACGGGGCAACTAAGCCCCTGTGCCTGCCACATCTAAGACCTGATGCAGCCAAATGAATAAAGAAATAAAATTAAAAAAAATGCTGTACTCCTTAAAGACCGTTCCTCCTCTGAGGAAGCTGAAACATGCTCCCAGAAATTTTGCTGCCACACAAAGCTGTGCCCAGTGCATCGCTCTCATCGCTGGAGCAGGGGTGGACTTCTGCCTGGTAGAGGCGGCAGCTGGCTTCATCAAAATCAGCAAGAGAAAGAGCTGACCAGCAAGACGGAAGTGACAGTCTTACGTTACATCATCAAGGAAGTGACATCTACCACCTTTGCTGTATTCTATTGGTTAGAAGCAAGTCAAGGCCCCGCCCATCCTCTACAGGGTATGAAACCCAGGAGGCTGGTATCCTTGTTGTCCAGTCACTAAGTCATGTCTGACTCTTTGTGACCCCATGGACTGCAGCACCCCAGGCTTCCCTGTCCTTCTCTATCTCCCAGAGTTTGTTTATGGAGTCAGTGATGCCACCCAACCATCTCATCCTCTGTCATCCCCTTCTCCTCTTGCCCTCAATCTTTTCCAGCATCAGGGTCTTTTCCAATGAATTGGCTCTTTGTGTCTGGTGGCCAAAGTACTGGAGTTTCAGCATCAGTCCTTCCAGTGAATATTCAGGGCTGATTTCCTTTAGGATTGATTGATTTGATCTCCTTGCAGTCCAAGGGACTCTCAAGAGTGTTCTCCAACTCCACAATTTGATCACATGGATCACAGCCTTGTGTAACTCCATGAGGCTATGAGGCATGCAGAGCAAGGCCACCCGAGACAGATGGGTCATGGTGGAGAGTTCTGACAAAACATGGTCCACTGGAGAAGGGAATGGCAAACCGCTTCAGTATGCTTGTCTTGAGAACCCCATGAACAGTGTGAAAAGGCAAAAATAAATAAACAAATATTTTTTTCAGAAAAGGGAAAGGTGGTAAGTTGCAGGTATCACAATGGCGTGTGGCTCAGTCAACAATGACCCGGGGGGACTGTATTACAACCGTAATATCTGTGCTCCTTAACATACTTGAATGTTTTACTATTCATTCAAAAATTTAAACAGATTTTTACTGAACTGGTAACAATGGTAAGAACTGCGTGAAGGGATGGGGAATGATTTTTTTTATGAATCTCATTATATGTTTGTTTTAACAGGAAAGCCAACAAAAATTATTTCTAAAACAACACACTGAGATCAGATGAGTCGAGGGCAAGGCTGGCCTTGAGGAGGTCCAGAGTTGATAATCCTTTCAGCAATCAGGTCAAGGGCAAGAGTCAAGGCTTACTTTTCTGGAGGCTTCCTAGTGCTCCATTATAATTCAAAGGCCAGGTTCCCACCCCAGCCTCTCAAATGCTCTATTCTAGGGTGCCAGAAACCAATATGGAATTTCCTTACAGGCTCAACAGCATCCCAGGAAATCTGAAGACCAAGGGATTTTCTTATTAGTTTTGAGATTATTGTTGCTTTATTGTTTCAAATAAGAGAATGACAAATGTCATACAAATTACACAATTAGTATGGAATGAGTTTTAGCCCCCAAACAACCCTTGAAGCTGCCAAGAAAAAAAAAAAAAAAATCAACAGTCTACTGAAGAACAATTTCATTTAGCAGATAATTTAGAATCTTGTAATTATTTTCTTAGTTTTCTTCAAACCAAAGCATGCAGACAGTATTGCAAAGAGCTCACTGCTGTTGGTTACTAGGAGAGTGTTTGTGTAATTAGCAATGTGGCTCTTTGGAAGAGCAATATGGCTCTTCTTGTTTGGAAAGAGGGGAGTGAATTCTCTGTGGTGTCTTGTTTGTTGATGCGGGTTTTTAAAAGTGTCATGACTAATATGTCTCTGGACTTGAGCCAGATCACATAATGTTTGGCAGGCATTTCGTGCAGGCAGGGAGGAGGAAGTTTGGTGAAGGGCTGGAATTCTGTCTGTAACTCTTTGCTGGTGAGATCCGAGTCTTTGTGTCCCAACTGGATCCCACATCTGAACAATGTGTGGGATCACTGGCTGGGTAGAGGCTGAGGTTCTGGGGTCATGGGAAGTTCCACGGCCTTGGTGAGTCCAGAGCTGATCATTCCTTCAGCAATGGTATGAGGTGCAACTCAATGCAGTGTATGTGCTCAGTCGCTCAGTCGTGTCCAACTCTTATCGACGCCATGGGCTGTAGCCCTTGGGGCTTCTCTGTCCACGGGATTTCCCAGGCAAGAATCCTGGAGTGGGTTGCCATTCCCTTCTGCAGGGGATCTTCCTGACCCAGGGATTGAACCCAAATGTCCTGGGTCTCCTGCTTTGCTGATGGGTTCTTCATCTGCTGAGCCACTGGGAAGTCCCACTCAATGTAAGAGCAAACCTAAATTCTGCTTGTAATATGCCGCCTTTGGGAAATGGCTAACTGCATTGTATGAGTCAGGATGGGCTAGGTCTTACTGTTATAACATAGTCTGATGATCTCATGGTTTAAAAGAATAAAGGTTCGGACTTCCCTGGTGGTAGAGTGGCTGAGAGTCCTCCTGCCAATGCAGAGGACATGGGTTTGATCCCTGGTCTGGGAAAATCCCACGAGCCACAGAGCAACTACGCCCATGCACCACAAGTACTGAGCCTGAGCTCTAGAGCCATCAAGCCACAACTACTGAGCTGCGTGCTGCAAACACGGAAGCCCTTGTGCCTTGAGCCCATGCTCCGAAACAAGAGGAGCTACCACAATGAGGAGACCTCACACAGCAACTAGAGAGCAACCCTCAGTCTCCACAACTAGAGAAAGCCCGCATGCAGCCACGAAGAGTCAGCACAACCAAAAATAAAATAAAATAAATAAATTTTTTAAAAACTAAAGAAAATAAAAAATCAAACAATGCAAGTTCATTTCCACTTGCCCAGTGTAGGTCAGCTGGTACATCTCTGCTCACTGGAGTCGCTCCTGGATGCAGCTAGAGGCACAGTCACCATTTTATGCCATTGACATCTCAGCATACATTTCCATGATCCATGCACTAGAGGAAGAGGACGGTGGAGTCTAAGCACCCGCAAGTCAATGCTTTGGCAGGAAGCAACGTAGTTGTTTTTTTTTTAATGAGCAATGTAATGAGCTTTTGCTCATATGTAATTGGCCAAACCCAGTCACATGATCACACCTACTTTCAAGGGAAAGAGAACTTGTAACCTTTTCTGAACCTGGAACTAGAGACTTGGACATGGATGGATATTAATGATGTCTACTGTATGGTTCTTAGAATGTTGGGGATCAGAGATTTTGGGGGTCTGGGAAATGGGGTACCCAAGAGTAACTTCCTCCAGAATATTAAAATTCTCAGTTATTAGTAGCAACATTCCCATCACCATCCTCATTGTTTTTGTACTTGTTTATATTCTCTGCAGGATATCCACAAATATCTTTCTTAATCTTTTCAATGCTCAAAATAAGCACTGATATTTTCTTTTACCATTAACCACGCCCCAGGGACTTTACACATGTTGTTTCACCTAATCCTGTGAGCACTATATTACGATGAATCCCCATTTTACAGGCAGAACACCTGAGGCTCAGAGAGGTTAAGCAACTTGCTCGAGGTTGTCCAGCTAACAAATGGCAGAGTTAGGGTTTGAATCGAGGTAATAGGTGGCTAGTTATGTTTCCAATGAGGAAAGATTTCCTGGAGAAGGAAATAGCAAGCCACTCCAGGAATGTTGCCTGGGGAATCTCATGGACAGAGGAGCCCGATGGGTTACCATCCATGAGATCGCAAAGAATCAGACACGACTTAGTGACTGAACAACAACAATATGCTCCAAATATTGGCCATGCGTCTCTCCAAAGGAGGGGCAAAAAAAGAATTTTGAAAATTGAGTAGTATGGCTGATTATGTGAAACTGGACAGCTGGAAAACCTCTGATTTGGATGGTCAAGTTAGACTCAGTGACCACTTTGGGCAAAATCTTAGTTTCTAAGCCATCTTTCTCTTCCCTCCCCCCGACCCTGCCGACCCCAGCTCTGTCTTGGCCTGTCTCTGAGATAGACATTAATAGGCATTTGGGTTGGCATTCTGGATGCTGCATGGTGGGGAGGAGAAAGAGGCCTTGAAGAGATGTAGAGAGGGCCCCATTCTCGGGGAGACAGCAGCAAGGGGGTCTTCTCTCTAAGGATGCAAAGGCGGGAGGGGCTTCTGGTGAGCTCCAGAAGGGGCAGAGCTGACACCCCATCTGCCTCACTGCAGCCTCGGCCCCATCTGTTTCCCCGCAGT
This sequence comes from Bos indicus, assembly GCF_029378745.1. NCBI lineage: Eukaryota > Metazoa > Chordata > Mammalia > Artiodactyla > Bovidae > Bos > Bos indicus. The sequence goes on along the minus strand of NC_091776.1, from coordinate 60,887,084 downwards.
CTCCAGAGACACCTGACCTGACCCCTTTCATCAGCACTTAGAGAAGGGAGTTTTGAAACACGCTTATGTCAGTAAGCTCCCCCAAACCCTGAATCAAAAGGAAATGCCTTAGAAGAGTGTTGTTCTACAGAACTTTTTGCAATGATGGAAATGTTCCACACTGCCCAATGTGGTAGCCATTAGTCATGTGTGGCGATGGAGCACTCGGAATATGGCTAGTGAGGCTTAACAGCTGAATTTTTCACGGTATTAAATTTAAATTAATTGAAATGTAAATAGCCACACGAGGCTATTGGCTGTCTTATTAGCTTATGCAGCTTTATTTAGGACAGCGTGCTTCCTAAAAACAGAAAGTGTTAGTTGCTCAGTTGTGTCCAGCTCTTTGCGACCCCAAGAACTGTAGCCCATCAGGCTCCTCCGTCCGTGGGATTTTCCAGGCAAGAATACTGGAATGGGTTGCCATTTCCTCCTCCAGGGTAAGTAGCTCACAGAACTTTAAATAATCTTGAATCACATGGTGAGAAATCATTGCCTTTTTTCTCTTGTCTTCCTCCAGTTTTGGGATTCCAGCAAGGAGACAGTCTCCATTGGTGCCAATGGGTCTTTAGCAATTTTCTAAAAACTGTTCACCTCTGTTTTTAATGAAGGGAGAGCAGAAAGATCCTGGAGCCTTCAACAGGTAAAAATATTGGCTTAAATTAATAGCATAATTTTGTTTTTGTTGTTACTTGTACTTATTTGTATGGTTACCATCAATTTATGGCAAGAGAAACTGATTTTCCATGTATAATCGTGGCATGGTTTCATTTTAAATTAAATTTTTAAAAGTAGAGACTTCCCTGGTGGTCCAGTGGTTAGGCCTTCACCTTCCAATGTGGAGGGTGCAGGTTTGATTCCTGGTCGGGGAGCTAAGATCCTACGTGCCTTGTGACCAAAACAACCAACACATAAAACAGAAGCAATATTGCAACAAATTCAATAAAGATTTTAAAAATGGTCCATATTAAAAAAAGAAGCTTCAATAGCATTATGACTAGAGTTAATAATTCTGTATTGCATACTGTAAAGTTGCTATGAGCATACGACTTAAATGTTCTCACCATAACACTTCATGCCTATCAGATGTTCATCATCAACTTTCTGCTTGCATGCCCCTAGTGACAGGGAGGTCACTCCCTACCAAGGCAACACCTCTCATCTTTGGACAACTCTGAATTGGATTCACAGCATTCTCTCTGACAGTCTTGTCACTTGTCCGTTGACTGTCTTCCAAGTGACAAATAGAGAAGGCGGGTCTTCAAACCCAGGTTATCTGGCTCCAGAGTCTGTATTCGGGATGCCACGCCAAACTCACGGTTTCTTCTGGCCTCCTCTATGGCCTTTTCATGAAGTGTTCTCACTCGCTACAACCAAGTGATCTTGTAAAAACGCAAGCCCTCCCATCTGGTTTACGTTGGTTCTCTGCATGAGACCCTCCAGCGGCTACCCATTTCAGTCTTCTTGCCAGGACAGTCCCGTGGACAGAGGAGACTGGCAGACTACAGCCCATGGGGTTGCAAAGAGTCAGACACGACTGCGTGCACGCGGACGTACATACTTCTGACTTCCGGGTTAATAAATCTCTCCCAGTTCCCACCAGATCTCCACCCTGACTTCCTGTAGCCTCTCTTTGAACCTCTGCCCCTTCATACCGGTCTCCTTACTACTCATACACAGCAGCTCCTTCCCTCCTTGGGGTCTTAGCATTTGCTGGGTTTTGGAGAACCTAGCTCATTCCCTGCTCTTCACAAGCCTGGTTCCTTCTCAACCTTTCGGTACACCTCCTCAGGGAGGCCCTCCCTGATTCCTCAATTACTGCAGACTTCCCTCTGCGATCTTTACTTCTTGTTAGCCTCGGTCACCCGGACCCTGTTGATGTCCCTTATCTCAAACTCACACTCTGTTTTCTTTATTGATTTCCCTGCCTGTGGCTTGATTCCTCCACTAGTCTGTGAGCTCCAAGAAGGGATGGGGCTTGCTCCCCACTATGTCCAACGTCTAGAACCCAACACAATGCTTGGTCCAAAGCAAGTAATTAGAAAAAAAGAAGAAGAAAGAAATAACCATTGCTATTTTAATTCCCATTTTATACAGTAGAAAATTGAGGTTCAAGGAATTCCCTGGTGGTCAAGTGGTTAAGACTCTGTGCTTCCATTGCAAAGACACGGGTTTGATTCTTGGTCAGGGAACTAAGATCCCACATGCTGCACAGCGAAGCCAAAAACTAGGAAAGAAAATTGAGGTCCAGCAAGATGAAGAAACTCTCCTAATCACACATGTATAGTGTGTGTGTGTATGTCTGAATATCTGTGTGTGTATGCTGCAGGGGACATGGTGCCCAAACTTCACCCCTTATATAGGACCACCTCGCCTAGAACATTCTACCTTTACCTGTAACCCTGTGTGCGTGCTCCGTTGTATCCAACTCTTTGTGATCCCATGGACTGGAGACACTAGGCTCCTCTGTCCATGGAACTGTCCAGGTAAGAATATTGGAGTGGGTCGCCATTTCCTCCTCCAGGGGATCCTCCGGACCCAGGGATGGAACCTGCATCTCTCCCAGCTCCGACATTGGAAAGTGGATTCTTTACCACTGTGCCACCCCGGAAGCCCACCTATAACCCTAACACACCAGAAAAGCTGTGGCTAGGAAGAGATTGGGGTGGTGGCGCCGGGGGAGAAGGGGGAAAGATAGAAGGGAACAAGAGAGAGTTAGGCAAGGACACAAGAAAGAGAAGCTGAATTTGGAGGGTGGAGAGGAGGTTGTGGGAGGGGATTCATGGAGGGAGAGATTTTTCCCATCAATTAACACAGGCTTCATAGAAACGGAAAGTATTCCTGGCAGCCTTGCCCTCTTAATACATCATATCTCTAATCCCCGGCGCCCTCTGACCTTACCCATAATCCCTCCTCTTTTGTGCGGTTGCCTAAAACCTTCCTACCCTGGACCCAGCGTTCCATCCCTGGTGAGGTCTGAGCCGAAGAAAGACGGTGGCAGGGAGCGGGGGGTGGGGGTGGGGCGGGGGTGGGGGGGAGGTGAAAGAATACATTCTCCCGAGTGTTTGACCAACAAAATCTAGCTAAATTCCCAGCCCGCGCAGTAAACTGTTCTTCTGAAAGGCCCGGGAGCCTCACCCCGTCTCTTCGGAGCCTCCCCAGCCCCTCCCCTTCCCTCCTTGGTCCCCTGCCGTCGCCGAGACACAAAGCTGGGCCCGGGATTATCTTAATTTCCATATGGAGAGCTGTGTAAGCCAGTTCAATGCATGGCCAGTCATTTTGTTCACAACTTTGCAGCAAGCAGGAGCAAAAGCCGCTGGGAAATTAGCCATTCATCCTATCTCACCTTGTGTGCGCATGCATAGATCAGTAAATACAGGCACGGGGAAACCGAGGCTCCTTTGTTAATTACCGCGTCGGGGCCTGGCGCGGGGCGCTTCCCTGACACTCCTGACAGCTCTTGATTTTAAAGGAAAAAAAAATGTACACATATATATATATAGCACTTGCTTTTAAGCAGCATTGCAGGCTATTGGGTTTATGCATGTATGTTTCTTGGAATTGGGCAGGCAGGAGGAGACTTGGGGTCTTCTTGGATCCTTCGCTTATACTCAAGGGTAATCCAGTCTGTCCTGCCCTCTTACACACACACACACACACTCTTCACATCTGCATCCTCTGTTCACATACACACATACCCTATCTCCATTCTCTCTCCACACACACACACACACACACACACACACACCCAGACACATACAGTCTAGTGCTCTCCTCAATCCCTCCCCAGTCAATTAAACCTCTGATTTGGGTCATGCCATTTGACAGTGCCTCTGGGCCCCTATCTTCTGACCCCCACAGGATCTCCCACCTTCCTTGCTGCCCCCCTGGCCTTTCCCCACCCTGACATCGTCCTGATGGGCGCGTGTCCTGGAGGGCTTCTCTGGTCAGCCAGCCCCCCCTGCTGTCTCCTGAGTTCCCTGCACCTCCATGGACCCCTCCTGTCTCCTTGGAGCTGGAGGCCTCCCCAGGTAGTAACGGGGCTGTTAGTGTTATAATTACTAGTCTAAAACTTCTATGACTGTTACTACATATGCTGTGTTACAGTTCTTGGGATGTACTAGTGTTTAATAAATGGTAAATAATTGTTGTTGTTCAGTCACTAAGTCGTGTCCTACTCTTCGCGACCCCATGGACTGTAGCATGCCAGCCTCTCCTGTCCTCCACTATCTCCCCAAGTTTGCTCAGATTCATGCCCATTGGGTCAGTGATGCTAACTAACCATCTCATCCTCTGTCGTCCCCTTCTCCTCCCGCCTTCAATCTTTGCCAGCATCAGGGTCTTTTCCGGTGATCCAGCCCTTTGCATCACATGGCCAAAGTATTGGAACTTCAGCTTCAGTATCAGTCCTTCCAGTGATTATTCAGGGTTGATTTCCTTTAGGATTGACTGGTTTGATCTCCTTGCAGTCCAAGGGATTCTCAAGAGTTTTCTCCAGCACCACAATTTGAAAGCATCAATTCTTTGGTGCTCCACCTTCTTTATGGACCAACTCACATCTGTACATGACTACTGGAAAAACCATAGCTTTGACTATATGGACCTTTGTCGGCAAAGTGATGACTCTGCTATGGAGAGACATCAAGCTATTAATCAAGAAACCCAGGAAATGGCTCCAAGCACACAGTGCCCTTCACAGGGAGAAATGACTCTGAGGGGAGCAGTTTGGCCAAGAGAGCTTCCCAGGGGTGGGCACATCTGAGTTGGGTCCTGAAGGATGAATATGAGCCGGCTGGCAGAAGGAGGCAGGGAGCCTCACTGATGGCTGTGACTAGGAAAGGACAGGGTGAGGCCACTGGGAAGGTGGGAGGAGCTTCCACAATGGCTGGATAGAGAAGGCTCTGCCCCAGCCATCCTCTGGGCAAGGAGGGCCTCTGCTTTTTGCAGCAGCTGAAAGTTTGGGCTCTGAATTCAGATGCTTGCTAAGTGACTTTACTCTCCAAGCCTCAGTTTCCTCATCTATAAAATGGGGATGATAATAGGACCTCTCTAATAAGGATTATGGAAAAAGATTGATAGAGATGGTGTGTGGATATCGTAAGTTTGATGTGGACTGACCACCCCCAACCCCCAAAGTAACCCATTTGAGCATTTCTGTGCTGACTTATTCATGAAGAGCTGGAACTTCCCTCTCATGGGCACAGGCCTGTTTGTTCAGCTGATTTGCAAATCCCAACCACTGCTGAGACCCTACTCCTGCTCCCCACCTGACACCCTCAAGCTCCATCCATGGCCCCCCTCCCAGCTCTTGCATACTGGTGCCTCTGCCTGGAACCATCCCTTCCTCTTCCTGAGACCCCCATCTCATTCTCTGGGTGCTGACTGAGATGATGGCTCCCCTTGGAAACCTTCTGAGCTCCCCAAGTTAAGAGGGTTCCTGGCCCTCTCAGGAGACCCTGCTGTTCTCTATGTTTTCCATCAAGCACACGTCACTCTGTGTTATCCCTGCTTGACTGTGAGCAATTTAAGGCCAAGGAGCACACAGCAGGGGTCTGACACACAGTAGGCACTCGATTAAAATGTCTAGAAGGGCGACTGATCCCTGGGGAACATTTCAAGATTCCCGGGCCATGTCCTGCAGAGCCCTGGTGGTGAGCTCAGCTTAATGGCCAGAATGTCTTGATTTTTTCTTCCCGCGAGTCCTTTCCAGCTAAACAAAGTGCTCCAGAGCCCCTGCCTGATTTTAGGCCTCCACTCTTGGGGCTCTTGGGGTCCCCATTCATCCCCTCCTCCTCCTCCTCCAGGAAGCCTTCCCTGATCCCCTCAGTGGCATTTAACTTGAGTTCTCCTTCTGATCTGCCAGTGCCTGTTGGGATGGCTTTTCCATTTGGGTGGCTGTAAGTCTTGCACCCTAATTAGGGGCCTCCACAGCTGACCTTCCCCTGTGAATTCAGGACCAGAGTGTTCTCAGGCAAGGTGATTCTTGTCCCTCCATTTTTGGAGTCAGGTTGCCAGGGCATGGTCCTGGATGTCCCAGTTATGGACTCTGAGATCTTCCATCTGTTAGTTAACCTCTTGGTGCCTTGGTGTTCTCTTCTGTAAAATGGGGATAATGACCTCCCACTCTGAGGAATGCTAGGGGATTAACTGAGCTCAGATGCTTAACAGAGGGAAAGGCTCCTAATAAACCCAGGAGCTGCACAAAGGCATCCTTTGATGGCTCTTAGAGCACTTCTGACAAAGCCTGGCCTGCAGTAGGCACTCAGTTAATGCCTAAAAGATGCACAAAGAAGAATGGCATTTTGTTAGCTGGATGATTCTGGGCACATTTGTGAGCCTCAATTTATGCATCTACCTACCTTGTATGGATTTTTTGTTGGGCATGTGGCATAAAGTGAATAAAACATGAGGTCTCAGGTAAGCCCAGGACAAAAAGAAATATCTAACATGACATTTCCTAAGTGCCAGGCCCTTTCATTGTGCACTGAATCCTCCGGCCATCCCATGACAGAGGGACTGCCATTGTCACAGGTGAGAAAACTGAGGCACAGAGAGGTGAAGCCATTTGGCCAAAGTCACACGCTTAAGTGGCAGAGCAGGAAGGCAAACTAGGCTTCCACAGCGACACTGTCTCCTACCATGATAAATGTTTCCTTCTGCTTCCCCCATGGTTTTCCGTTAGACCGCCAGCTCCAAGGTGGAGTAGGCAGATGCCTGGGGTATGTCTCTTCTAATAACTGCTTTCTCCGTGTCTAGGCATGGTCCTAAAGATACTGGGCCCACACTGTGTCCTGGACATGTACAACACTGCAGTCCTGCAACAGCAGGTGCTGGAAAACAGCATCTTAGGAGTATATAAGACTACGCTTGGGGCATTTCTCTGGTGGTCCAGTGGTTAAGACTCCACGCTTTCACTGCAGAGGGCAGAGGTTCAATCCCTGGTCTGGGAACTAAGATCTCACATGCCCTGCAGCCGGAAAAAAAAAAGAAGAAGAAGCTTTCTTCTTTAAACAAACAAACAAAAAAGACTATAGGCTTGGGAATTCCCTGGTGGTCTAGCGGTTAAGACTTCACCTTCTAATGCACGGGATGAAGGTTCGATCCCTGACCCGGGAACTAAGGTGGGATCCCTGATCCCACATGCCTCATGGCCAAAAAAAACCAAAACATTAAAAACAGAAGCATATGGCAACAAATTCAATAAAAACTTTAAAGAAAGAGTCCATATTAAAAACATCTTAAAAAAAAAACAAACACACTATTTAAAAAAAAAAGACTACTGGCTTCGGGGCAGACAGACTTGGGTTCAAGTCTCAGCTGGGACTCAACTCGCTGTGTGACCTTGGGCAAATGACCTCCCCTCTCTGAGCCTCAGTTCCACATTTGTTAATTGGAGAGGAATAAGCCACCTTCCTCTGATAGAGCTGGAGCCTGAATTAACTGTGCTACAGCCTCAAGAGCCAGGGCTAGCCCATGGCCTTCAGGTGGAGAGAAAGCCCAGGGCAGTGGTCCCCGGTCCTGCTCCTGGAGGGGCAGGGTGGAGATTCCGAGAGTGGCCCCGGCGGGCTCTCGGGCTGCCTCCCTCGCGCGGTGTCAGGCGGCGGGTGATGGATCAGCCGGGACACACTCCACAATAGCTCGCAGACACTCTATTACCCGGTGATTGTCCGCCCGGCGGCCCTGCTCGGGCCATGCTGCCACAGATAATGGCCCAGAACAAAGATGGCAGCTGCTTTGTAGGGGAACAGATTTGTGGCAAGTTGAGATAAAATAAAGAGGAAGGAGAAAGGGGAGTGGAGACAGCGGTGGGGAGCAGAAAACATACAAGGAAAAAGGAGGGAGTTGGGGGAGAGAATGGAGAGACAGAGGCCAAGGTGTCTCAGGGAGAGAAGGGTGGCAGGGCTCAGGCTAGAGAAAGAGAGAGGAGGGCTGGCTTTGTCCAACAATAGCGATGATAATGACAGTGATAATCATAATAAGGGTAAGATGCCACCAGCACTTGTCCCTGGAAAATGCCCTCAGAGAGCAGGCTGAGCTGGTTAATTTCCTTCCTGCCCTCACTCAGCAACATCAGCAGTAGCAGTGCTCCGGTCACGTACCTTGGGCCTCGGGAAATGGTGGGAGTTCAGACCATGAGGTGCCACCCCAGGTCCAGTTTCCAGCACCCCTTATCTTTATTCTTCCCCATTGGCTCAGACGGTAATGAACCTGCCTGCAGTGCAGGAGACCCAGGTTCCATCCCCGGGTTGGAAATATCCCCTGGAGAAGAGAATTGAGTGGTTACTCACTCCAGTATTCTTGTCTGGAGAAGTCCATGGACAGAGGAGCCTGGCAGGCTATGGTCCATGGGGTTGCAAAGAGTCAGATATGACTGAGCTGCTAACACTTTAACTTTCATCCTTATTCTAGGCTCAAAGAAGCTGGAAGGATAGAGCAGGTTGAGGATGTAAAGGGGATACCCATTGTCCAGCTAGGGTAGCTGCTGCTTCTTTTTTTGAATATTGATTTACTTGGCTGCATCGGGTCTCGGTTGCATCATTCAGAACATTCATTGTATCACTGGGAATCTTCCCATTGCAGGGCACGGGTTTCAGTAGTTGTGGCACATGGGCTTAGCTGCTCTGCGGCATGTGGAATCTGCCCAGACCAGAGATCGAACCTGTGTCCCTTGCATTACAAGGCAGATTCTGAACCACTGGGCCACCAGGGAAGTTCCTGGGAGAGCCCCTTTTAAAGAGCCCTCGAGATCTCTACTCCCCAACTTCTCTGGACATCTTATCGGCCAGCTTAGCTGCAAGGAAAGCCAGAAGATACATTCTTTCCACCGGCCCAAAGCTGCCTGGAATAAAATCCAGACTCTTCAGCAAGGAAGGCGGGGAAATGATATTGTGATGTTGGGTAGGCAATTAGCTGTGTCTACCCCAGGGGCTTCCTAATGAGCATTTATGAAGCACATATTGTATACCTTGACCCAAAGTAGCTGATGGAAGACCTCACCTAGAAAGGAGCAGTCAATCCATTTGGCAGATGGGGCAACTGTGGCTCAGAGAGGTGGGGTGACTGCCCAAGGCCACACAGCACTCACACCCAGGACTGCCCCAGGCCAAGGTCCATTCTCACAAACCCAGCGTGGTCCAGGTCCCTCCCGGCTCACTCTTTCTTCACTCAGAGAGGATTCGAATTGAAGCCTCATCTTAAAATTCAGGGCGGGCCTGCGGCAAGGCAGGGAAATAGACTTGGGGTTTTATGGAGAGAGAAGCCAGCTTAGGGGAGGGGTGGAGTGAGGGCAAGGATGGGGTGGCAGTGGTGACAACAGCGACAGGCATGTCTGCTGGTCACTTTCACCTTTCAAGCCACTTCCTGTCTGATAGCTCAGTGCAAGTTGGCAGCTGCCTGTGATAGAGCGGGGGCAGCTATCAGCAGCTCAGTGGAACAGCTGGGGAACTGGACGCGGCACCCCTAAACTGCCAGAACGAGTCAAGCCCCACTTGCATGTGCTCCTGCCGTTTTCTCTGTCCAGAAGGTCCTGCCCGGCGGCGCACCCCTCCTCCTTTATCAAGGCCTGGGGGGATGTCCCTTCCTCCAGGAAGCCCTCCCAGATCCCTCTGCTTCCTCTTGGACTTGTCCATACCTGAAGCAGCACTGCCCTGGAGAAGGAAGGTGAGAATCCAGATGGTGGAGATTATATCTCCTGTCTCCATGTGTCCCCCATGCTCTGCTCAGCCTGCGTGTCTCTGGGTTTGCAGGCGGTGGAATAATACCTCTGCCCATTGTGACTTAGGGACGTGAATCCCATGAGCAGGGTGACCTTGGGTGAATCGCTTCACCTGTCCAAGCCTCAGTTTCCATATGTGTTCCTTGGGGGTCACGATCCTGCCAGCCTTGACTATGGGGGTGATATGAAAGAGTGAGTGCTGAGTCAGCACAGAGGCGGGACCCAGTAAGTGCTCAATAAACGTCAGCGTGGGGACAGCCCTGACCCTACCTTTCAGGGCAGCTGTGACTAAAGGAACAAAGCCACCTGATAATGTGCTCAGAATGGAAGCGGAAAGTAATTCTGTGAGCCCTTGTCCTCTTAATATATCAGATTCTAATTACAATCCCTCCTCTTTGATGCTATTGCCTGAAACCTGTGCTGGGCTCGGTTGTGTCAGTCATGTCCGACTTTTTGCAGCCCATGGACTGTAGCCCGCCAGGCTCCTCTGTCCATGCGATTCTCCAGGCAAGAATACTGGAGTCGGTTGCCATTTCTTCCTCCAGGGGATCTTCCCGACCCAGGGATCGAACCTGCACTCTTGCATCTCCTGCATTGGCAGGTGGATTCTTTACTACTGTGCCAACCATGTATATATATATATGTGTGTGTGTGTGTGTGTGTATATATATATATATATTTTTTTTTTTTTTTAAACTGTTGCACCAGAACATTCTTTGAACTGTCCTTGAATCTTTAGGTGACTTCCTTGTGCAGAGGACAGGCCCACTGGGCCCCATTCAAGAGGAATTGGGGGTGTCCTTGTCACCCCAGAACTGGAGTGCAGCGCCTGCCTCCTCTCTGGAGAAAAAGATATATAACGCTGAATGCTGTGAAATTTGCCGCTGTGAGAACAGCTAATTTTTCACACCCAGACGAACTGGCTGGGTTTGTTAAAGCCCAAGATAATCAAATAATCATTATAACTCATCTTCGCCCCTCCTGTCTTTCGCTCTTTGTACCATTAATGTCCCAGTGGGGTGCAGCTCTGGTGAGTTCAGACCTAGCCTATTTAGATAACCTTCCGGTTGGTCTTCTGAGAGCGAAATATCCCTCCTGGAGTATCTTACAACAAATGAACCAATCCTCTCTAATCTTCTTATCGTTGTAGCCTCTGCTCCAGGCCTGGTTATCTCGTGGGCTTGCAAGAGAGAGAAAGCCAGAGATTTATACATATATATTTACGTTTGATAGAAATTGCTATAAATATATGTATATGCATGAAATAAGAAAAAAGGAGGCACCAAAAAAGAGGCTAAGCTCTTTTCTCTCTCCCCAGTGAGGCAGCCTGGCTGCAAGCAGGCTGGCCCCTCTGCCTGGCCCGGGAGGCATGGAGAAGATTCTAAAGACTTCTGTGTTCTCTGCTCCCTCCACCTGTCTTGGCTGTGGCAGGGAGGCGCGGTATGGGGGTGGGAGAAAGGAGGGTGGCTGGCCTGGCCAGTGGGGTAGGGGACCAGCATCCAAGTGGCCGGCTCCCTGGGGATCCATCTCCCTCCAGCAAGGAGGTTCCTGTATCTTTCTCTCCCCTGTTTTCTCATCTTCATGACCCTCTGTATCTATATTTTTCTGTGTTTTTTTTTTTTCTTCTCAGCTCTCTGTAGCTCCCTTCCCTCCACCTTCTCTCTCTTTCTCTCTCTCCCCTTTGAGTCTCTCCTGTCTCTCTCTCTCCTCTCTGCTGATTCTTTCCCTGTGTCTCTACCAGCCTGCCCTAGCCCATTCCTCTCTGTGTCCTTCCCCACCCTCGCTGGCAGCCCTTGCCTGCATTCTCTTCTCTCCAGACCCTCCCGGAGCTCTCTATTTCCCCCTCACCTCCCCCGCGTTCAGCGCCCCCAGCATCCTGGTCCCCCCCAGCCTCCCTCCCTCCGCCAGCTGCCCCAAGCATCTCCTCACACTTGTCTTCTCTGCCTCCCGCACCCCTTCTCTCACCATCCCCCACCAGGCTCACCTCCATTCCTCCCCCGGCCTTAATTTCTGATTAATATGTTCTTAGCCAAGGAAGGAGAGAGAGAGGGAGGGAGGGAGGGAGGGAGAGAAATCTTCTAAATAAATCATTTCGTCATGTGAAGAGCTAATCTTCAAATGACGGTCGCTATTTATCGAGTTTTTAGCAGTGCATGTTAAATAGTGATATGGAAGCTACATTTACAAAACCCCATCGGAGTGCTGGGGTTTTTAACTTCATTGCCCAGAAAGAAAAATGGTGATGGCCAAGATAAGACCTCTTCGAAGCTTTGGCCCTGAACCCTTAGTGGGAGCAATTAAGCAGGTGGGGGGTGAGGGGGGCTCCCACTCCTCCCCAGGCCGCCCCCCCTCTGCCGACCCTTCATCCCCAGTACAATGCCCTCCACTTCCTGAGGCGACTCACCCCTTCCCACGAGCTGCTTCTGATTCACCCTGAGAGGGGAAAGGCGAGGTCTGGAGTCAGACCCAGTGGGGTTTGAACACAGCCAGTGTTGCTAAGTGTGTCTCACTGGGCAAGAAGCTTCGTCTCCCGTGCCTCAGTTTCCCCATCCAATTCCTAAACAAGAGTGTTTGACCCCTGAGGGGGGAAAAAAACTACTTCTGTTATGTGAAGAGGAACTTTCAGAATCAAAATTGATAGCAATATCCAGAGCAAAATTACAAAATTCCTTCCAAATGATTTTTTTGTTTGTTTGTTTGCAGAAAACTGTCTTTAATGGGGGATGCGAATTTCCGTGTATTGGATACTCTGTCGGAGGCTCTTCCACTGGTGACTGTGCTTAGGGCCCCTCCCGCCTGGAGTTCTTCTATGTTAAGAATGTTAAACATTGTACACTTCAGACTACCTCTTGGGAAAGCTTAACTCAGAATTACAAATTTCTAATTCTTGACTTAGATGATAAATATTATGCTTTTCTCATATACATTTTATGTTATAAAGCCTTGAGTTTCTGTAATAAAAATTTATTAATGACAACAGAAAAGAATGTTAAACATGTTCATGTTAAATTCATTGTTAACACTGTTAAACAATGTTCATCATCAACAATGTTAAATGTTCTTAAATGCTCCAGTATTGCTGCTGCTATGAATAATCTAATAATACTACAAATAATAATGGTGATAATATCTGCTTCCCTTTTTTGTGCCTGTGTATCATGTGCTGGGGACGCTGGTCTGGACTTTACTTATGATATTTTGTGTGATTTCAGCTTATTTCCTTGTCTCTCTACCTCTCTCCAGAGAGATTAAGTTGACATTTTCGTGTCTCACAGGACAGATGAAAAACTAAGATGTAGAATTTGCAAGGGAAGAGACTGCAGCTCACAATGATCCAGTCCATGAAGATCAGGCCTGGTGCTGGGCTCTGAGGATCCTTAGTTGAATGAAACTGAGGCTTGAAGCTTGGAATCCTCATAGGCAACCAGGGAGAAGGCAGCTAGAGGTGCCCAGCATGCGTTGTAAGGTAGGGAGCACCCCCATCCACTGGAAGCAATCAAGCTCAGACTTCCTAACAGAGATTCTTATGTTAAGCAGGAAGGTGGATTTAATTCTGGGGTCAGATGGACCAGGGTTTGAGTCCTGACTCTGTCCCTTGCTTGGAGAAGAAAATTAAACCTGCCTCTGTCAGTCTTCTTGGCTGTGAAATGGGTGCACTAACACTTCAGAAGGAGGATAATTCGAGGGCTAGAGCTAGTTTATGCAAAAGGCCCTGGCAAATAGTAGTTGCTCACTAAATGGCAGAGATCATTATTTCCGGTTCTTCTTCTTGCTAGTTTCCAGAGGGCTAAGAAAGCGGAAAGCGATGGAGCTGACTGATAGGAGGGTAACTGACTTGCGTCTCTAAGCTCCCAGTTGTCCTGTGATCATGCACTTGCTGGTCCTCAGTTTCCTCACCTGTAAAATGGGACGATAGTGGAGATGCAGAACTTTACTCATACGATGGGAGGGTCACTGGCAAGAATAACATTAACAGCTGCTATTAATGGTGCATTGTTAGGGATTTACAGATGGATGATAAGAATGTGGCCCTGGGTTCAAGTTGCAGCACTACCACTTACTAGCTGTGTGGCCTTGGATAAATTACTTCATCTCTCTGAGCCTTTGGGAAATATCCGCACCTCTTTGAGCTGTTCTGAGTGTTTGAGTCTGGGTTCCTTAGCTCACGTTTCTGCTCCAGGGCGGCAGGGCCAAGGTCTTGGGCTTCTGTGTGATCCTCAAGGCTCAGAGCTGAATGCATAGTCAGGGTTAGGAAATATAATATTTGTTGAGTGATTGTTTTATAAATATGTGAACAGTAACTATAGCGAGCAGCTGTTGCAGAGACTCCCCTGGAGGTCCAGGGGTGAAGACTATGCCTTTCGATGCAAGGGGTGCAAGTTTAATACCTGGTTGGGGAACTAAGATCCTGTATCTTGCCTGCTGCTTGGTGTGGCCAAAAATAAATAAAATCAAGTAAATTAAAAATAAAAAAAGAAGCTGTAGCAGATACTGTCAGCTGCCACACATGTCACTTGGCCCCACCCCAGATTCAGAGGAGAAGTCTCAAACTGATGGGGACCTACCTCCAACTCCTGCCTCTCTCTTCCCTGGGGGCTTCCTACGGTCATAGGAATGATATCCATCCTCACACAAGGTAGGTCACAAGGGCTAGGAAGTTAATGCCCCCAGGAGCAATCTTCATCCATGACCGATGGGAGCAGACTGACAAAAATCCCAGCTTCCTTGCCTTTCAAAGGCACGTTCTATGCAGCCTCCCAAATGCCCTCAGCAGGACTGAGTTCCCCTTCCCCACAGCAGCCCATGAATGCGTGCTGTATAGTCTTCTTCCTTCCCCTGTCTTACCATCCCTCCTTTCTGCTTTTTGGTACCATGTCTCAAAGAAAACTGCTTCCTCCCCCTCTTTTGTCTCAGCATTTGCTTTATAGGAACCCAGTCTAAGAGAGTGGTTTACATTTGCATTCTGCAGAGGCTCCTAAGTTAACAAAAAATATTTTCTCACGTTTTTACATTTACGGCTCTGATCAGCACTGTGAAGAGACACAAGGGATGCTGAGAACTTCTGAAAAGTAGGTCTGCTCTAGTCTTGGGACAGGTGATGCAGAACAGAGATCTTGAAGGAAGAGAAGGATTTCACAAAGGGGTGGGATAAAGGGCTGCTCAGGCAGGAAGAGCAGTCTGTGCAAAGGCCCTGCGGTGGGAGGCACGAGGTACATTTTGGTCAGAGAGTGAGGGAGACAGCGTGCCCCCCAACTTACTATGTGATCTCTGGGAACTCGTGTCACATCCCTGAGCTTCACTTCCCCCATCAGGGACTTCCCTTGTGGTCCAGTGGTTAAGAATCTGCCTACCAATGCAGGGGACACGGGTTCGGTCCCTGGTCTGGGAATATGCTGCATGCTGCAGGGCAACTAAACCCGTGCACCACAACTACTGAGCCCTTGCACCCTAGAGCCCGTGCTCTGCAACGAGAAGTCACTGCAATGAAAAGCCCATGCACCGCAACTAGAGAGCAGCCCCTGCTCGCTGCCACTAGAGGAAGGCCACACAGCAACGAAGACCCAGCACAGCCAAAAAAAGTATTTTTTAATTCTCCCATTTATCAAATGGTGCAAAGCTACCTGCTTCTTCCCATCACTTCTGCTAAAGATGATGTGGGAACTTATATGCTCAAAATAGTAAAAGTGGCCTAGAATTGTGATCCAGTAATAACAATTCACATATTCTCTTAATGGCCACTGGTTGAGTTTTTACTGTGGAGGCACCATGAAGGGCCTGTCTTTGTTCCCTGCTTTTTCTCCAAAGCCTTTGCCTTCATGGTGTGACATTCCAGTGGAGGAGAGTCCAAAAAAAGATATACAAATAGTTGCAAAATACTTATATATGCAGTGATGAAATTTATGAAGAAAAACAAAGCAGAAAGTGCAGGCAGTGTAGGAGAGGGGACATAGTTTAGATAATAAGTCTCTTGAGAGCAGAGACTTGAAGCAGGTGGAGGGGCCCACCATGCAAATATCAGGAAGAGCATACCAGGTAGCAGGAATAGCAGGTGCAAATGTCCTGAGGCAGAGTGGCTTGTGGGAGATACAGTGAGGAGGCTGGTATCCCTGGGACACAGTAAGCAAAGCGGGGTGGAGGGGTGATGGGAGTGGAGAAGTGGTGGGAGTTAGGATCCCACAGAACACGTGGGCCTGTGTGAGGAGTTTGGCCTTTAATCTGAGAGAGTCAAAGATCTGGGAGTCAGAGCTGGGGTGGGTGACATCATGGGATTTATGCTGACGGATTATCCTGGCTGCTGCATGGAGAATGGCCCATCAGGGGGCAAAGATGGAGGCAGGCAAGTGATGGATTAACTTCTTCCCGGGACCACTCCCCTCCGCCCCTGTATTACACTGGATCCTGCTTCCCACACACCCATTCCTCCAATGCCCAATCCCCGGGCCATGTGCTGGCCAGGGAGTGATGGGCTACAAATGAGTGGGCAGGCAAGCACCTCTAATTTCCACAAGCGCCGTGGGTAAAGGCTGTGGCGATGTGCAATTAAGCTCTGAGCTTTAAAAACATGGTAATAAGGGGCTACGGGCTGAGGAGGCAGCCTGGTAATTTAAATGACATCCAGCTCAAATATGGAGTGTCTAAATGTTCTCTTCCAGAGATTTATATCAGCATAGACCTGCCTCATTCATTTATTTAGTTAACTAGCTACTTATTGGCATGTCCTCCTAGCCGCTCTCCGAAGAAAGAGACAGAGGCCCGGGTGGCTGCTGGGGGCATCTCCATGCAGGGAAGGCCAGGGGAGATGATGACTATGGTGATCTTTGGCCTGTGATGAAGACCTACTGTGTGCTTTGCATTCAGAGGGTCTATTGTGAGAACTCCACTAGTCATGATTGGATGTGAGAGTTGGAGCATAAAGAAGGCTGAAGATTTGATTCTTTTGAACTGTGCTGCTGGAGAAGACTCTTAAGAGTCCCTAGGACTTCAAGGAGATCAAACCAGTCAATCCTAAAGGAAATCAGTCCTGAATATTCATTGTAAAGACTGATGCTGAAGCTGAAGCTCCAATACTTTGGCCACTAGATGCGAAGAGCTGACTCATTGGAAAAGACCCTGATGCTGGGAAAGATTGAAGGCAAAAGGAGAAGGGGGCAGCAGAGGATGAGATGGTTAGATAGCATCACTGACTCAGTGGACATGAATTTGAGCAAACTTGGGGAGGACAGAGGAGCCTGGTGTGCTGCAGTCCATGGGGTCACAAAGAGTCAGACACGACTGAGTGACGAAAAACAAGGACAACATGGTGAGAAGAAGAAGGCTGTACATGTCCATTTTGATGTATCTCCCTGCACTTGTGAGGAAACAGACACGGGGAAGAGAAACGACTTGTTCAAGGTCATGTAGCTAGTGAATGAGATAAAACCCAGGTCTTTGGGTGCCAAAGCTGGAGCTTTGTCAGTGACCTAACATTAAGTATCATTTCCTTGCTTTGGGTCCTGGCATGCATGGCTGTTTCCCATTTAATGGTTGTTCAGCCATCAGAATTTGTCTCACCATCTCTTTCAGACTCTCCAACCTGACTGGGACTTTATAAAACCCCATAGGTCAAGGCTCTTAAAATCAGATGCCTCTAGCGGATAATAAGCTGATAAAAGAAATCTAAGAGTATTGTGTACAATAAGTGGTTATACCTCAATTTTTAAAAAAAGAGGAAAGAAATTAACACAGCATTGTAAATCAACTATACCTCAATAAAAATTGTTTGAAAAGGTATTTAAAAAGAGGAAAACTAGAAGGAGTCAAAGATGAAGCAGCATCAAACTGAGACTTTCTCTTCAATGGTATCAGAAGGGTCAAGACAATTAAAACGGAATGCCTTTCGAACTCTATTGTTCTTATTAGTTAATGCTCCTTCTCTGGACCACTTACAATTATTGTGACTACCTGGTTCCTGCTCCACACTTTAGAAACAATCTTACAAGAATAACCTGGGCCCTGGGCTGAGTGTTCTCCACACCTTGTCTTATCAAATTGGGACCATCCACCTTCAAGGCAAGTACTGTGGTTGTTCCCGTTTTACAAATGAGGAAACTGAGGCTCCCAGGTGATGTTGAGGTGGTAGGTCTGTGGACCACAATCGGAGTTGTTGTTGTTTAGTTGCTAAGTCGTGTCAGACTCTTTTGCAAGCCTATGGCCTGTAGCCTGCCATGCTCCCCTGCCCATGGGATTTCCCCGGCAATAATACTGGAGTGGGTTGCCATTTCCTTCTCCAGGGGATCTTCCTCCCCCAGGGATCGAACCCATATCTCCTGCATTGGCAGGCAGATTCTTTACCACTGAGCCATGGAGTAGCAAGCCACTAAAGCACGTGGTATGTTACGGGCTTCCCTGGTGGCTAAGCTGTAGAGATTCTGTGTGCAGTTCAGGAGATGTAAGAGACACGGGTTCGATCCCTGGGTTGGTAAGATCCCCTGGAGAAAGGCACAGTAGCCTGCTCCAGTATTCTTGCCTGGAGAGTCCCCAGGGACAGAGGACCCTGGCAGGCTACAGTCCATAGGGTTGCAAAGAGTCGGACACGACTGAAGCGACTTATCACGCATGCATGTTATAAATGCTTAGTAAATGCAAGTGATTTCAGCAAAGACTGGGCATCTCTGCAGCCTTAAATTTTTGTCTTTCCAGAGCGTTCTTTCACTCAGGCCCCTCCCCACCTCACTGCTCTTGAATTCTCCTCCTCCCTGAAGCAGGTTCCCTTCCCTCCCAGAGTCTCCCAGCCTCTATTCTGACCCCATATGCTGGCAGGGCCTTTTTAACCCCTCCAGCCACTGGGGCGGGTTCCATTCTGCCTGGAGACGCCTTGGGTAGATTTTTAGGAACAGCTGCCAGCAGCTGAGATATAATGACTGCCTGGAGAGTCGTTAGGATATAATTAATATTTGTAGCACAGAGCTGTGACTGCTGAGCGGTTCCCGCCCACAGAGCTGGGGCCTCCAGCTCTTCTCCGGACAGGAACCCCAGATTCTCAGGGCAACAGCATCCTTGGGACCAGAGGAGGACCCTGGATGCAGAGGCTGGGGTGTGGCCAGCAGGGCTTATTTCTCAGGATTCTTCCCTTCACCCAGCCACCAGGGTTGGTGACTTCCAGAGGCTGTCAGACTGGACACATCATCAAGAGTGGTCAGAGGGCACCAGGGCCAGGGCTCAAGGTGGCCACGGCGCCTCCTCGCACCTGAGGCCAGCTGGCCTTTGGCGGTTGCCATGGCGATGGCTGTCCCCAGCAGTTGGGCAAGGACGTTTTTCGGCAGCAGCAGCAGCTGTGTGTGAGTGTGAGTGAGAATGGCAGTCTGTACCGGCTCCCCTCTGGCTTTCCATCTGTGAGGGGCAGACATCTCACTCGCCACCCTCGGTGCTCGCCCTGGAGGCGGCCCTGGTTGGAGGCCTGGCTCTGGTTTGCCACAGGGCATTTGGTTTGCACGGTGACTCCACTGGAGCCTGACTGTTTTCCTAGCTCAGATGCTTATTAGCAGTTTTGAGCTCCCCCAGCAGACGATCGAACTTTCTGAAGCCTCAGTTTTCAGGTCTATCAAATGGGCTGATCACACTCAGAGGGGTATGCTGCTGCTGCTGCTGCTGCTGCTGCTGCTAAGTCGCTTCAGTAGTGTCCAACTCTGGACGACCCCATAGACGGCAGCCCACCAGGATCCCCTGTCCCTAGGATTCTCCAGGCAAGAATACTGGAGTGGGTTGCCATTTCCTTCTCCAATGTATGAAAGTGAAAAGTGAAAATGAAGTGGCTCAGTCGTGTCTGCAGCCTACCAGGCTCCTCCATCCATGGGATTTTCCAGGCAAGAGTACTGAAGTGGGGTGCCATTGCCTTCTCTGTCAGAGGGGTATGGTTAGGATTAAATGAGATAATGGGAGAAAAATGCTTAGTTCTCCCTAGGGATAAGACCTTGTTGCTCCAGGTGGTGGGGCCCAGAGATTTAAAAGGGGAGGGCCTGGGACTTCCCTGATGGTCCAGTGGTTAAGAATCCACCTTTCGATGCAGGGGATGTGGGCTGGATCCCTGGTCAGGGAATTAAGATCCCATATACCTTTCCACCAAAATAAATAAATAAATAACTAAGAAAAGGGAAAAAAAAAAACACCCAGAACATAAAACAGAAACAATATTGTAACAAAATTCAATAAACATTTGAAAAGTGGTACACCTCAAAAAATTTTTTTAAAATAATAGGCAGAGGACCTGAATAAACTTTTTTTTTTTTTTTTTTAAGGGAAGGGACTTCTTCTATGGTGTAGACTCACCATTTATTAAGTGCTTCTTGTATACCAGCGCTGTGCTGCATTTGTGACATGTATTCCTTCACCAACTGATTCCTTCCTGAACACTGTGTGTCTCATCTCACTTAATTCTCCTACTCTTCAAGAATATTTGGCTTTATTGTCCCCACTGTACAGACTTAAGATTCCCAAGGTGACACAATAAAGACATTGCAGAAGACCTCAAAATCCCAAACCCACACTTTCCCCCTCTGTGGTTCTAACTGGCCTCCTGCTTTTCAGGCAGACCTGCATTCAAACCCTACTTCCGTCACGTCCTTGCTGTGTGACCTTTCTGAGACTCAGTTGCTCCTCTGTAGAGTGGGGATAATAGCAGAGCCTGTGTGGATCAGAGTAGAAGTGTGTGGGGGCTTCCCTGGTGGCCCAGTGGTTAAGAATCCACCTTCCAAAGCAGGGGATGTGGGTTCAATCCCTGGTGGGGGCACTAAGATCCCACATACTGCAGAGCAACTAAGGCCACACCCCACAGTGAAGACCCAGAGCAGCCAAAAAGAAAAAAAAAGATTGATGTGTGTGAACTGTGTGGTGTATAATAAGTGTCTACTAAGGGCACCTGCAATTTTCATTGCCGTTATCATTATTATTTCTCCATCTGTTGGGGATTGGACCCCACAATCTCTAAGTTCCCAGCTCAGACTCCCATCACCATGTGGGGATGGCCAGCCCCTGGTCTTTGACATTTGGGAGTGGCTCACGTGTCCAGATGAGCCTCTTTGTGGAAGGCGATGGCCAATGGCAAGAGCAGCGGCCAATTCTGCGGATGCTCCCAGCCTGCTTTCTGATCATCTGCCTGTTCCCACCAGGCAGCATTAGGCGGGGTGTGTGAGCCTGGAGGGGGGCCGGGGAAGGAGGGGCGGCTTTCCCTGGGAGGCTGCCTTCTGTCACTAGACAAACAAACACAGAGCTCCCACGCTTGCCTGGAAACGGAGCAAGGCACCAACAGCAAGCAGACAGGAGGACTTTCTTGAACCTCGCTGGCCACAGCCGCCTGCCTGCATGGCTCCACAGGAAGCAGCTGATGTCCCCTGGTGGCTGCTGCCTGCAGCCTGAGCTGACCGGACACTGCTCCACATGGCAAGTGGAGGCTCTTGTGGGCTGCAGTGTTTGCTTGGCATTTGCCACTGCCCTCTGGAGGTCATTGTGGTTCCCCACCCCCACCACAAACTCTGAGCAGCATTTCCAGGTAGAGAGTATCCACCCTGTGCCTCAGGCTGCAGAGCCCTTCAATCGTGGCTAGCCTTCCCAACTACTCAGAGTACATCTTGGGTACCACCTTGAGAGAAACCTCAGCTGGGGAGACAGGCCTGGGACCCACATCCCAACTCTACCACCCTGATGCTGTGTGACCCTGGACAAGTCACCCTACCCCTCTGAGTCTCCCAAAGCTTCCCATTGGTAAAATGGCAGGTATAATCACACCGTGGTTAGTGAAGGGATTAAAAACCAAGTATATAGAGTTCCTGACATACAGGTGGGCTTGATCAATGATGTCCGTTGGCTGGATCATTACTATTTACTATGTTCTGAACCTCACTTTCCAAATCTGCTCGATGAGGATAATTCCATACCTACCCCAGAAACAATGAGCCCGTGTTGCTAAGTATGTGTTGTGTGTATGTGTGCTAAGTCACTCAGTCGTGTCCAACACTGTGCGACCCCATGGACTATAGCCCCCCAGGCTTCCCTGTCCATGGGATTCTCCAGGCAAGAATACTGGAGTGGGTTGCCATGCCCTCCTTCAGGGGATCATCCCTAACCCAGGGATTGAACCTGCGTCTCTTATGTCTCCTGCATTGGCAGGCAGGTTCTTTATCACTAGCATCACCTGGGAAACCCTAATATATTTTTGTTTTATTTCATGCTTCCCCTTGACCAAGTAACTGGGTAACAATAACAGCAACAACAACAATAATAACGTCTAAGAGTCTGGATACTGATTTAAGCCTGTGCTGTCCAATAGATAGTCATTGTGATTGTTTAAATTAAAATGAAGTAAAATGAAAATCTTGGTTTCCTGTCTCACAGGCACTTTCATAGTACTCAATACCCACATGAGGCTTGTGGCTACCACGTCAGACAGCAGAGATATAAAACATTTTCATTATTGCAGAAAGCTCTTTCGGACAACACTGGTTTAGATCAGTATGTTTCACATTTAACGTTTCATAGGAATCACCTGGGATAAACAAGGTTAAACACAGACTCAAACACAGACAAACCTAGACAGCATATTAAAAAGCAGAGATATCATTTTGCCAACAAAGGTCCGTTTAGTCAAAGCTATGATTTTTCCAGTAGTCATGTACAGATGTGAGAGTTGGACCATAATGAAGGCTGAGTGCCGAAGAATTGATGTTTTCAAATTGTGGTGCTGGAGAAGACGCTTGAGAGCCCCTTGGACTGCAAAGAGATCAAACCAGTCAATCCTAAAGGAGATCAACCCTGAATATTCATTGGAAGGACTGATGCTGAAGCTGAAGCTCCAATCCTTTGGCCACCCGATGTGAAAAGCATTGAAAAATACCCTGATGCTGGGAAAGATTGAGGGCAGGAGGAGAAGGGGATGACAGAGGATGAGATGGTCAGATAGCATCACAAACTCTATGGATATGAGTTTGAGCAAACTCTGAGAGATAGTGAAGGACAAGGTAGCCTGGCGTGCTGCAGTCCATGGGGTCGCAAAGAGTTGAACACGACTTAGGGACTGAACAACTAGAACAAACACAGACTCAGTTTTGGGAGGTCTGTGGGAGCCTGAGACTCTGCATTTCTAGCTCCCTTCTAGACCCTCTCCTCTAGTCGGGTCTAGAGCTGGACTGCCCAGCATGGTGGTCACACACAGCTATGGAACACTTGACACGTGATGTATCTATATTGAGATGTGCCCTAAGTGTGAAGCACACAGTGGGTTGTAAAGACTTAGTGCAAAAAAATGTAAAATATCTCGTTAATACTTTTTAATTGATTGTATGTTGAAATAATACCCTAGACACCCTGGGTTGAATAAAATATATTTTAAACATTAATTTCAGCTGTGTCTTTATGCTTTTTCTTTTTAATAAGGCCAGTAGAAAATTCAGAATAACATATGTGGCTCACATCTTTCTATTGGACTGTCGTGATCTCAGCTCTGAGTGCCACTTATGAGCTATCTCATTTCAGATGTACAATTTTAACCCATGTCTTTGTACCTCTGCCCATTCTGTTTTTTCCCCTATCCCTGAATTGTTTCCAGAGCATTTTTCACTCCAATCAAAGGGTAAACTCCTCACTAAAAGAGGCTGTGTCAGTCTGCCCCCTTCTATCCATCATAGCACAAAATATCACCTCCACAGTTTGAATCTGTCTCGCTCTAAAGAAATAATAGCATCTTGCCTGACCTTCCTTTTTGGAACTCTCCCTTCCCACATGCTCAGGTCGCATGTCTTGAATGGGGCTCACCCTCCTGGTCTCTGTGATTGACTGTGTGACCCGGGTTTGGCCAATCAGAGCACGGAGATGGAGCTAGCTGTGAAGACTAGAGGCAAAAGCCGTCTAGACAAAGATGGAGCAGGAACAAAGATCATGAAGGTTGAGAATTCTTGACTTTCCTTGGGAGTGCAAGTTCTGGTTCCATTACTAACTCCTTCTAGGAAAGCCTCAGTTTCCTTATCTAGAAAATGGGCACGGTCTACCCAACTGCCCCGAATTATCGTGAAGACGGTGAGAACACACTGATGGTAATGCCTGTGGCTAACCTAATCTTGCCAGCCGTTGTGGGGGTGGCAGGCAGTTTGGCTGTGAGGTTGGCACAGGGGTGGGCCCTCCACAGTTGCTGTGGAAACAGCCTCTGGGATGCTCTGCAGTGTGGAGGAAGATGTGAAGACCCCGGGAGGGGACATTCTTCCTTCTGTGCTACAGGCAGAGGAAATGGAACTTGGGAGGCTTGCCAGGGTAGAACTGAGCTCCCTTGATTTTAAATAATAACGCTAGCTAAGAGTGACGCAGCTCTTACAAGGCACTTGGTACTGTTCTGAGCATCTCCCGCACATATTATATGAGGTTAATTCTAATCGTGTGGGAGAGGTACCACCGATGTCCCCATTTTCCAGAGGAGATGCCTGAATCTTATGCCCTCTCAGCCCAATCTCCCCTGACAATGAACTTGTCCATTAAGCTGCTGGCTTAGGGCAGCGGCTTCCCAGGTAGCTCAGTGGTAAAGAATCCACCTGTCAATGCAGGAGACGTGAGTTTGATCCCTGGGTCAGGCAGATCCCTTGGAGAAGGAAATGGCAATCTGCTCCAGTATTCTTGCCTGAGAGATCCCATGGTCAGAGGAGGCTGGCAGGTTATAATCCATGGAGTTGCAAAAGAGTCAGATATGACTTAGCGACTAAAGAACATTTTTGGGGGAGGGCAGTGGTCCTTCCTGTTTTGTATCCTCCTGCATGTCTGCACCTAACACTTCCTGGTAGAGATGAAGCCTTAATACACATCAGTAGCTGTTATTAATAATATGCACTTATTTGTGTCCCCAAGTGGTGTTTTTTAATCTTTCTCACAAGAGTGCCAGCTCCACGTGGGCTGGGATTTTTGTCCGTTTCACTCATCCCTGTCTACCCAGTACCTAGCATGGTGTTGGATACACAGTAGATACTCAATCAATACTTATTGAATGAGAGATTGTATGCCTTTGGTTGAGTCCTGGCTGATCACTGAATAGGATGAGATCCATCGACCTGTCCCTTTAAGAACCTTGTCTTCCCTTCCCCTCTCTGGTCCCCAAAGTTAATTAAGTGCCCTGCCTCTGCAGGGTTAATCCTGTTATCAGCTACTCTACACATATTAGCTGTGTGTTTACTATTTCTGGTCTGTAACCCTCCACCCCCAATTAAACTGTCCATCGCTGGATCCCACAGAGCCCGGCACACAGTAGGTGCTCAGTTCATTTGCATGGAATGAATGAGTTGACATCTCCCTCATTACATTCCCAGGGAAGGAGATGTGTTCACACACTGGGAGACGGTGTGATGACATGGACCAATCTGCCAGTCTGTAGAGAGAATGGATTTTTTGTCTGGAAGGGGTGATGGGCAAATGCCAGCAACGCTCCCTAATGCAGGGTTTGGGGACAAAGACCGTATTGAGAAGTAGGTATAGGCAGACTGGGGCTTCCCCAGTGGCTCAGTGGTAGAGAATCCGCCTGCAATTCGGGAGCCGCGGGAGACGCAGCTTGGATCCCTGGGTCAGATAGATCCCCTGGAGGAGGACATGGAAACCCACTCCATTATTCTTGCCTGGAGAATCCCACAGAGGAGCCTGGTGGGCTACAGTCCATGAGGTCACAAAGAGGCAGACATGACTGAAGCGACTTAGCACGCACGCATAGACAGAACGGCCTTTGGCGTTCCTTCTTCAGTTCCAGAGCATCCATGTCTGGGAGATGAGGGCGTGCAGGAAAGCCTCTCTCTCTGCATGTGACCTTTAAAGCCAGCAGCCCCTGACAGTATGTGGGGTGCTCTTGTAGATATCCTTGGCTCAGCCGTGCCATCTCAGTGGCAGGTGCCCTGAGTCGGTACGAGAACAGGTCTCGATGTCCCCGATGACTGCTGGAACGCTGAGTACCCCTGAAGTGGTGAGTGAAGCTGGCTCTGTCTGACTCAGGGCTGGGTAACTCGGCCACCTGAGACTCTGGCCCATCTGGAGTGTGGGTGGTCCCCCACCCCCTACCTGATGGAGCAGTCTCCAGTTCATTCCTTTTTCCCCTGTCCCCCACCCCATCTCTTGTTCCCTGCTTGCCCAGTGACCTCATCCCAAAGGGCAGGTCCTGTGTCTTCGATGGAGAGGGGCTCTGTGACCCAGCTCCACTCAGCCCCTGATGGAGTGCCCACGTGTCCTCTGCCTCCCCCGACAGGGCAGGTGTTCAGCTGCAATGGGCTTCCACCGAGATCAGCCAAGCCTGGGCATGATCCTAAGACATACCAGGGCCAAATCCTGCTTAGCCACCTGTGCCGTGCCTGTGCCTGGGCAAGGGACCTCGCCTCTCATCCGTCAAAGGGAGAGTCACGCTACCAGTGACGTAGTCAAGGCTCCTAGAAGCCGAGCCTGGGAAAGAGACGTGATGCAGAAACCCAAACAGAAAAGGACCCCAGGGAAGGGTATTCACCCCACCCCATCCCCATACCTTTATCTCATCCCATGGGGGTACAGAGGGGCCCTGTCTGTTTCCACGGGGCTTCTTTTCTGGTTCAGTGGACGCCCCTTAGCTGCTGCAGGTGCTGCTACTCTTCTTTCACTCTGGCAACTTTTCCCTGGAGGACTGCCCTGGACAATGGTGGGAGCTGCCTTGCCAGAACTGCCTTGGAATGACATATGCCTCCCGAAGACACCTGGGTGGCCTGTAGCCAATGGATGACTCACGTGGGGGCACAGAAGCCCCACCCCCTTGCCTTAAGGCAGGACAGACTTTGAAGTGCAGTTTACCATCCAGAGCTCCCTTGGGGATCAGGTTGGGACTAGATGTCACATCTTTGCTTGGCTTCTCCCCCTGCCCCTTCCTTCCTCCCTCATTCTCCTCGAGGTGTCATCTAAGAGCTTTCTCAATCAGTCACTGACTCTTTATGAAACCCCATCAGAGGCCTGCTTCTAGAGAACTCACCTAGGGTTCCCTAAGACAGAGACTTTAGATAAACTTGTGGAAGCAAGTGGACTGTTTAACTGTTTGTTGTTGTTTAGTTGCTCAATCATGTCCAACTCTTTGCGAGCCCATGGACTGTAGCCCACCAGGCTCCTCTGTCCCTGGGATTTCCCAGACAAGAATACTGGAGTGGGTTGCCCTTTCTTTCTCCAGGGAATCTTCCTGACCCAGGGATCAAGCCTGCATCTCCTGTATTGACAGGCAGATTCTTTACCTTGCTAAGCCACTAGGGAAGCCCTTGCTTAATCATAGATCAGATCAGATCAGATCAGTCGCTCAGTCGTGTCTGACTCTTTGCGACCCCATGAATCTCAGCACGCCAGGCCTCCCTGTCCATCACCAACTCCCGGAGTTCACTCAGACTCACGTCCATTGAGTCAGTGATGCCATCCAGCCATCTCATCCTCTGTCGTCCCCTTCTCCTCCTGCCCCCAATCCCTCCCAGCATCAGAGTCTTTTCCAATGAGTCAACTCTTCGAATGAGGTGGCCAAAGTACTGGAGTTTCAGCTTTAGTATCATTCCTTCCAAAGAAATCCCAGGGCTGATCTCCTTCACAATGGACTGGTTGGATCTCCTTGCAGTCCAAGGGACTC
The DNA here is from genome assembly GCF_029378745.1 of Bos indicus. Taxonomy (NCBI): domain Eukaryota; kingdom Metazoa; phylum Chordata; class Mammalia; order Artiodactyla; family Bovidae; genus Bos; species Bos indicus. Next base: position 60,859,722 of record NC_091776.1, on the reverse strand, counting down.
TCAAGAGTCTTCTCCAACACCACAGTTCAAAAGCATCAATTCTTCGGTGCTCAGCCTTCTTCACAGTCCAACTCTCACATCCATACATGACCACTGGAAAAACCATAGCCTTGACTAGATGAACCTTTGTTGGCAAAGTAATGTCTCTGCTTTTGAATATGCTATCTAGGTTGGTCATAACTTTCCTTCCAAGGAGTAAGCGTCTTTTAATTTCATGGCGGCAGTCACCATCTGCAGTGATTTTGGAGCCCAGAAAAATAAAGTCTGACACTGTTTCCACTGTTTCCCCATCTATTTCCCATGAAGTGATGGGACCGGATGCCATGATCTTCATTTTCTGAATGTAAATTGGGTCTAATTACCCTGTTTTTGGAGAAGGCAATGGCACCCAACTCCAGTACTTTTGCCTGGAAAATCCCATGGATGGAGGAGCCTGGTAGGCTGCAGTTCATGGGGTCGCTAGAGTCAGACATGACTGAGTGACTTCACTTTCACTTTTCACTTTCATGCATTGGAGAAGGAAATGGCAACCCACTCCAGTATTCTTGCCTGGAGAATCCCAGGGACGGGGGAGCCTGGTGGGCTGCTGTCTATGGGGTCGCACAGAGTCAGACACGACTGAAGCGACTTAGCAGCAGCAGCAGCAACCCTGTTTTTGGCCAAGCATTTCAACTTCCTTTCAAGAAGCCCTAACAGCACTGGAGATTCAGAAGCAGCAGTCAGACGATACTGACAATCGCTGCGAGGTCTACGACAGGGCTCCACAGATAGTGGAGGATACAATAAATATGTATTGAGTGAAAGACAGGGATGAAACACCATTTCTGGTGGTGGGGAAGCAGAAGCTTCTGGAAGGACAGAGAATGTGCAACTGCCTTCCTGGAGCAGGTCTCCAGGATGTACTCAAGCTCAGGGTCAGGCTGGGTGTATTGAAATGCGGGTCAGGTGCTTGGATCCTCAGAGCATCAGCAGGGGCTTAGCCTAAGAGGTGGCTGGGTCCCAGAGGACAGCCCGGGGCCGGGAAGGGAGTCATGATCACAGCAAAGATGATAAGATCTTGTTAAACAGAGAGCCCTCCTGGCAGATGGTCAGATGGCTCCCAGAGAAGGAAAGCCCTTTCCCATTGGGAATCCCAGAAGTCTTGAGACCAGCGGAGCAAATCCTGACTTCCTGAGCTAACAACAACAACAATGCTCATACGGACAAAGCGTTTAGCAGTTATATAGCCAACACTCTTCACGCGCATCATTTATGCTTCATCATAACCCCCATCAGGGACACACTATCATGCCCATTTCACAGATGAAGAAAATAAGGCTCAGAGAGTGGAAATGATGTGCCAAAGGTGGTGGAGACGTCACAGACATGATGTGAAGTGGCGCTGACATCACAGCCTCCACACCAGCAGTCCCCAGCCTTTTGGGCACCAGGGACCAGTTTTTCAGAAGACAGTCGTTCCACGGACGAGGGTCGGGGGATGGTTTCAGGACGATTCAAGCACGTTACCTTTATTGTGCACTAGTGGCCCAGTTTGCTAAAGAATCCACCTGCAGTGCAGGAGACCCCGGTTCGATCCCTGGATCTGGAAGATCCCCTGGAGGAGGGCATGGCAACCCACTCCAGTCTTCTTGCCTGAAGAATCCCATGGATGGAGAAGCCTGGTGGGCTACAGTCCATAGGGTTGCAAAAGTCAGACAGGGCTGAGTGACTGACACTTCAGTCTTTTTGAATTATTATTACATTGTGATATATAAAGAAATAATCATACAACTCGCCATAATGTAGAATCAGTGGGAGCCCTGAGCTTGTTTTTGGGCAAGTAGATGGTCCCATCGGGGGGTGATGGGAGACAGTGACACCTGAAGTGTATGATGGGGAGTGGCTGTAAATACAGAGGAAGCTTTGCTTGCTATCCCACTGTTCGCTTCCAGCTGCACGTGCCCATTCTAGTACTGGGCCACAGCCTGGATGCTGGGGACCCCTGTTTTACACAGTCAGCCGGTGCTGAGTTTAGAAGGATAATAAGAAATAGGTCGGGAAAACTGAGGCATGAAAATTATTTCAAATGTTGTAAAATCAGAGAATATCTCCAGGTAGATATAGAAAAAGCCAATGATAGTGGTTGTCATGAGTTGTTGATAGAAGGGATACAGTTCACATTTGCTGACTAGTGAACCATGGTGCCGTAGATGACGAAACTGGTCCCCAGTGTTCCTCCATCCCCCATTCACACCTTCTACTGTGTGAGTTTTGTAGTCTTCACTCTGCTTGACCCTGGAGATATGATGGGAGTAAAACACACTTGGAACTTGGCCTTGATTTCGTAAGCAGCAGGAAAGACAGTGCGTGTATGCTCAGTCGTGTCTGACTCTGCGACCTCATGGACTGTAGCCCGCCAGGCTCCTCTGTCATGGGATTTCCCAGGCAAAAATACTGGAGTGGGTTGCATTCCCTCCTCCAGAAGGAAGACAGGGACTTAGCCAATTGTTCAGACAGTTAACTCGTTACTGTTGGGGGACAGGCTAGTGAAAAGCAAGAAATGTGTCCTCTGTGAGTCCGAATCTGAGCTTTGCCCTGTAACTGGCTGGCTTGCTGTGGCTGATTAACTGATCTCTCTGTGCCTTGGTTTTCTCATTTGGGGACCATGAGAGTTAAAACGAGTGACTTACAGCATTCAGAAAGCACTGGCCCCGGGCAGGTGCTCACGATTCTTGTTATTGTGGCTGTTGCTGTTGTCTCCGGACCCTGGCTGTCCCTTGACAGGAAGCTCCCACCTGCGTGGCCATCTTATCTGGGACGAAGGCTGGCTTCAGTGGCCCTTCTCTAACCCTCTGAATTCTAATCCATCTTTAATGCCTCTGGAGGAAGGAGCTTTGAACGGGCACCAGTTCCGGCCGCTCCCGCTGTCCAGTGGCCGATCCTGGTCTTTCAAGGGCATGACAAGGCTGCCAAATCCGCTCCAGGGATCTAATGCGATTGTCTCGCTTCCGCAGCTCTGCTGGGAAGCCTGAGCTTGGGGCTTTGGGTTGGGCTTCCGGACGCCCCCAGAGCCGGGGAGGCCCCAGGAGGTTCTTGTGGGAGTCCATTCGGCCAGAGAGCTGAGTCCCGAGTGAGCAGAACCAGGATGGAGGAGGCCACGCGGAAACACATACTGTGTGCTGGACAGGATTCAGCCTGCTATGAGACCTTTCTTCAGTGTTAATGGGGTCATGCGGACGTTTGCCTGGGATGACCAGAACTTGGGGCAGGGAGTCCTGATACCCGGGTTCAATCCACACTGAGTTGGTGCCCTTAGGACTAGCACAAGGTAGGTCTCAGTTTTCCCCATCTGCATATCGGGTATCTCTTTCATAAGACATACCGTTCTGTGTTTAAGAGCTGACACTCTGGATCTGGACTGCCTGGCTTTCAGTCATTTAATGTCTGTGTGCCCTTGGGCCAGCTGCTTAACCTCTCTGTGCAGGTTCTACAAAATATGGGTAGGCACAACGCCGGGCTCTGTGGCCTCCCACTTGGATGACCTCAAGCAAGTTGCTTCACCTCTGAGCCTCAGCGAACTCATTTGTGAATCAGAACCAAGGAGAATGTCTAACACCTGCTTCATAGGGCTGTTGCTAGAGCCCTAAATGGGGTAGTCCATGCTGAGCACTTGAAATGGTGCTTGGTGTGGGACAATCATGTGAGGGTTGATAAACTCCTGCTATTATCTTTTCCTCCACTCTGTCCTGGTTTCTCTTCCTCCTGCTTCCTTCCCTCCTTCCACCACCAGATAGGGCATCTGCTGTAATGAAGGCACTTTCCTTGGCACTGCATGCTGCTAGAATTATTTTAAGGATCAGATGTACCAAATGGGAAAGAGCTCTGGCAATATCAAGGCTGTTCTGTCATGGAAAAGAAGGGGGTCATAATTCACACGGTGGCTTGTGGTGACTTCTTTTTCAACTCACTCACATCTAGGGTCATTAATTCAGAGCCCTGACTGGGATTTCTATCATATGGGGCTGTAGTGACATTAATTTGATATTCACTAACCTCAGTTACTTGTGTATCATCATCATAATTATTATGACTTGCCATAGTCACATACCCCGTAAAACAATGCTTTTGTTTGGAATCACAATTTTTAAAAAAATTTAAATATAACCTTAACCTAAGCGATACTATTCATGAAACCAAAAGTTTGATGGGCTGGCACCAATTCCACTAAAAACTTTGCTATTAAGTGAAATAATATCCACCCTCCCATCCAAAAAAGTGTATCCTCATTGGTGCCATATCCTAACAGTATCTAATACCAGGCATTACCCTCTCGCCATTGAGCTGAGTAGAAAATGCTTTGATTCATTGCTTAGTATTTATCAAGTGCTGTCTCCTTTCCCCAAGCCTAGGGCTTGATGTCCTATGTGGCTGTAATGACATTAATTTGATGATGCTAACCTAGTTACTTCTGTATCATCATCACAAGCATCATTATTATTATTTTTTGCCATAGCCACACACCAAATACTACTATTATTCAACACTTTGTTTTGGGTCATTCTTTTCCCCCTTAAATGTAGCCTCAACCTAAGCAATATCATCTATGAAATTGTGAATTCAGTGGGCTGGTTATGTATTTCTTTCTAGCATACAGGAAAGTGAATGCTTAGCTATAAAATAAAATAAAATGATTGCCCATCAGCTACCCCAAAGCAGCTCTATGTATGCCATTAACTAACTGTGGGCTGCCGTCCCGTGCGTTACTCTGCTACCATTTAGCTAGTTAGGCAACTCTTTGACTTACGGCTTCATATTTATCAAGTGTGAGCCTCCCTTTTTCCAAGTCTTGAATTCTATAAAGGCATAGGGAGGTCAAAGCTCTGGTCTGGGGTGATGCAGCAAACCTCAGAACCCAGGAGTCCTGGTCCTTGGCGTCCTCTCTGTGGCCATGGGATGTCCAGTTCTATTCTGACCTTCTCTGGGCTCATTCCAAGCACTTGTACAGCCGCCCCCTGCTTTCCCATCCTTATCTCTCTCCTTCCCGGCACTCGAAGACACAAAAAGGGTTAACATCCATCTCCCACTCTTCTTGACACATCCCACCCTGGGTTCTCTTGGATAATCACCCGCTTCCCTTGAGCAATGACCTTGCCCCCCACCGTGGGGGCTATCAAGAGACAGATATAAACACCTCAAAGTTCCCAGCTAGTTCCCTTAATTGGCACCTTTCTGTTCTGCTTTAAATTAATCAAAGCCAGTCCGATATTAATACTGTAGGGGGAATTAAAATCATGCAACGCATTAAAGATGTAATTTAAAATTAATAACTCATAATTATTTATCATGGCGTATCAGTGGAGCTATGAATTTTCCCTTCTAACCCAGCGCACATCCTCCTGCCTTTGCTTTTAATAGCATCTGGACCATTACTGCACCCAACCTCAGTTCCCGCAGACACCCAACCTAAGAGACGTAATTCATTTAATTTAATTTTGGGGGGCTTAATTGTGGTAAATCACTACTTAAGAAAAGACATCTATTTGAAAGGACAAATTGGGATAATTTAATAAAAGCTGGAGTGAAGAAACCCAAGGACTTAATCATGTGCCATGGGTTTTGATCAGAGAAACCCACTAATTCTTCAATTTATTGAGAGATGGGAGATTCAAAGTCTTTAAAACAATGACACCACTGTTTAATGAACAATGGAAACAACCCATGTGCCCATCAACATTGGAACAAAGAAATAAACTATGGTCTATACAGCCAATGGAGTACTATGCAGTCATATAAAAGACTAAGAATGGATTATTTGTATTGATATGGAAGTACTGGGCTTCCTCGGTGGCTCAGCAGTAAAGAATCTGCCTGCAAAAGCAACTTGCTTGAGGCCATCCATCTGGGAGGCAACAGAGCCAGGTATTATACCTATCCATATTTTATAGAACCGGCACAGAGAAGTTAAGCAACCAGCCCAAGGGCTTCATGGATGGCTTAGCAGGTAAAGAATCTGCCTGCAATGCAGGAGACACAGGAGACCCAGGTTTGATCCCCGGATCAGGAAGATCCCCTGGAGGAGGAAATGGCAACCCATTCCAGTATTCTTGCCTGGAGAATCCCACGCATAGAGGAGCCTGATGGACTACAGTCTATGGGGTCATAGAGTCAGACAAGACTGAGCACATAATCAGTTATTATTATCAGGATATATTAAGTAAAAAATGTTAGAACAGTATATGTCATTCTACTATGACAAAAGAAACTATATATTGGGTTGGTAAAAAAGTTCATTCAGGTTTTTCTGGAACATCTTAGAGAAATACATGCAATTATGGATATAGAGAGAGTATCCCTGAAAAGAATTATAAGAAATAAATTAATAAGAATCAATTATCATTGATTGCCTCTGGGGACAAGACTGGGTAGCCAGGGAACCAAGGAAAGGGAAAATTTTCATTCTTTATGCTCTTTTGTGGCTTTGGAATTTTGTACCACATGCAAGTACTACCAATTCAAACAGATAAAAATTTAAAATTGTAATAATAGTAAGGATTAGCCAACTTGGGTCTGACAAATCTCACATCTTTTCACTCTCCTTTCCAAATGTTTCCCCGTGCTCCATGCAGCATCTCTGTTGATCATAATCACTCTTATGCATCATGTCCTCTCTGGACTGGTCACTGCAAACTTCGTCCTGCTTTGTCATCTTTGTTGTTTCATTGCTAAGCCATGTTTGACTCTTTGTGACCCTATTGATGGCAGCATGCCAGGCTTCCCTGTCCTTCACCATCTCCTGGAGTTACTCAAACTCACGTCCACTGAATCAATGACACCATCCATCCATCTCATCCTTTGTTACCCCCTTCTCTTACTGCCATCAATCTTTCCCAGCATCAGTCTTTCCCAATGAGTCAGCTCTTCACATCAGGTGGCCAAAGTATTGGAACTTCAGCATCAGTCCTTCCAAAGAATATTCAGGACTGATTTCTTTTAGGATTAACTGGTTGGATCTCCTTGCAGTCCAAAGGACTCTCAAGAGTCTTCTCCAGCACCACAGTTCAAAAGCATCAATTCTTCGGTGTTCAGTCTTCTTTATGGTCCAAATCTCACATTCATACGTGACTACTGGAAAAACCATAGCTTTGACTGTACAGACCTTTGTCAGCAAAATGATGTCTCTGCTTTTTAATATGGTGTCTAGGTTTGTCATAGCTTTTCATCCTGCTTGGTCCTTACATTGACTTTGTGAGGCAGGTCTTATTAACCTCTTGGTCTCCAACATTTCATTATGAAGTTTCACACCTAAAGGTGAAAGAATCTTTCAGTTAAATCTACATTATTTTTTCCAGAGTACCTACCACCATCTGACGTATTAATTTTCTTATTTTTTCTCTTGTTTCCCATTCTACAAGGAGAGGCATTTTCTCAGTTATATATACATATTTCAGATTATTTTTCATTATAGGTCATTATAAGATATTGACTATAGTTCCCTGTGCTATACAGTAAATCTTTACTGCTTATCTATTTTGTATGTAGTAGTTTGTATCTGTTAATCCCTTACTCCTGATTTATCCCTCTCCTACTCCGTTTCTACCTTGGTAACCATAAGTTTGTTTTCTATGTCTGTGAGTCTATTTTGTGTATATATTTATTTGTATTATTTTTAGATTCTACCTGTAAGAGATATCATATAATATTTGTCTTTATCTGGCTTATTTCACTTAGCATGATATTCTTCAGGTCCATCCATGTGGCTGCAAATGCCATATTTCATTCTTCTTAATAGCTGAGTAATAGTCCATTATATTTCCACACTTCTAAAACCATTTGTCTGTCAGTGGGCCCTTGGGCTGTTTCCGTGTCTTGTCTATTGTAAACAGTGCTGCTCTGAGCATCTGGGTGCGTGCATCTTTTGGAATTAGAGTTTTCCTCTTTTTCTGATATGCATCTAGGAGTGGGATTGCTGGATCATATGGTAGCTCTCTTTTTAACTTTTTGCAGAACCTCTGTACTGTTTTCCATAATAGGCACCAATTTACATTCTCACCAACAGTGTAGGAAGGTTTCCTTTCCTCCACACCCTCAAGGGGAGGGGATCGTCATCTCCGAATGAAGCTCACAGCTGTATCCCAGGACTTAGCAGAGTGCTGGCACATAGTAGGTGCTCGCTAAATAGTAGCTGAATGAATCATTCAGTGATTCCACCTTAGGCACTGAGCCTGGCACACCCGAGGTGCCCAGACAATGCCTAGGGCATAAACGATGGGTCCAGCCTGCCTGTGAACGGGTGCTAGTTGTGTTTTTCCGGAGCCCTAGGGATGTCTGTGCCAGGCAGCCAAGGTCCCTGTAGCCAGAGGGATGTGGCAGTTGGTTCCGTCCCTGGGTGGGGAAGATCCCCTGGAAGAGGAAATGGCAACCCATAGCTGAAGGCTAAGCTGACTCTTAAGCAAAACCGACATGCTCAGCCTCTCTCCTGTTGACTGCAGCTGGAGGTGGAGAAATCAATATAAAGATTGGTTTTGGGAGAAAGGAAAAGAAGAAAAGGCCGTCTCTACTTCCTAAAGGAGGCAGCCCCAAGAAGGACAGGGGAGTGGACGGAAGGGAGGGGAGAGGGGCCTGAGGTCTGGCCCACAGGCTTGGCTGACCCCAGGGTGGCTGGTGCTTCTGCCTTCTCTGGGTTAGTGGGAGGAAGCGGATTAAGGGCTTGCTGGGAAAAGTTTTGCCAGGATTAACGAGGGCCCCTTGGAGTGCCAAGGTCCACACGTGCTCACTGCTGTGAGGAGAACTGGCAGGAGGATGGGGAGGGTGGGAAAGCAGCTGCAGATGGGGGAGGAGAAGGGAAAGAGGCTGAGGTGGGGAAGAGAGGAAGGGGGTGGAGGAGCCAGAGGGGGAAGACAAGGAGGAGGGGAGGGGAGGAGAGGGGAGGGGGAAGGGAGTGGGGGGAGGGGAGGGGAGTGGGGGAGAGGGGGAGGGGAGGGGGGAGAGGGGGAAGGATGGGGATGACAGGCACTTGCTTGTGCTCAGTTGTGTCCAACCCTTTGCAACCCCATGGACTGCGGCCTGCCAGGCTCCTCCATCCATAGAATTCTCCAGGTAGAAATACTGGAGTGGGTAGCCATTTCCTCCTCCAGGGGATCTTCCTGACCTAGGGATCGAACTCATGTCTCTTGTGCCTCCTGCCTTAGCAGGCGGATTCTTTACTAACTGAGCCACCAGGGAAGGTGAGGCATTTCTCTGCTTGGTGGAGAGAGCCCATCAGTGGCAAGCACTGGATTTCCCAAGCTCACATTTCAGGAAGGACAGACAATGAGCACATGCAGAGCCCATCTTATTAACATCCAGCAACGCACTCCTCAAAGACTCCCACCCCACCTGGTGGCCCAGGGACACCGAGTTAGACACTGCAGGTGTGATCCACAGCTTCCTTTTATAGATGTGCTGGCTGAGGACAGAGGTAGTGTCTGTATTCTCAGAGGGAGAGAATGTAATTTTAGCAAAGACTTGAGAAAGGTGAGAGCGTTTGCGATGAGGCTATCCAGGCAAAGGATGTTCCCGGCAGTGGGGAAACAGCCAGTGCAAAGGCTCTGAGGTGGGATCCTGGAGCAGAGGCAGCCTGTGGTTGGAGTGAAGTTGGGAGGGAAGGAGAAGGGAAGGGGTGAGGGTGGCCAGAGGGGCCAATGGCAGGTCACATGTCCCCTTGTGGGCCATGGGGAGGACTTGGGTTGTTTCTCTGTGTGAGATAAGAGCCATGTGAGGGTTTTGAGCAGAGGAGGGACTTGATCTGACTTATTAGATTTAACAGGATACCTCTGGTGGCCATGGGGGAGAATGGAGCCTAGTGAGGCTGGGTGGAAACAGGGAGTCTGGACAGGAGGCTACTGCACCAGCCTGAGCTTGAGATGATGGTGGCCTGGACCATGGCAGTGGGCAGGATTGGATCTGCTCTGGATGTTTCCATCATACACTCATTCATTCATTCACTCATTTATTCCATTATCCCTCCTACCAGTAAGTATTTAATATTTGTTAAGAACTCTCTCTGTACCAGACACCTGATACGAAACACTAAGCAAAACAGACACAGACCCTTGTCCAAATGGAATGGAAGTCTAGTGGGGAGACAGATATTCATCTGTCTCATTTTCATTCATAAAATAAGACAATGCTGTGGGCTTCCCAGGTGGCACTGGTAGTAAGGAACTCGCCTGCCAATGCAGGAGACCTAAAGGATGAGGGGTTCGATCCCTGGGTTGGGAAGATCCCCTGGAGAAAGAAACGGAAACCCACTCCAGCATTCTTGCCTGGAGAATCCCATGGAGGAGCCTGGCTGGCTACCGTCCATGGGGTCACAAAGAGCTGGACACGACTGAAGCGACTTAGCACACGTGCACCCAAGACCACGCTGCCCACTGCAATAAGTAACAGGGTGACAAGGAGCAGGGGACTCTGTCACTGGCCCGTGCCCCAGCCTGGGAACCTTCTCCTTCAAGGCCTTCCTCACCCACATGGAGACACAGAGGCACAGTGAGGGAATGTGACTGGCTCAAGGTCACACAGCAAGTCCTGGGCAGAGCTAGGAAAAGGACACCAGCCCACGTCTCCCCCTCCCTGGGTTTCCCAGAAGGCGGCTGTCAGCCCGCCATCCTGGCTTCCCCCGGCCCGGGCCTCCCCGGCTGCAGCCACCCGTGGTTTATGACCCCCAGAAGCCCCTCCGAAGTGTCTCGGGCGGCGAGGCCCTGGGCCACAGGAGATGGGCTCGCCCCGCTCGGGCCCAGGCGGCTGCAGATCGATTGTGCGTGCGCCGCCCTGGTACTCCATCTCATTAGGCTCTCGTTTTCATCTCCCGGCTTCCTGGCAGCCTTCAAATTATCCCATAAAATTTATTTACTATTTCATGAATACATAAGCAGCAGGCAGGCACAAGCTTTTTATATATTTACACTGTATATATTTCACGGGAGACTTATAGCTGTCTCTAAGGCAGAGCGGGGGAGCGGGGGAGAGAAGGAGCAGACGGAGCCGGCAGCTGGCGGCCGGGGGAGGGAGGCGGCGGGGAGGCGCGCGGAGGGCGGGCAGGGCTGAGGGTGGCCCCCGGTGCCCACGGCCATGCTGGACCACGCTGGGCTGGCCTGGGGCTGCCGCCGGGCAAGGAAGGAGGGGAGTGCCTCTCTGGGACAGTCGTCTTGGGGAAGTGGGAGTAGGGCAGGGGGCCTGGGGCTGAGGGTTGGGCTAAGACCGATGCTCTGATCAGGGGTTCCTGGGTTGTGTGAGGCTCCAGCCTCGGACACCGGTAGGAACTGCTGGACCGCAGGGCAATTCAGACCCTAGACAAGGGGTGGACCCTCATCTTGGCCCCAGATTAAGCCCAGACTCTTGAAGCTCCAATCCTTTGGCCACCTGAGGCGAAGAGGTGACTCACTGGAAAAGACCCTGATGCTGGGAAAGATTGAAGGCAAAAGGAGAAGAGGCAGGCAGAGGATGAGACGGTTGGATGGCATCACTGACTTCACGGACATGAACTTAAGCAAACTCCGGGAGGTGGTGGAGGATAGGGAAGCCTGGCGTGCCCGCAGGCCATAGGGTCACAAAGAGCTGGGCATGACTTAGTAACTGAGCAGCAACACAACTTGCTCCAGACTGGTTGTAGACTGAGCCCTGATCCGAGTCACAGACTGAGCCCTAAACACAGTCACAGATTTTTCCTGACTCCCCCTCTCCATCCCAGTCACAAACTGAGCTTTGATCCCGGTCAAATACTCACTACTCCAAATCTAGTCACAGACTGAGCCCTAACACTGGTGCGGGACAGAACCCAGATCCCAACCATAGGCTGAGCCCAACCCCACCTTGCACTCAGGCTCCGCCCCTTGGCCGGCCTCTCGCTGGAGCAGCAAATGAACAGCTCCTACCTGCAGCCACAGGCCCCTCCTCCTCCCTGTGGTCTGTGCAGTGGTCAGTAAACAGGATCGTGGTATAACCTGACTGATAATAGCCAGAAACCTCATTCCCTCCGAAGGCAGACACTCTGCACCCGGCCCAGTCCTACCCACCAAGATGTTGCCCTCCAGAACGGCCCCAGGGCCCATGAGCCAGGGGGCACGTGAACAGAATGTGGATGAGCATATCAGAAACCCCCTCACACGGGGCCAGGCATTCACGTGGGAGGCACTGGACAAATGCCTGGTGAACTGAAAACTATGAGCTTTGCTCTCTACTTCTGCCTCAGTCCTTTAGAAAGCTCCCATCATTCTGATACAGTAAGAAGCCAGTTCAGACCCTGAAGGACAGAGCCTGTGCCCAGGGGGTTGCTCTGGAATTGAATCCTGCCTCCAGTACAGCGGTGTGACCCTGGGAGAGTCCTTCCACTCTTAGCCTCAGATTACGCATCTGTGCAATGGGGGTAGAAATTCAAGCTTCTGGGTAGCTCACGTGCTCATGTCTCACGAGATCTGGCTGGTCAGAGCCTCCAAATGCCCACGGTCTGTTCCCATTCACTATCAAACAGGTGTTTATCCACTTACCATCCTGTCTTCATTATTACCATTGTCACAACATCATCATTGTCGTTGACGTTTATTGAGCACGAACTATGCTCCAGTCCCAGCTTCTTCACTCATTTTAATCTTCACAGTAACTCTCTAAAGTCAATTCTCACTCTTTCATCTCTCCATGAATTTATTGGCTACCCATCTAGTGATCTCATTCCTCTCTCTCTCTCTCTCGCCATCCTTCCTTCTTCCTTCCGTCAAGAGGCAGTCCAGTGCAGTGGTTAGGAGCAGGGGCTCTGAGCCCAGAAAGACTGGGTTCAGGTTCTAGCTCACCCCTCAAATGATCGTGAGTGAGATAAGTAATGCATCTGTTCGATGGAAACAGTAAAAGGCCTTCCCTCTAAGAACCAGTGCAAAGATGGACGAGTTAATAGACGCAAACAGATGCTCAGAATAATGACTGGCGAAAGTGAGCAGTTAGTAAATACCGGCTGGGATTATTCATACAGCCACTGATTTACCCACATGTCCCAGCCCCTCCTCTGCACAGGACACCAGGCTTTCAGTGACAGACAAGTCACAGGAAAGTAAACATCCACAGCGACCACTGGAGTGGTTACGTATGCAAGACACTTTATACTTATTGGTTACATCCTCTCCAAAGCCCCATGAGATGGGTACTGTTGCTGTCATCATTATACAAGAGTGAAATGAGATTCAGAGAGGTTACGTGACCTGTCTGAGGACACACAGCTCATAAGCCTAGACTGGAACGCAGGACGCCCAGCTGTTGAGCTTGCATGCCTAACCATTGGGAGACACTGCCACCTTGTTATCACATGGGTACAGGCGAAGAGAGTTCGCCCAGAGGGTGTGTGAAGGGCTATGGGTGGCGGAAGGGTCAATGGACTCCACCCAGGGCCAGTGTGGGACTGAGGTCCATTGAGCCAAACCATCCAATGGAATCTTCTGGACTCCCTTCATAAACAGTCAACCCCTAGGGATGTCTCCTGACCACTCTGCTTTCCTTGTGGATCCCTGACTCTTTCCTAACCTCCCAGGGAAGCTACAAATAAGCACACCATGGGGGCAGAGACTATAAGAACAGACCCCTCCCTGTCTCTCCATGCAGAGCAGCGCTCTATACTTGCACAGGGCTGAAATCAGAGGCAACATCGGGCTGCTTCACCCACACATGTGAAACCTGGGCTCCGAGGCGCCCACTTCATCATAGCTTCTTTGTCCAGACCATGTAGCATTTATTATTAATGGGAATAATAATTATAATTGCTTATTGATCTCCCCCAATGCAGCCGGCACTCTACCCAGCACTGAATTCGGGTCACTGCCCAGCAGACCCACAAATCTATGCCCAGTGCAATGTATCGCACAGGGCTGGTGCTCAATAGATGTCCAATCCTGTGACCACGTCTGCATGGAGGGTCCCTGCCTGCCACGTCTAGGCACACATGCTTATCTGGCTCACGGCTAAGCAGATAGCGTCCATTTCAACCACACAGAACCTGAGTCTCCAACCCAGAGGCATTTATTACTTGCTTTATCCTTTTAGTATTTGCCTTGGACTGAGAAAATGCTCTCCTGGAATATAAGAAAAATAAAAGGAGGGCACTCTGGTCTTCACAGATTATCTAGGACCATGTTTCTTAACTTTTAACCTTCACTTCATCCTCAGAAGAAGTGCCGTTTGTTGAAATGCTTCCAATGACAGTGGGCAAGGCAGGGCTGAGTATTCTTCCCATTTCTTAGATTAGGACACTAAGGCCTGTAAAGGTTTCATTCATTAAGGCGTCCATTCAGCAAGCATATGCTGGGTGCCTGCTATGCACCAGAGACTGTGTTCGGAGCGCCGTGTACAGAGTGGGACTTGGGAGTTCCCCGGGTGTTTCTTAGCCATCACAGAGCATCGGGATTCCTCAGGGAGCTTGTTAACATGCAGATTCCTGGGCCCTGCCCACAGAGATGGTGATTCAGTGGATATGGTTCAAGGTGGAGACAGGAACCTGTGTTTAAAAAACACCCCCCTGCCCCAAATCCCAAAGGGGACAACAATTCAGAGGGAGACGAAGATTCGGGCCAGAAGAGAAGGGAAGCACAGGCCCAGGAATGAGTCTAAGTTGCACCCCAGGGTAAGGTTGGAGCTACTAGCCAGCAGCTTCTGGGCCAAAGGTCTGTCCCTGCCCTCCTGGCTATCTGGTCTCCCAGTGCCAAGATCCCCACCTGCTGTGTATCCTGGCTTAGAGCCACTCACATCACCCCGGCGGGAGATGTTTCAGGTGTCTCAGGCCAGGCAGGGACTGCAGCTCACAGGTTTTAATTGGATAATGTACCTTTCCATCTGTAACGCACTCTCCAGTTTAAAAAGTACCTGCCCACACTGTGAGGCACTTCCCAGTTTGCAAAGGACTTTGCAGGGTGCTCTCACCCTCATCACTTTCCATCAGCTGCCTTGTAAGGGGGCTCCTCATCAGCCTTGGGCAGCTGAGAAGACTGAATCTGGAGTAAGTGGCCCAAGGGCCACAGTGAGCTGGCCTTGGCTAGAACTCATGAATCTTCAGCTGAATTCCCATTCCTTGCTGATCAGGGGGCCATGGAGGATAAGACATTGGCCAGAGGTGCCTCCAACCTCAGAGGACCAAAACTGCAGCCCACTGATGGAAAAATTGCCCCAGTCCTGGGTGGGCACGTCTCCCCGTGCCCCGCCCCCCCGCCGCCATCTCTCCTAGCATCCTCGTTCCCCTGGCACTTGGGATGACATGTCCTGGTTACTGCATGAGGCCATCTCCCTGCACCTTCCCTCCACTTTTCCAGAACCTCCCATCAGAATGGCAATCCTAGCCTTTTATTTCTCATCGTCACAGCCTTGCCCCATGGGCATCTTTATACCTGTTTCACAGAAAAAGAAACAGAGGTTCCAGGAGGTCAGGTCGCTTGCATGAACTCGCATCTACTAAGCAGATCTGGGTCCAATTCTTTTCATTTCCTATGTTCGGGCTCCTCACTGCTAAGCCATAGTCTCCGCCCTGTGCAGGAAGGCCAGGATTCTGGCCATGGGTCTCAGAGTCACCCTTACACGAGCAAGGATGCAGGCTGGCCCCTCCATCTGTGCCTGTCCTCAGAGCTGAGGGAAGGGGGCTGCGATTCATCACTCAGACTGCCACCTGGTGGAGCCCACATCGCTGGGAGTTTGGGGAAGCTGTTATATTAGTGAAGACTCCAGCAATTAATTGTGGAGGATAACAGAGGAGAGGATGGAGAGACAGAGACAGAGAACTTTCTGGGCTGAGAGAGGCATTTTAAAGGTACCTCTGTCAGCAGTAGGCGGCGGTGGCGGGGGGCTGCCACTAAGAACCGGCTCTCCCAATCAGTAGGCTTTTGCTTAGGAAAGGATCAAAGGATGACCTAAGGAGATCAGGCTGGGATGCAGAATATGTGGCAAGGTCACGGGTAGTTCAGAGCCTGTGAGCTTGAAACAAACCAGTCCTGGGGGGTGAGACAAGGCCGCCGTGCAGAGCTGAGCAGATTGGTCCCTGCACAAAGGTCCCGAGCCAAGGAGAGAGATGCCTGGGGGTCCGCTCACCAAACCGTTTCCCGTGACCCCGGGCCATGCCCATCTGGGAGAAGGCAAGTCTTCTTCTAGTTTTCACAAAAGTGCCATATGGGCTCGTGATGGTCCTGGCTCAGAGGCGGTGAGAACCCGGTGACGCACAGGAGCTGCCCCCAAGCTGTCGAGAGTCTAGAAGAAGGAGGCTCAGTTTCAGCCCCACTGAATTACAAGGGAGAGAAGCAAAAAGTGAGAAAATGAAGAGGGGGAAGATTATCATTTTGTTTTGACTTTAAATATCCTCAACTGCTTGAAGATGAGAGTCATTGGGCCAAGTAAATGTTTCTTCTTTTTTTTGGTAAATTTTCTTCTTTCATAATGAAACTTAATTTCTTTCACTTCTTTCAGTTACAGCACTTGGGATTGTTTCTTCTTTCATTTTGATGGGAATAATGTTTTAAAGTGGTTTTTATTGGAGACTTTGGTTTGATGGTTCAAAGTCTAAAAGGGGAACATTGAATTCTTCTCAAATCCTCTGGCTAAAATCCCTCTCCCCATCCGTTCACTTATCCATCACCCACCTAACCATCTATCTACCATCTACCACCCATCATTCCACACCCATTTACTCATCCACCCATTTACTCTTCCATCCACCCATCCACCTAACCATCCACCTATCCGCTCATTCACCCATCCATCCACCCACCCACATAACCATCCATCCATCCATCCATCCACTCATCCACCCATCCACCCATTCACCCATCCATCCACCCATCCACCTAACCATCCACCCGTCCACTCATTCACCCACCCATTCACCCATCTACTCATTCACCCATTCTCCCATCCACCCATTCACTCATCCACCCATTCACCCATCCACCCACCCACATAACCATCCATCCATCCATGCGTCCACCCATCCACCCATTCACCCATCCATTCACCCATCCACATAACCATCCATCCATCCACCCACTTATCTTCTCATTCATCCATCCAAACAATAGTTCATCCATCTAAAAATGCATTAATTCATCCACTTACCAACTTAACAAATATCTGTTGAGCACCTACCATGTGCCAGGTCCTTTCTAGGCAATGGGGATCCAGTGTTGAACTGTGCAAATAAAGTCTCTGCCCTTATGGGAGCTGATAATTCCAGTGGGGAAAAGACAGACCATAAACAAAGTCAGTAAATAAGCAAGAGTATCTCACCAATGAGAAGGGCCGCACTTAGAATTAGGGCACATCAATGTCCTAGAAAGAGATAAAGGCCCAACTTACTTCAAGGGCAGCCCCTAGTGGCAGGCGGCAGGGGCAGGGGGGACACATACATGAGAACTACATGGCAAGCAGAGAGCTCTTCTTTGTAGAAAATCACCCGCTATTTGATCACTACAATATGGTTATCAACATCACCAACATTAAACCCTGCAGAACTTTTTTTTTAACCTGCAAATATTCACAGCCAGACCCATAATGGTTGACAAGGTCAGTCTCTCAAAGTGACAGGAGAAACACACATGGTCTTTGGTAACTATCTTGAGCTGACATCAAAAACCATGTATTGATTATCACTGATGGCAATGACATTCTCCATTTGAGGAGGGTGGAGGAGAGTGCAGTGGGGTGGGAAGATCATGGGGCTGGATCCCCCATCTCTTTCTTCTTTCTTCTGCTGCTGCCACTTCTAATCTCCTCATTTCAAGCTGCTGACAGCATAGCCCTTGAGACCTGAGCTATAAATTCTGCCTCTGTCATCTATAAGCTGTGTGACCTTGGACAAGTTGCTTTGCCTCTCTGAGCCTCAACATACTCATCTGAAGTGGAAAACTTTCTACGTCTTTGTGTCTAAAACTTGTTCCACTCCCCCATATTTTAAGGATTCGGAAACCAAGATCAGTTTTGGAATGCCCATAGATTGCCTGGTGACTCTTGTTAAATTTCAGATTTTGGTTCCCTAACTCTGAGGTGGGACCCAGATGCTGTATTTCTAAATGAGTTCTCAGGTGACAATGGATGCTGTCAGCCTGTGGACCACCTTCTGAGAAGCCGGGAAACCATCGCCTTATATATTTAATGTGCTTGTTATTAAATCGAGGGGGCAAAGCTACAGTTGATGGAATTTTCGATTTCAGGAAATGCATTAACCCTGTATTTCACTTTATCCCCCAGTAACCCCAGAAAAATGTTTGTAAAGCACCAGCTCGGCCCGTCAAAAACATTAATAGATGTTAGCTCACTCATTTGAAAACCTTCAGTGCTGATGCAGGATGGAAAGGCGATCCCAGACTTGGAAGTCCATCTATAATTGGATGCGATCCCCATGGGGCCCAAGTGTAGGAGGAGATGGAACACTGGCAGGCTCTGCAAGGAGAAAAATGTTAATTCCTCCCACTGTTCCCCACATCCCCCAGTTCAGGGACGTGTCTGATCAGGCCCGCATCAAACAGCACATTTGCAAAAAGACAAAACAGAGTGCAGGAGACTAGATCCTGTTTGAATTGGTCCTGCTATCAACCCAGCCACTCCCCCATCTCAACCTCCTTCAGATCGATGCGTCCAAGTGCTTGCTTCAAGCCATCCAAACCGAGAAGAACCTGGGCGATTTTCCCTGCTCCTAGGAGCTCGGAGAGGAGGGGTGAGGAGGAGCAGGGAGGGAAACCTGGAGGGACCAGGAACGTGGAGCAGAGAAACAGAGAGGGAGCGATGAGCTGGGAAGGGAATGGGGACACAGTGAGCTATTTGACACTCGTGCAGACACTCATGACAAGAACGCCACCTTGCAAGAAGCATGTTCAACTTTGCACCTTCCACTGCATTCTCTCGTCTGAGACAGGCGACAGCGTTAGAAGCAGGTGGTAAAGGACCTTTTCTATTTCAGCTGAGGAAACTGTGACTTGGAGATTTGGAGGAAATGATCCACAAGCAAGTGGTAAACTACCATCAGTGGACGCAGGCGGTCCGGGTGGGGTCTGAGACTGCTTTTCTAACAAGTTCTCTGGTGATGTCAATGGGACTGGTCCATGGATCACATTGGAGTAGCAAAAATGTAGTGACTGATATACGGAAGGGACACAAACCAGGAAATTGATCTGGTGTTACCCCAAAACCTTATCATTTATGTTTTTAAAAATTTCTTTTGGGCTGCACAGGTTTTCTCTAGTTGCGGTGAGTGGAAGCAGCTCTCTAGTTTCTAGTTTCTAGTGCTTGGGCTTCTTACTGCAATGTCTTCTCTTTTGGAGCACAGGCTCTAGGTTCCAAGGCTTCAGTAGTTGCAGCTCATGGGCTTAGTTGTTCCTTGGCATGTGGAATCTTCCGGCACCAGGGATCGAACCCATGCCCCTGCATTGGCAGGTGGAGTCTTAATCACTGGACCACCAGGGAGATGCAAAGCTTCATCATTTATCTATCTTGCCCATTAATATTGGGTGTTTCTCATCACCTGCCACAGAGGACAAAACAGGCCTGCTCCCTGGCCTGGTGGAATTTCGACCAGCTTAAGTAAACCAGTAAATTTAGACCAGTAACTGAGACTCCTATAAATTATAATAAGACTGGTTATGCTTACAGCACACTGTAGTACCAATATTTGGGAGAAGAATGTAATGTGCAGAGTGACCATTGCAAAGAGCCTCTAATCAGTGTATCAAAGCCAGGATGGTGGCAGTCAGGTTCAAGTCCCAGGCCCCCTCCTCACCCTGGGTGTGTCTGAGCCCATCATGCCATGATACACCCATAAAAATGGTGAGAAAATCAACCCAAACCACAGCCTAGATGATGAAGCCCCAGCCCTTGGCACCATGAGACTTAGACCTTTGGATTTTCCATGTTGACAAGGAAGTCATCTGCCCCGGTGCTTTCCTATCTCCTTAGCAAATAAAATATTTCCGACAGATAACAAATATATTTACTTTTGGTTTAAGTATATCCCACACAAAATTTGGATCATACTTATATTAAAAAGAATTTATTTGTTGTCTATCTGAAATTCACACTTAACTGGGCCTCCTGTGTTTTACCTGACAACTGTACCTGGGAAGCTTTAGAAAATACCAGTGTTTGGCTCCCACATCAAGATGCAGGTTTTCAAGTGGCATTAACAGTGTTTCAAAAGTCCCAAATGATTTTAATTAGCTAAGAGTCGTGATCCACTGACTGGAAAAAGCAGAAGATTCTAAGCTGGTAGGAAGAACCAATCCCATATTGCAGTTGTCACCTGGTTTTATTGTGGCACCCCTTCAAGAGTCTGGAAAGTCCCTATGTGCAATTTTAAAGGTGGTTTTGGGGTTGCATCAGATAATTTTCAGTGTTTTGCCAGTGCTAAATAAGAACTCTTTTGATGCATTAGCAGCTGTGAATGAGGGAAGCTGCCACGGTGAAAGAGCAACCAACTCCCTAGTTTAATATTTAATAATAATTTTAATAATTATTATATAGTATTATGTATTGAGTCCTTACTTTGTGCCAAGTACTATGTTAAGCACTTTCAAAACACGCTGTTAGTATCATTTACAATAGTGAACATATGGAAGCAACCTAAAGGTCCATCAATGGATAGAGAAGACGTGATATTTATATATATATGTGTGCACGTTAAGTAGATTCAGTTGTGTCCAACTCTGTGCCACCCTATGGACTGTAGCCCGCCAGGCTCCTCTGTTCATGGGGATGCTCCAGGCAAGAATCCTGGAGTTGGTTGCCATGCCCTCCTCCAGGGGTTTTCCTAACTTAGGGATTGAACCCGTGTCTTTTATGTCTACCTGCACTGGTAGGTGGGCTCTTTACTGCTAGTGCCACCTGGGAAGACACACACACACACACACACACACACACACACACACACACACACACTGGAATATTACTCAGTCATGAAAATTAGGAAATTTTGCCATTTGTTTCAACATGGATGGACTTGGAGGGCAATATGCTAAGTGAAATAAGTCAGAGACACATAGTTTATGATGTTGCTTATATGTGGAATCCAAAAAATACAACAAACTAGTGGATATAACAAAAAAGAAGCAGACTCACAGGTACAGAGAACAAACGAGTGGGTACCAGCGGGAGGGGGAGGGGCCATATAAGGGCAGGGGAGAGGGATCGACAAACCACTGGGTATAAGATTGGCTGTAAGCGTGTGTTCTACAACACTAAGATCCACAGCAGCTAACAACTTTCCAGGGCTGAGTGAAAATGGAACAAGGTAATGTATGCAAATAGAGTTAAAGAGCTTAGAATAGTGTCCTGAATATATCACGTGCCCAGTAAATGCCAGCTATACTACGTACCTGTAGAGGAGAGAGAGAAAAGAAGAAGAAGAGAAGGAGGAGGAGGGTGAGTAGATGGGAGAGGAGGAGGAGGAGAGGGAGAGAAGGAAGACAAGGAGGACAGGAGGTAAAGAAACGGGAGAGAGAGACAGTGAAAGTGAAAGTGTTTCTCAGTTGAGTCTGACTCTTCACAACCCCATGGACTGTAGCCTACCAGGCTCCTCTGTCCATGGGATTCCCCAGGCAAGAATACTGGAGTGGGTAGCCATTCCCTTCTCCAGGGGATCTTCCCCATCCAGGGATCAAACCTGGGTGTCTCTTGCATTGCAGGTGGATTTTTTTACTGTCACGAGGGAAGTCCTAGAGAGAGACAGGGTAAAGCTAAAACACAGACCAGAGAAAGACAGAAGCAGGCAGAGTGATAAGGAGACAGAAACAGACAAGGAGAGACAGAAAGACTGAGAAAGAGTGAGCACCCAGGGGTCTCTGGTCCTTTCCCCTGAGAGCTGCCCAAACTGTTCCAGCTTCCACACTTTTTCTCATCTTCCCCAACTCATCTCTAAAAATACACACCTTCCACTTGCCCATATGTGGCTGCTGGTCCCCTACCCATGGGTCTGAACTCTCTGTGGTGGAGGCTGGCTGTCTCGGTGGTCATCTGCCTTGGACCCCCCCGGATCCATCAGACAGAAGTACCATTGACTGCGCTGACCTTTCCCCTGGCCCCACCTGCCTCTGCCACAGCCCTGTCAGAACTATAAACAT
This sequence comes from Bos indicus, assembly GCF_029378745.1. NCBI lineage: Eukaryota > Metazoa > Chordata > Mammalia > Artiodactyla > Bovidae > Bos > Bos indicus. The sequence continues at coordinate 60,837,646 of NC_091776.1, read as the reverse complement.
CTTAGTGTCACCCTCTATCTGCCCATCACGCCTCCAGCTTGGGTCCAGGACAGCTGGGGCCACAAGAGGACGCTTATCCTTAAATGATAGCTGCCCCCACCCCGCACCCATCTGCGAAGGGGATAACTGGGGGCAGGGGACCCTGACGGAGCACCTGCGAGGGGCCCCACCGTGGCCTCGCCCGGGGGCAGCAGTGACGGCAGCTCTGATGGACAAGCAGGCGTGTACCCTTGCAACACCTGCCTCCCTCCGCTTAATACGTTTCAGAGTGGATCCATTTATACTGGGTGATATATAGGCCCATCAAGGCGGCACTGGAGAGGGTCCTGCCTCCTCCTCCTCACTGGCCCCTAGGGAGGGAGAGAGGGCATAAATTCAGCTAAATAGCTTCACTAGCCTTCTGCCCCTCTCTGGCCCATGCCAGGTGAAGGCAGCATGTGGGCAGTGGGAAGGTCAGGAAACATGCATGCCTACTATGTGCCAGGCCCCGTCCTGTGTATCTGGGACCCAAGGATCCGTGTTCCAGATCAATGGTCCACGCCCTCTGGGAGTCTTGCAAAGAGGGTAGGGGATACATAGAAAAACAATTAAGGTCTAAAGGCAGCACACTGTCACCGTCCCTTTGTTCTGCTATCGTTGTCTATTGCTAAGTTGTGTCTGACTCTTCTGCGACTCCATGGACTGCAGGCCGCCAGGATCCTCTGTCTATGGGATTCTCCAGGCAAGAATATTGGAGTGGGTTGCATTTCTTTCTCCAGGGAATCCTCCTGACCCAGGGATTGAACCCACGTCTCCTACATTGGCAAGTGGATTCTTTACCTCTGAGCCCTGCATTCTGCTATCATCTGCTTATTATTCAAATATTCCGTACAAAACAGTCATCACTATTTCTGCACTTCCCTGGGGATGGTTGGGAGGATTCAACATGTAGAATGTCCAGCCTGCTGCCTGGCACAAGCCTTCAATGAATGAGAAGCAGTTTCGTTGGAGAGGTGCTGCCTGGGTGCAAATTCCAGCCCCATCCTCAGCAAAAGGTGAATGTCTCCTTACCTCTGGTACCTCATTTGGTTAAATGGGCCCAAACCATAGTAAGTCCCTTATCAGGTCACTCTGAGGGTGAAATGGGTTGACACGTATGCAAAACTCTTAGGCTGTTAACAGGCACATCTGAGCATTGTGGAAGGCCATCATTGTTTTCATTACATATGAGCTGTTGGTTTTATTTTCCTCAATGCAGCGGTTCTTTGGGAGCTTGAGCATTTACCTGAAAAATGGGGATATTAACATATCTACCTTAGAGATTGTTCAGTTGCTAAGGTGTGTCCGACTCTTTGCAACCCCATGCACTGCAGCACACCAGCCTCCCCTGTCCTTCACTATCTCCTGGAGTTTGCTCAAATTCATGTCCATTGAGTCGGTGACATTATCTAACCATCTCATCCTCTGCCCACCCCCTTCTCCTTTTGCCTTCAATCTTTCCCAGCATCAGAGTCTTTTCCAATGAGTCGCATCAGGTGGCCGAAGTACTGGAGCTTCAGCTTCAGCATCAGTCCTTCCAATGAGAGGTGACGATTCAAAGAGATCATGTATATAAAATGCTTGGCCTGCACATGGTGCTTAGCCAGCATGCAATATACTATTAGTAATTAACACAGGCTTCATTTGTTTTCATTAACCCAAAGCTTGCATTGGCATCTTTAAAGTATATGATGTCACTGTCCTCCAGAGTTCACAATCTAGTGTTGAGACATATTAGAAAATTAACACGTGTCTTAGTGCTTTAACCATATAAAACAAAGGTGTGTGCATCTGGGTAACTCTGATGGGAATGTCCAGCCTTGTCTAAGGCAGTATAAGCATCCCAGAACCTTCAGGCCTTTGCCCTGGCTGGTCCCCTGCCCCAAGTGCCTCTTTTCTCTGTATTGAATTCCTGGGGCTGCTATAACAAATGATGACAAGCTGGGTGGCTTAAAAAAACAGAAGTTTATCCTTGTATAGATCCCGAGGCCAGAAGTCTGAAATCAAGGTATTGGCAAGTGTGGTGCCTTTTAGACAAGACACTCTGAGGGAACGTGTGCTCTATGCCCCTCTCTAGCTTCGGGGAAGCTGACAATCCTTGACTTGTAGATGCATGACTCCAATCTCTGCCTCCACCGTCACGCTGTGCCCCTCTGTGTGTCTGTTTCAGGTCTTCCTCCCTCCCTACTTTTTAAAAATAAAGACATGAGGTATTGGATTGACAGCCCACCCTAAATCCAGGATGACCTCCTCTCGAGATTCTTAATTACATCAGCAAAGGCCCTTTTCCAAGTAAGGTCACATTCTGAGGTTCTGGATGGACACAAATCTGAGGGACTACAGTTCAACCCAGCTCACTCCCTGTCCCTTCTTGGCAAACCCACTATTTCCCCTTCTTTGCCCCTCCTCTTCCAGCACTTGTCCTTCGATCTTACCCCATGACTGTTCTGCCCCTTTAGCCTGGGAGGTATGGGGTCCTGCTCCCAGCACAGCATAAGCTCTGACTCAGGAGAGGACCACTGGCCACTAACATCAGCAAGCCCAGAGATAAGAATGCAAAGGGAAGCTCACATACCATGGTGGTGGTGGTTTAGTCACTAAGTCATATCGGACTCTTTGTGACCCTATGACTATAGCCCACCAGGCTCCTTTGTCCATAGGATTTTCCAGGGAAGAATACTGGAGTGGGTTGCCATTTCCTTCTCCAGGGGATCTTCCCCACTCAGGGATTGAATCTGGGTCTCCCTTTACCAACTGAGCCATATGTCTGAGTATTTAAAAGTTATAAGGCTGCCCTGGCGGTCCAGTGGTTAAGAACCCATCTGCCAATGCTGGGGGTTTGATCCTCAGGTCTCAGAAGATCCCACAAGCTGCGGAGCAATTAAGCTTGTGTGCCACAGCTACTGAAGCCCGAGCACTTACGGCCCATGCTCTGCAAAAAGAGTGCCATGCTTAGTCGCTTAGTCGTGCTGACTTTTTGCAACCCCAGGGACTGTAGCCCTCCAGAGAAACCACCGCAATAAGAAGCTGGTGCAACAAACTCATAAATAAAATATGTTCTATCCTCCTGCCTGGACAAATATGTCATCATAACAAACCAGAAGGCCAGCTTTGAGTCTTGACAGTTCTGTGCCCACCTGTAGTGCCCCAGAAACAACCAGCTTCTGGCCTACAGCCTAATCCCAGACAAGTCAGGATTAGAGTGAAGCAAAAAAAAAAAAAAAAAAGTGGTTAGATGGTGTCTTTAGTTAAAATTGTGATATTTTGTACATCATGGATTCAAGTTAATGGCTTCATATGTATCATTTCATTTAATCTTCACAAGAGGCATAGGAGGGACTGTTATCCTCCCCATTTCACAGATGGGAAAACTGAGGCTCACAGAGGTTATGAAAAAATATGCCCAAGGGCATACCACTACACAGTGGTAGGGCTGGGATTCACATTCTTGTCTGTGTGATTCTCAATAGTCAATGCACTCAAACTTCCCCTGGACTCATCCTGTGCAGAAAAAAAACCCCTTTTCTCCCTCCCCATCCCTGTTTGCCTCTTCCCCAGAGGATGGGGTTTCCCATACCCCTCCCTTGCCACCACTGCCCTCTGCCCTCTCTTCTTTCTCCAGAAGCTGCCACAAAAGGTGCTTTCTCTCTTCATATGCCGTTTCATACAGCACAAATAACCTGGCATTTCTGAAAGGAACTTTATTTCCTTTGGCTTTCCCTCAGCTTTGGAGAGAAGAAAATAGAAATTGCAAAAACATAGACAAGTTCTCCGACTGCAGATTACTGATCCTGAGAATTCCCTCCAGCCAGGATGGGTTGGCACTGCTGACTGGCACCATGCCTGGCTTCCCTTCCTCCCAGCTCCAGGCCCCCACCTGCTGCACAGCATCTTGTCTTCCAACCCTGGCAGAGGTTTGCCTAAAATTAATAGTACATGATGATCTTACTTGCTGAGGATGTCTGTTTTTATTTTTCTTACATTAAAATAACCCCAATTTCCTTATGGAAGCTCAGCTTACTAGCTATTAGGCCAGGTGGCCTTGAAATGACTTACCCTACCCCCGGGTCCCAGGATAGTCAGGTGACCCCAGGTGGGCCAATGGGAGGGCCATATTCCCTCTGCCCATAGTGACTGGTTCAGGCATGGGCACATGACCCAAGATGAGCCAATCAGAGCTAAGGAACAGGATACCTGATGTTTGCTGGCGCTCTTGGGTAAGAGTCACTTTCATTTTTCCTGTGGTTGGTGCTGGAAGCAGCTGGAGGACATCTTCGCCAAAGTGTGAGGAGGGGCTGCCTGAGGATGAATCCAACTCAGAGGAAAGGACAACTTTCAAAATGAAAAAAAGACAATTAAAAATTTTTTTTTGTTGAAGTATAGTTGCTTTACAATGTTGTGCCAGAAACAAATTCTTGATGACATTGTTTCAGGACCTGGATCCAGCTGTACCTGAAGTCCTAGATATAACCATAAACTTTTTAATGAGAAAAATAAATTGTTTTTAAGTCAGTTTGGGGTTCCCAGGTGGTGCTAGTGGTTAAGAATCTGCCTCTCAATTCAAGAGACACAAGAGACTTGGATTCGATATCTGGGTCAGGAAGATCCCCTGGAGGAGGACATGGCAACCCACTCCATTATCCTTGCCTGGAGAATCCCATGGACAGAGGAGCCTGGCGGGCTACAGTCCATAGGGTTGCAAAGAGTCAGACACAACTGAGCACAGTAGAGTACACAGTAAGCCACTTTGAACTGGATGTCTATCACCTCCCTCCCCTTCCAGCTCAATCAAGGCAATAACTAACATTTATTGAGCACTGTCTTAATTTGGGCTCCCCTGAAAGCAGACCTTAAGATGAGGACTGGGGTGCAGATGGTTTATATGGCAGCCGATCTCTGGGAGCAGGAGTGAGGCACAGGGAGAGTGACTCAGGGAAGGAGGATAGTAGATATAAAGGTGCATTACTGACGTTGCTACTGCAGACAGTCGGGATTTGGTTTCTCCAGGACATCCTAGGAGTACAGAGAATGCCTTCCAGAATTAGCTACGGAACACCAGGAGGTTGGAGCATTATCCCTTGGCTTCTGTCCTCCACTGATGGGCTGACCCCATGAGAGATATGATAGGCAGAATAATAGCCCCTAAAGCTGTCCACGTCGTAAACCCCAGAACCTGTGCAGTGTTGGGCTGCCCATGGCAACGGGGAATGAAGGTTGCAGATGGAATTAAAGTTGCTAATCAGCTGACCTTAAAATAGGGAGACTATCCTAGATCATCCTGGTGGACCCAGTGTCATCATAAGAATTCTTATAAATGGAAGAAGGAAAAACAAATACTGAATATGCACGCATATACGTGGTGCAGATGAACCTATTTGCAGGGCAAGAATAGAGACGCAGACACAAAGAACGGATGTGTGGACACGAGGGTGGGATGAACTGGGAGACTAGCGCTGACATATACACACTGCCATGTGCAGAACAGACAGGCAGTGGGTACAGGAAGCTCAGCTCAGCACTCGGTGATGACCTAGTGGGGTGGGGGGGGTGGGGAGGGAGGCGATATGTGTAGACATACGGCTGATTCACTTTGTCGTACAGCAGACACTAAGACCACATTGTAAAGCAACTATGCCCCATTTAAATACATATATATTAATATGTGTGTGTGTGTGTGTGTGCACGTGCGTAAGTCGCTTCAGTCATGTCCAACTCTTTGCGACCCTATGGACCATAGCCAGCCAGGCTCCTCTGTCCATGGGATTTTCCAGGGACGAATACTGGAGTGGGTTGCCATGCCCTCCTCCAAGAGATCTTCCCAACCCAGGGATCAAACCTTCATCTCCTACATCACCTGCATTGGCAGGCAGGTTCTTTACTGCTAGTGCCACCTGGAAGCCCATGTGTATGTGTATAAACACACACAGACACATATATATAGTGGAAGAGGGAGGCAAAAGATGGACAACCAGAGCGATGGCAGTGGGAGAAGGACTTGGCCTAATGGTGCTGAGTCTGAAGATGGAGGAAGGGGCCAGGAGCCAAGGAATGTGGAGTAGCTGGAAAAGGCAAGGAAGTGATCCTCCCCCAGGGCCTCCAGAAGGAACGTGGCACTTGATTTTGGCTGGCGAGACCCATGTTGGACTCCTGCCCTCCAGAACCGTAAGTTAATAAATGTGTGTTGTTTCAAGCCACTACGGCTGTATCTATCACCTCCAGCTTGACCAATGCAATAGCTACCATTTATTGAGCACCGTCTGAGCTTGGGTTCCCATGAAAACAGCACAGGAACTTGATACAACAGTCACAGGAAACAAATACAAAGCTATAACCTAAATGCCCAGGCTGCGCTGAGCGGGCGTGGGTTTGCATGGCATCAGACGAGATCTGGGGTGGGAGGAAAGACACACAGAGATATGCTCAAGATAGGATGCTGTCAACACAGACGCGAATCTCAGCTTGTTTGCGCAGAACCTGCACTCGATTAGAGGTGGGCTGAGGCGACATGACACCAGGACCCAGGGGCAGATGCCACAAGCAGTCCCCACGGGGCCAGGCACTGTGCCAAATATACCACCAGCAACATCTTGATTATGCTTCCATTCTAGTTGAAAGGATATTCTGGGGGACTTCCCTGGTGGTCCAGCGGCTAAGATCCTGTGCTCCCAGTGCAGGAGTCCCAGGTTCAATCCCTGGTCAGGGAACTAGATCCCATGTGCTGCAACTAAGAGTTCGCATGCTGCAAGTAAAGATCCCACATGCCGCAATGAAGATCCAAGATCCCATGTGCCACAGCTAAGACCTGGCGCAGACAAATAAATAAACATTTTTTAATAAAGAGGATATGCAAATTCCCCAGGCCCCCAAGGGCCTCTCACCTAATGGGAGTTCCAGTTCAAGGTGTGCAGCTCGTTGGCACGGCAATGTTGAATGGCCCACCCACTCTCAGAAACGATCAGATGACATCTCCCTGCCTCCCAGGCTGTCAGCTCTGCCTGTCAGACTTAGCTTTTCTGGGAGTCACCCTTTAGGTGCCCACGTCTAGTCAGAGTCTAACCTCCCAATAGTAAAAAAAATATCCAGGAATAGTAAAATGTGGAGACAGAAACAGAAGAGGATTATCCTTTCCTGTGGACCTGGAAATGAGTAAAGTGTGGCTGGGTATAAGACAAAAGGGACTGGTGGGGACTGTGGCAAACTGGAGACTGATGCTCTGCCTAAAAGCGATGAGACTGCTACTGAGCTCTAGCAGGTGGCTGCCACGCAGAAGTGCAGGCCCAGCGTGGTTAGACTTCCCTATTTTTTTTAAAGAACCCCAAAATCCAAATATTTATATGAGGTCTCCTTGGCAACAAGTGCAACTAAAAATCAAAACTGAATGAGACAGAACTCATCATCCACGTGCTGATCTGACTCAGACTTCTCATTTATAGATGAAGAGACTGAGGGTCTATGATTTGCCTAAGATTTCATGGGGAGGGTCAGCCTGACCTCTTTTTCTGAGACCAGAAACAGGCAGTGCCTCTTCTGTGGGTCCCTATGCCCTGTCCAGGAATCCCAGGCCCAGGGAATTTCCCTGTTGGTGGGGGAAACCAGAGTGGGAGGTGGAAGGGGAGCTTTTTCTAAGTGCTGAGCTCATCCCACGGCCCCTATGTTCAAGACGCATTTTATTTATAGAAGCTGGAGAGTGATTCCCAGATTGTGGATTCAGAAATTGTCTTTTTCACTCTGGTCTCTGTCTCTCTGCCTACGTGTCTCAGTATTTCTGCCTCTTTTAGCAACAAATGCTTCGGCTTTGACCCCTTCTGTCTGTGTGTCTCTTTTTCTCTGTTTCTTGGTCTCTCTGTCCCTCTTTGTTCCCCCAGTCTCTTTCCTACCGCTCTGTACCTTCTTCCCACATCTCTCAGTCTATATCCTTTCTGCGTCTCACGCCTCTGCCCCTCTGCAGGTCTGTGTGTCTGTCTCTCTCTTTGTGTCTCTTCCGGTTTCTCTCCCCATCTGTCTCTCTCCCCTCTTCCATGATCTCTGTCTCTCCCCATCTCTGCCACTCTCACTCACACCCCTCCCACGCCCCCTGTCCCCCCAGGCCTCTCCTCTCCTGCCCTCCAAGTCCCTCCGGCCACCATGGAAAGGTTACTGTAAACGGGAATGAAGCCGAGGGCAAAAGTAATCAACCCCCGGGCTGACCTCCGATCCCTGCTCCCCACGCCCAGGCTGGCGGAGCCGAAGCCTGCGGTCTCTGGCCGCACCCCCTCCCCCGCCACCACCCCCGGTCCCCCTCCCTCCCCACCCCCAGGTCCCCTTGCTGACAAAAGGCCTATCTTCTCTCTGCCTAAATGATTTAAATTCTAATCAAACATCATTTATAGTACATCTCGGAGCCGTCTCCTGGGAGCTGCTCCCACATGAGACGTTGCCATGGCAACCGGGGGGTCTTGTTTCAGAAATGTCAGATTGTATTATTGTCTTCACACTTCTCTGATAACCTAGTGTCTCTCTCTCCCGCTCCCTCACTCACACCACCATCCCCTGGATTTTATTCCTCCTCTCTCTCTCCTCCCTACCCCCCATTCAGCCCTACCCCCGACACCCAGGCTCTTCCCAGGCACCCCCCAGGAGAAAATGGTCTGATCAATTTCACCCCCAGCCTCTTACCAGGCCCGAGGCTCCCTCCTGTGTTTCTGGCCCTGGGGCCTCCCCGCTTTGGGAAAGGGGTCTCCCCCTCCCACCCCTCGTCTTCGGCAGACTCGCTTCCCCCTCTAGGGGTTTGCTAGAGTGTTCTGGTGTCATTTTATTTTGCTAGATATGAAAATGTGACATAGATTTTTCCCGGCGATGCGTGTGTGAAGTTCTAATCTGGCTTTTCAGAATTTTTTTCTTTTGGGGGAGGGGGTAGCGGGGGAAGGAACCAGGCTCCTAACAGGATGCACCCAGAGACGTACAGCACAGGGCCAAAGTGCGGGGTGTGTGTGTGTGTGTGCATGCAGTGTGTGGGTGCACACGGTGTGTGTGTGCCCATGGGTGTGCCTGTGTGTTTGTGATGCAGAAGGCACCTTGCACAGCCTGGCGTGGGCACCTAACCCCTCTGCCTTCATGTGATCCTTCTAGAACATAAATGGGCACCTCTGACCAAGATTCTCACATGCAGGTCAAGTTCGTCACCCTGTCTGCTGCTGAGATGTGTCAGCCCTGTGAATGGCCCTCAGATTTTCTACACCCATCAATCCCCATTCCACAGATGGGTACACTGAGGCCCCAGAAGGCACAGCGGCGTGATCAATGACTGAGATCATAGTAGGTAGCATTGGAGCCCAAGCTTCGACCTGTTGGGACTCTGGGAGATGGGCAAAGTGGACGTGGCAACTGGAGTATCACCTTTCTTCAGAGCTGTGACTCTTGGGAGGGGGCCAGGCCAGCAGCTTGTGCAGCAGCCACCCCTCGCAGGCCCTGCAGGGCTGGCAGTGATGCTCCCTAGGTGCCAGGCTCAGCCAATCCCTCTTCAAGAATCATGTCCTTTAATACTTGAAATAACTAACGGGAGGTTCTATCATTATCCCCCATTTTGCAGATGGAGAAACTGAGGCTCAGATAGGTGATATGAAGCAGCCCAAATTGGCTGAGGCAGGATTTGAACCTAGGACTCTGTGGCCTTAAAGCACACCTTTTCCATTCATGATGCTGCTTCCTGCAGTGGGGCTGGAAGGTGGGCAGAGAAAGCTTTGCCCCTTTGAGCACTGAATACTTGATGATGGAGCACTCTGGCTTTGTCTCAGACATCCAGAGGTCATGTCATGTGGCAGAACAAGGGCTGGCGGGACCTGCAGGTGGAAGGGAGGGCAGGGGTAGGGGGTGGGAGGGAGAGCAGTGGTTCTTGGACACGGCTGAGTGTGTCTGCCACCTGCAGTGACCAGGGGCTGCAGCATGCAGTGGACCCGGTGTAGAGCGACCAAAAACCAGATGCAAAATGGCCCCCAAAAGCTTCTCCTCCCATTTTCCAAATGGGGAAACTGAGGCTCAGGGAGGGTCGGGAATTTTCCTGAGGTCCCAGGGCTTATAAAAGGCACTGGTGGCCCTCAGTCTGGTCTTAGTGACCTGGAAGTTTCTGTTGTGTGCTTAGGAGTCGGAGGTTGTTGCTGTTCAGTCCCTCAGTCATGTCCGACTTTTTGTGACCCAATGAACTACAGCATGCCAGGCTTCCCTGTCCTTCATCATCTCCCAGAATTTGCTCAAACTCATGTCTTTTGAGTCAGTGAAGCCATCCAACCATCCCCTCTTCTGTCGCCCGATTCTCCTCCTGCCCTCAGCCTTTCCAAGCATCAGGGTCTTTTTCAATGAGTTGGCTCTTGGCATCAGGTGGCCAAAGTATTGGAGCTTCAGCTTCAGCACCAGTCCTTCCAATGAACATTCAGGGTTGGTTTCCTTTACGAGTCAGAGGACAAGGGTCAAATCCCAACTCTGCTTCTCACTTGCTCTGTGATCCTGGACTTGTACTGAACTTTCCCAAGCCTCAGTTTCCCCATCTGGAAAGTGGGGATCGAATTGGTACCCACCTCACAGGATGGAAGGGAGGATTCCGAGTCAATCCTTGGACAGGACTGAGGTGATGCATGTCCGTGGGAAGCCTAGATAAAGTCTGCACTGTGATGGCAATTCTGCAGTCACCAGCACCCTCCTGGGGCGCAGACACCTTCCTCTCCCGAAGGTTCCTTTCTTTGTAATGGCTGTATTTGGCCAGGGACGGCCCCCCTCCACCCCGCCCACCCCACACCTCCTATCCCTGAGCTTTTGGGAACCAAACACTTAAGAGATGCCAGTTTCTCCCTTTCCCTCTTTTTGGCCAATCTCCCAGTGAAGTGGAGGCCAGGAAGAGCAGTGCGTGGGGTCAGCGTGGGACCTTCCTTTTCACCCCGGTGGGGGGACCGGCACCTCTGCCATCTGGCACCCAGCACACACCTTCCTCTTGACAGACACCAGGGCGCCCCATCCCGTCCCCTGCACCCGGTGCAGTCATGCAGGAACGTCTTCAAAGTCTTGACTTTGGACATTTTCATTTTTCACTGACCCCACAAAGTACCTGGTCCTGACTGAGTCACAGGGAGACACCGAGAAAAACGATACATGTCTCTCCAGTCCCTCACTTTTTCTGTGGGGCTCTCTGTCTCACCGTTTCTCTAGGTCTCTGTATCTCTCACTGTCTCTGTCTCTCTGAATCTCTCACTGTCTCCCTGGGTCTCCGTCTCTCACGGACTCTCTGAGTCTCTCTCTGTATCTCTCACTCTCTCCCTGGTCTCTGTCTCTCAGCTTCTCACTGAGTCTCTCACTGTCTCTCTAGCGTTTTCACTGTCTCTCTAGGTCTTTCGCGTCTCTCTGCATGTCTTTCTCTCGCTGTCTCTCTGGATCTCTCGCTGTCTCTCACGATCTCCCTCTAGCTCTGGCTCTCCGTCCCTGGGTGTGTGTGTGTGTGGGGGGGTCTCTCCCTGTCTCTCCGGGTCCCTCACTGTCTCTCCCGGCCCCTGGGCTCTGGCTCCAGGCAGAGCCAGCAGTGGGAGCGAGGGAGACGCGCGCAGCCGGGCAGCGGGCTGAGCGGGCGGAGCGGGTGTTTGTCCAAGGAGGCGCATTGATCCCGCGGCCGCGACGCCATCGGAGAAATCCCGGCCTCGGTAATGAACCTCCCCACACGCCGCTCGCAAAGCACACAGCAGCCCTGGCCCCAGCGGTTAATATTTAACTGAATAAGGGCCATAAATATGGAAAATGGGACTTTTAATTAAATAAGCAGCTTTTAAAAGGGCCCTTGGGCGGGAGAGGCTTTTGTTTAAATATGATTGATTTGACATGTCCTTCCGCTCGCACACTCTCCCGGCTCCCTTCCGACGTTAACTCTTGGCCTCGGCCCGGGGAGCAACTTGGCTGGAGGCAGGGGGCTCCCTACTGGAGGAAACGGGTGCAATGAACAGGAGGTACCCACCGAGGCTGGGATTAAAAATCTGACCTCATCAGAGACTGCTAGCATTGGGCAGGGGGCGGGCGGGGGGGGGGGGTGAGAGGGGTACGGTGGCTACGGAAATGTATATTTCATCTTCTGGAAGGAATGAGCTAGTGGAGGCCAGGTTCCTCCAGATCCCCGGGGCGCGGGTTCCCAAAGACCTGGGTTTAAGCCACTAGTCAGCTGTGCGCCCTCTGGCGGCCCGCCTGGTGGTCCGTCCCTGTGTGCCTCAGTTTTCTCATCTGTAACATGGAATAATAATATTACCTACTTTACAAGGCTGTGTTCTGATTAAGTGTGTTCCAGTCCGCGGTGGGGGCTGTAGAATGTTAATTTCCTTCCCAGGTGTTTAGCAGCATTATGGCTGGAGGCTGGGTGACCTCTGAGAGGCCCAGAGAGGCAACTTGGAGGGCACATTTCTCCGGCCAGTGCCCACCTCATGGGTTCGTATTTGTAATAGTACAGAGCACCGTGCTTAGAAGGCCCCCCTGCTTGGTTTCATGCTCGGTTGCCCTCCTTTTGAAGTCCTGAATAATTTTTGAACAAAGGACCCCACATTTTCATTTTGCTCTGGGCCTTGCAAAATACCCGGTTCTGTGTATACCCATCAATATTGGTGGGTTGGGAGAAAGTAACTCATTTGAAGAGCTTGGGGCTCTCTAATTCCAGGGCTGGAAGGGGAATCAGCAGACAGGATGGTCTGTCTCCTGGCTCTATGCTGGTGGCCTTTAATCCCAAATCTCCTCCTTCATCCTATTTATTCTCAGATTAATGTTTATGAGGCACTTTCTGCATATCTGAGTCTGTGCCTGACTTCAGAGCCCTGTTGGTCTCCCCACTTCCTGGGTGAGGGACTTGATGTTCAGAGAAGCCAAGTTATCAGCCTGGGGTTGCCCAGCTAAGGAACCCAGGCTTCTTTCCCACCAGTGCCCATATACTGGGGCTTCCCAGGTGGCACAGTGGTAAAGAACCTGCCTGCCAATGCGGGAGGTGTGGGTTCAATCCCTGAATCAGGAAGATCCCCTGGAGAAGGAAATGGCAACCCTCTCCAGTATTCTTGCCTGGAAAATTCCGTGGACAGAGGAGCCTGGTGGGCTACAGCCCATGGGGTTGCACAGAGTTGGAGAGGACTGAGCACACACACCTGTGTATTTTAAGTCCCCCTTTTTCTTTTTTTTTTGGTTGCTGTTTCTTTTAAAATTGTATTTATTTATTTATTTATTTTTGGCTGTGCTGGGTCTTCAGTGCTGTGTGTGGGCTTCTCTAGTTGCGGCAAGCGGAGGCTACTCTTCGTTGCGATCTGCAGGCTTCTCATGGTTGTGGCTTCTCTTGTTGCGGAGCATGGGCTATAGGTGCATGGGCTTCAGTAGTTGTGGCTCACAGGCTTAGTTACCCCACGGCATGTGGAATCTTCCTGGACAAGGGATCAAACCCGTGTCCTCTGCATTGGCAGGTGGATTCTTAACCGCTGGACCAGCAGGGAAGTCCCCAATGTTGTTTAGCTTGATGCAGGCCCATATCCTGGGACTTGAATCTGTTTTGGTCTTGACCCCTCTGGGCTGACATAGAAGTCACCTCCCTGGATAATTCTGCCATTTTCCATTGCCTAGAGAGGGGCACCAAAGGGGTGAGGTTGATAGTCACTTGGTTTCCTGATTTATCAAGATGTTCCTCCCCCACCGTTTTTCCTCTGCCTGCATGGGGTAAGTTCTTGCTTGTTCCCACTCATGGGCCACTTCTTCCAGGCAGCCTTCCCAGATACGTTCTGTTTGTGATGGTATATCTCCTTCCTTAATCTTCCAATATTGGTGATGTATGGTATTTAACCATATGCCTTTGTATTGCTTTTGCAATCATTCATTCACTCATACAGGCAGTTACTGTTGATTGTTGACCTATTTATTTCCACAGTTTTAAGATCAATTTCTTTTTTTTTCTTTTTAGCATGTTGAAACTAGGGTATATTACATATATAATACCCACATCTATTTGCAGAAAGTACTATAATTAAATGGGTGTCTCTTACAATGATGGTATCTTCAGACTCTGAAAATAAGAGTTTGTGCCTTGTTCTGGGTGTTGGGAAGATTGGGGTAAATCAAACAGAACTGCTTGTTACCTCCTGAAAGCTTACAGTCTAGTGCAGATAATATTTTATTTTATTATTTTATTTTTTCAGATCATATTTTAAAAGCACCCTTCTTTGTATCTCTCAGAACACCTAGTTCTGACTTGTTTACTCTTTTACAATTTTATTAATGCTCTGAGTCTCCGTGGCTCTGTGGCCAGCAATATGTGCTCCTCCTCCTGAGAACAAGTGATTTCAAAGAAGGAAAGAGTGATGAGAATTGAACACACTTACACTGTGCCAGGAACTGTCCAGTATTATCTCATTTAATGCTCACTTCAATTCAATAAAATGAGTGCAATAGTGATCACTCCCAGTTTGCCGATGAGAAAATGAGGCCCAGAGACGTTGAGTTACCACCCAAAGTCACATAGCTAGTGAATGAGGGGGTCAGATCAAGCACACACAGAGGCCAGAGCCCACGCCCTTAATTTTAATTATTTTGACACTTCTTCCATCCCTGTCTACCCTCTGTGAACACCAGGCCCATCACAGAAAGGAGTTTCAAGTGGATGTCAGTCAATCCAGGGCTTGGGGCATCATCTCCCATCAACACAGGAGGGGAGAAGTCCAAGGAGAAAATGGAAGCAGACTGTCTTCCAGAAGGGACCATAATCAAAGGCATCCTAGAAAGATCTGGAAGGACCCAGAGACTATTTTTGCCATGATGCAAGGCATGTGGGATCTTAGTTCCCCAACCAGGCATTGAACCCATGCCCCCTGCAGTGGAAGCTCAGAGTCTTAACCACTGGACTGCCAGGGAAGCCCTGGAATGACCTAGAGAGCTCCATCTAGGTGGCCTGGTGCTCTTTGTCCAGTCACAACCACGGGCAAACCTCTCCTTTGAGGGGACATCCAGAGTCAAGTTCTCCAGTGCCAGCTCCAAGGAGAGTTGACAGTTCACGACTTCTGTCAACAGGGCAGCTAGCGGGCTGGGTATGGGTCAGTAAAACTCCCTGTTTTGCTGTGCCAGCATGCTTGTCGCCATGGAAACTCCTCCTGGGCATCACCAGATTCTGGGTCTGTTTCCTGGGCTCCCTGTCGGGGGTAGGCGGGGCTGAGGCCAGTGCTGGATGTGGGTGGAGACAGCAGGCTAGGGACACAAGGCCATTTCTACTGGTAATTTCTAATTGCCGGGTTCGAGTCCACAGGGCCGCAAAGAGTCGGACATGACTGAGCAACGGAACAAGTCACTCATGGCAGGGACACAGGCAGTGAATGAGGTGCCTGATCTCCTGTCTGGTGAGAAAAACATTACCTGTGTGTGTGCACTTGGGAAGGGAGCTTGTTCCTAGACCATCCCTCCCAGTACTCCTCCATGAGCCTGAAGCGCCCACCTTCCCAGTTTCTGTCTTATCCATGCTTCACTTCCAACTAGCACCCAACTTCAGCGATCAGCATCTCTCCGCAGGATGACTGCAGAGATCTCCTAACTGGGCTCCTCGGCTGGCAGTCTGCCCCCACGTAGCCATGTTCTACCCAGAAGCTAGCTAATTTTTCTTGAATCAAAGTGAAACTGTGCAACTCAGATTGGGGCTTGAATCCATGATCTTTTAACTGAGCACACCCCTGGTCTCAGGACTTAATGAAGCTCAGGTTCTTGATGCCTCATAGCAGAAAGAATTCAGTGAGAGACAAAGTGATGGGTGAAGTGAAGTGAAAGTCATTCAGTCGTGTCCGACTGTTTGCAGCCTCATGGACTGTAGCCCGCAGGGCTCCTCTATGCATGCAATTCTCCAGGCCAAAATACTGGAGTGGGTAGCCATTCCCTTCTCCAGGTGATCTTCCTAACCCAGGGATTGAACCCAGGTCTCCCACATTGCGGGTGGATTCTTTACCATCTGAGCCACCAGAGAAGCCCAAGAATACTGAAGTGGGTAACCTATCCCTTCTCCAGCGGATCTTCCCAACCCAGGAATCAAACCAGAGTCTCCTGCTTTGCAGGCAGATTCTTTACCAGCTGAGCTACGAAGAGGTGGATTTATTTAGAGCGAAACACACTCTACAGACAGAATGGCCCATCTCGGCAGCTGAGAGTGGGGCCAGAGGATGGGATTGTCAGTTTTTATAGAGATAAGTAATTTCAGTGGCTAATGAGTATTAGCCTATGGAAAGAGTATTCCAGCTCTTTTGGGGAAGGGGGTGGGGAATTCCAGGATGGGCCCAAACCTGGGTATCCCCAAGCCTTTTGGGCCCCAGATCAAAGGCACCCACTACCTGGAGGAAAAGATCTGGCAGTTGCTGGAGTCCCCGGGATTCCAGTGGACTTTCATGAACAACTTTCACTGCTACCTGACTGAAATCAGAGACTTCTCCTTCTATGCCAACATCTGCCAGGTGCCCTCTGCCTTTAAATGGGGGAGCATGGTGCCCTAGACCCATCTTAGCGCTGCCAGTCCTGCCTGGCCATGAATTGCCCGCTATCTGGCAGCTGACAGTGTCTGATCCTAGCCCTGCTCAAGGGCCTGCAAAGTCAGGGCACTGCTTCCTCACCCTGTTCACCTCCATCCCCCCAGTGTTCAGTGGGGTGGCCATGCAGGGAGCTTGAGCCCCTTGGGAAAAGATGGAAAATGGCCTTCAGCTGAGAAGTTACCGTGTGTGTGTTAGTCGATCAGTCATGTCCGACTCTTTGTGACCCTACGAACTGTAGCCCGCCAGGCTTCTCTGTCCATGGAATTCTCCAGGCAAGAATACTGAAGTGGGTTGCCATTCCCTTCTCCAGAGAATCTTCCTGACCCAGGGATCGAACCCTGGTCTCCTGCATTGCGGGCAGATTCTTTACCGTTTGAGCTGCAGGGAAGTTACTAAATGTCCATGAAATGTCCATTAAAGTTCTAGCGGTTCTGACTGCAAAAAACAAACAAAAAAAAACCCTTTTGATTATGGTCAGCCTTGGAACTATCATGGTGCCTGTGGGTGTGTCGCTTAGCTTGCTGATGTGTTACATCGAGCATATACTGAGGCTTAAGGGCCAGTGGAAGTCCGCTCGTCTGCCATCTTGGACCTGTTTGATTCTAATCAGTTGATGTCACATCCTATGGCTCTGCCATTCTTTTCAAGGTTGTGCCCTGCTCCCTTAACCTCCTGTTTCAAAAGGTTCTCCCTTCTCCAAGCAGCAAACACTGGCTCTTGCAGCACTGCCTTCACTCGGGCCAGGCCACGTCTGTGCTGTGGGCAGTGTGACTCCTGTCGGGAACTGGATTCAGGGAGCCGGGGAGCAAAGGTCAGGGTGAGGCCAGCTCCTTTTGACGTCAAAGAAGATTACGAGTCCTGCTCTCAGAGCTGAGGGCCGGGTCCGGAATCAGCCTGTGATCCCAGGCGAGCTGAGTTCAGAGGTCACCAGCTGGCTCCTTTGTGTCTCAATATTACCACGAGAGCCACCTAATTGGGGTGGGTCAGCCGGTGGACACCGCGAGGATGCTCATCCGGAGGAGAGAAAGGGGCCGACAGTCCCCCAGGCTCTGTGTTGTGTGCTTGACATTATATTGATATTCCTCCTAATAATACTAATATAGAAGTAGCAGAAAATAGCAGCAGCCACGTACATTGAGCGCCTGTTAAATTCAGGCTTGGTTCCTAGCATTTAATTAATTGAGCTGTCTCCTCTCTCCAACCTCCCTGTGAGTTAAGTTTTGTTGCTACTGCTGAGGAAACTGAGGCACAAAATGGGAACATTAGGTGTCTGGAGTGGCGCAGCTTGAATGGAGAAGAGGGAATTGGATGCAGCCAGTTTTCCTCCTCCTGACACTAGAAGGCAAGGATGACCATCTCCATTTTATTGATGTGAAAGTAAGGATCAGAGAGGTATCAAGCTTGTCCAAAGCCGCACAGCAAGCTGGTCAGTGGCAGAGCTGAGTTACAAACCCTCCTGAAGTATGACTGCTCCAGAGCCTGCAGTAGCATGGCATCTCCTTATTTTAAGCTCATTTCTCCCACAGATTTTTTTGGAGACCTCTTCTGTTGGCCACTGTTCCTGCCTTTCCTTTCTGGTCCTTAGGGGATGCGTGTGTGCTAAGTCGCTTCAGTCATATCCAACTCTTTGTGACCCCATGGACTGTAGCTCTCCAGGCTGGGGATTCTCAGGCAAGAATACTGGAGTGGGTTGCCATGCCCTCTTCCAGGGGATCTTCCCAACCCAGGTATCAAACCCAAATCTCTTACGTCTCCTGCATTGGCAGGCAACTTCTTTACCAGTATCGCCACCTGCGAAGCCCCCTCAGGGGAAAATGAACTGCAGTTCTGCAACTGCTATTTATTTATTTATTAAATTTTAGCTATTCTGTGTCTATGTTGCAGCATGTTGACTTGGTTGCTCTGTAGCCTGTGGGACCTTAGTTCCCTGACCGGGGATCAAACCTTCATTCCTTGCATTGGAAGGTGGAGTCTTAGTTACTGGACCACCAGGGAAGTCCCACTTTTAGCTTCCTTCCTTCCAATTCATAGAATGAGGTGCCCCTATGCATACCTCATTTTATCATAATTATGATTGAAATATTCCTTAGACATCGATCCAGCTGCCCACTGGGAAGCAGAGGGAACGTAGGCATTATTAAAAGTTAATCATTTGTTCTACCGCACAGTACGTGAGAATTGGAATGGAGGAGACCAGCAGCAGTCTTGGATAGGACCACAGGGCAGCCGTGGGAAGGAGACATCCCACCTCGGACACCTTCACAGCAAAGCATATTAACATAATCTCATCAAATCCTCCAACAGCTCTGTGAAAGAGGGATGAGGAAATGGAGACTTCTAGGTCACAGCTATGATGTAACAGAATCAGGATTCGAACTCAGGTCTATCTGCAACCAACTCAGGGATCAATTTCCAAATCATGAACTTTCAGTGTGTTCCATCATTTACATAGCTGGTTTTAAAAAAATAATTATTTATTTATTGGGCTGTTTCAGGTCTTAGTTGAGTCATTTGGGATCTTTCCTGGCTGCCCATGGACTCTAGTTGTGGAGTGAGGACTCAGTATTGCAGTAAGAGGGCTTAGATGCTCTGCAGAATGTGGGATCTTAGTTCCCCAACCAGGGATCGAACCTGTGTCCCCTTCATTGCAAGGCAGATTCTTAACCACTGGACCACCAGGGAAGCCCCCCTGCCAGCTGACTATTGATGGATGTATAATCAATTTCCAGTTTTTTTAGCAGCACTGGGCATTTGCACAACTCTAGGAATGAGTGTACCCTTTGTACACCCTAGACACCCTGCTTGCTTTGGAATAGCAAACAATACCTTGTTCAACAAGTCTTTATTGAATACCTATGGGCTTAAATAGAGAAGGCAATGGCACCCCACTCCAGTACTCCTGCCTGGAAAATCCCATGGACAGAGGAGCCTGGTAGGCTGCAATCCATGGGGTCGCTGAGGGTCTGACATGACTGAGCGACTTCACTTCCACTTTTCACTTTCATGCATTGGAGAAGGAAATGGCAACCCACTCCAGTGTTCTTGCCTGGAGAATCCCAGGGACTGGGGAGCCTGGTGGGCTGCCGTCTATGGGGTCGCACAGAGTCGGACACAACTGAAGTGACTTAGCAGCAACAGCAGCATGGGCTTAAGTGACTCCCTTTTTAGGTAGGGCCTGGGATGGGGATTCACAGGAAGTGTTTTATCAAAGGAGGCATTTGCAGAAGAAATCTGTAAGAGATGAGGGGAGCAAGATGGAGCAGGGGACTGCGCTGGGTGAAGAAGTGGTTTTAGCCAGAGTCCCATGAGGAGCTCAGGATTGGGGTGTGTGTGAATGGTATCATAGGGTTGCCCCAGCTCCTGAAGCAAATGATTGAGCTCTTGTATTCCTGTATCAACTAAGCATTGGCTGCAGGCTGCCCTGGGAAATGGGGTGACAAAACCATCTACTCAAGGGCAGCTCCCGTTGGCCAAGGGCACGTCTCTGGACCTGGAAGCCTTTAGCAGCCACCTTGATAGTGGGGGACCGGTGTTGGGGAAAGGTGATCTGGGGTGGAGGGTGGTTAGCAGCTGCATCTGTTACACCTACAATGTGTCAGGCACTATCCGCCCTCACAGTATTTACCAGCTTCTCAGAGAGTGAGTGTCACGTGACTCACATTCCAGCCCCATAACCGCATCTAATTCTCCCTACAACTCTATGAGGCAGAAACAACCCATTTTACAGATGACGTTGAGGCTCTGTTGGTCCCAGAGATGAGTAGATTGCATGGCTGGCCCAGTGTCCTGCAGTCGAGTCCCCGGCCTGGCTAGTTCCCCGCCATGCTGTCTGCGGCCTTCGAGAAGGTCAGCGGCCAGGTGGAGACCCAGCCGGCGGCGGGCGGGAGCTGCAGTGGAGACCCGATTTAATGGCCCCGGCATTGTCTGACATTTGGGTTTTACTCTCTGAGTGAAGTGCACTAATTACTCCTGTTCGTTCATGAGTCCCACTTAACTACCACTTGGATTTTATGCAGTTCTCTGGGGTTGCTGTTTCTGCGTGACTTCTGGAGACCACGGTGGCATGAGGCAGATGAGTCCTCTTTCCCATCTCCGGCTGGTGACTACCGTGAACTCGAACCGGGTAGCAGCCACATGTGGGGTTGACTCCCTGACCTGCTGCCTCTGTGCTGGGCGCACACACACACACACACACACACACACACACACACACAGCTCTGTCATCCTTTGATCACCTCAGGAGGTAGGCACAATGACTCATCCCCATTTTACAGATGAGAAAACAGAGGTTCCAAGAGCATTGGTAGCCTGGCTCCCCATGTATCAGCTGTGAGCTTCAGTTTCCTCATCTGTAAAATGGGAGTAAAAATAGTACCTGCTTCCCAGGTTATTTGGAGGATGGAATATAAATGCTTAGGGTGGAATATGATGGTTGGAAAGCTCTGGGGATAAGCTGGTGACTATTATAAAGATGACTCCAGGGACTCTCCTGATGGTCCAGTGATTAAGAATCTGCCTTGCAATGCAGGGGGACATGGGTTCAATCCCACATTGGGGAATTAAGATTCCACATGCCACAGAGGAACTGAGCCTGTGCACCATAACTAGAAAGTCCGTGTGCCACAACAAAAGAGCCTGCCTGATGCAATGAAAATCTCCCATGCTGTAATTATGACCCGATGCAGTCAAATAAATAAATATAAAAAATAAATAAATAAATGAAGGTGACTCCAGGGTCAGCTTGGGGAACTAGTGAAGGTCCTTGCCTCCCTGGGCTCTGCTTTTTCCTCCCCATTCCCATCCTGGGAGCTTAATTCCTTTCTCTCAAATAGCAACTGCTCTTAAACACTCCCACCTTGGCAGGTATCCTGAGTCTTCATGACTGTAAACCAGCAAGTCTTCTGCCTTTTGAGGGAATATTAGGCTATAGGTTAGGGAATCATATTCAGGGAAAAAGAGGAGTTCTAAGTCCCCCCAGCAAAACCACCACACGTTAGAGCAAAGAGGAACAGTCTTGTCGGATGACCCTGCCTCTGTTCCCACACCCCATTTTATAGACAGGGGAATGGTATCAACCAGTATCTGTTGAAGAATGAATGAATGAGTCACATGTGAAAAGCTGGGGCAACACCTGCCAAGCCCTGAGCCGAGCTGCCTGGTAAGGTCACTGAGCATGTGCTCTGGACACCTTCAAGGGGGCGTTGGTCACAAGCCACGAGGTGATAGGTGGCCTTAAAGGAGCAGGGTAGTGGCCCTATGTCTAAGACACAGTCTTTGCTCCCAAGAGCCCAGAGGTAGGTAGGGGAGACAAAGGAACCGTTTGTTGTATGATCATAACACTGGAAGGAAGCCTCTGCACAGCATTTTCTGAGCACTCACTACATGTGAAGATGGATATTACCACACCCGTTGTACAGATGAAGAAGAAATGGAAGCTCAGAGAGGTTAAGCAATTTGCCTAAGGCCACACAGAAAATGGTTAACATAGAATCCAAACCTAAGCTCCTCTGGCCCAGGACTTTGTGTCCAGGACAGGGGAGTGTCCACGTCTTTAGAAGAGGAGGGAATATGGGGCCGGAAGCTTCCCCCCTGGAATGTGCCGCCTGGGATGGGCAGCGGCCACAGCAAAGTCCACTCATTGAGTCAGAAGCTTCTTAGCCAACTCCCTCCTCTGCACCTCCTCCTGGGATAGGGTTGAAGCTGAGCTTTGCGCCTTTGTGTTACGTCTGGAAAGTGGATGTTCTGTTCCCATGGGGGCTCTGGCTTCCGCTCCACCCCCTGCCAGTCCCCAAATTCCAGTGGCTTTCAGCTCCCCACCAGGCCCTCCAGACAGCTGACATTTTACACCGCCCCTGTGGTCGGCTCTGTGCAGTGATAACAGGATTAGCCCTGTGGAGGCAGATCACTTAATTAAACTTAGGGAGGAAGAACGCTGTCTCCTCTCCTCTTTTCAGCCCTGGGGGAGGGGAGTGGGGGCTCCTAATTATCTGGGCAGAGGGATTTTGCCCCGACCCCCGTAATTCTGACCCAGCCAAAGGCCAAGAACATCCATCCGTCATTCCTTCACCTGTCCCTTCATCCCACAAATATTGACCAAGCTCCTCACCTATGCCTGATGCTGTGCTATTGTGGACATAGATAAATGGTGGACCAAACCGGCTTCCACGCTTGGTTTGGCCGAGAGTTTATTGCAGAAGTTATGCTACACCAGCTCTGAGCCTAGACCTCAAGAGACGGTAAAGTTTCATCTTTCTCTCATAGTCCTGCCTCTACCTGGAGAACGGGCCTAAGCAAACCTGCTGCTGGAGTGACCCATGGGAGAGAACGGAGTCCTCCCAGCAGTAGCCATTCTAGCTCAACTGTCAGTCAACTGACCCTCAAACATGTAAGAGAGGCTAGTCTCTGTCAGCAGAGCTACCTGCCTGACCCGCAGCAGACCACAGAGGCTTGAGACAGCCCAGACAAAGCCAGGAATGTGACCCCTAGACTCAGGAAGCAATGCTTACTGCTTTTTGTTTCAAGCCACTGAATGTTGGGTTATTTGTTCTGCAGCATTATCATCATAGTAGCTGACTAATACAGCCTCCCTTTGCCTTCTGTATTCATCCAACCTCCCCCTGCACCTCATCTCTTCCTGCTCTTTCCTTCCGTCTTCACTTTGTTCCAGCCATGTTTGGCTTTGTGCACTTATTTTCTTGTAAGGATCTAGCTTTTTCCTGCTTCCTGTTCCTCCTCACCATTCAATCTGGCATATGGGAGGTTCTCAGTCAGCTTCTGCAAAATGAATGAATCAAGTTACATGGGCTTACATCCAGTGGAGGAGGTGATGCTATCAAATCATAAATTCTCCATGCTCTGAGGGAGAATATCCGGGCAGGAGAGGCAGGCTTGACACCTGAGGATTCTTGACACCTGAGCCGAGGGTGAGGAGGCATTGACTAGGTGAAGAGGCATGGAAGAGCGTTTTAGGCAGAGGGAACAGTAGATGCTGAGACCCTGAGACAGGAGGAACATGATAAGCTCAAAGAAATGAGGAGAAATCAGAGTAGGGGTTTTGATTATTTTTTAATAAAAAAAAATCCTTCCTTCCTTTTTTTTTTTTAAATCAGGAGGGAGAGGAGTTGTGGGGAGGAGGAGAAGAGGAAGGAGAGGGAAAGAAATTATATGAAATGATGAAGAGTTGGCACTTTTGGGGACCTGCAGTCATGATTAGACTAGGCATGTCTCACTCAGTATTTATAATCTTCCTGGTGACCCTGAGAGGTATCACAACCTGCTCTTTACAGATGGGGAAACCAAGGCCCATGGAAGTAAAGTTACTTGCCTGGGGTCACACAGTGTGTGGTAGAGCTAAGACTCAAACCAGTTTGTCTGACAATAGATTCCGTGTTTCTCTTTAAAAGCTTAGGAGATATTAAAACACACACACACACACACACACACACACACACACGAGACTTTGAGACTCTAAGGCATCACCCATCATGCAATGGGCGACTGTCAGTCATTCCCTTGTGATTTTTTATCTTGATTTTTTATTGGAGTACAGTTGCTTTACAATGTTGTGTTAGTTTCTGCGGTACAGCTGAGTGAATCAGCTATACATATTCGTATATCTCCTCTTTTTTGGATTTCCTTCCCATTTCCCTTGCAATTTTTTATCATTTCTGTTGTTACTACAGTTTGTTGTGGTTTAGTTGCTAGGTCTGATTCTCTTGCCACCCCACGGACTGTATGCAGCCCACCAGGCTCCTCTGTCCACGGGATTTCCCAGGCAAAAATTCTGAAGTGCGTTGCCATTTTCTTCTCCAAGGGTTCTTTCCCACCCAGGCATTGAACCCTGGTCTCCTGCATCAGTGGGCGGATGCTTTACTGCCAAGCCACCAGGGAAGCATATTATTATAATTGAGAGATTACTATATGCCAAAGGCATTATTTATAATTCTCCCTTCGTCCTCTCAATAACCCAGTGAGATGGCTTGTGTTATTATCCCCAGTTTACAGATGGTGAAACTGAGGCTCAGACAAGGGAGTGATTTGCCCAAGCCCTCCCTGGGACAGCACTGGGGTTTGGACTCACTCCTGCGCACCTTAGCCTGCAGGCTCATCTGCTTTGGGTGAGCTTCGGTGATGTTCCCTCTCACACCTTGTGTCTTTTTAAAAAGTTTGCTTGGATGCCTCAGGTCTTAGTTGCTACACACGAGCTCTTCTTTGCAGCATGAACATCTTTCGCTGTAGCTCCCTAGTTGTGGCACGCAGACTTGGTTGCCCTGGAGCAGGTTACCTTCTACAGCAGCATAATTTTCCACCTCATGGAAGGCAAAGTTGGCATTTTTGATTTTTAAACTCTCAATTAACAATTAAACATGGAGTATTAACGCAGTCCTTAAACTTTAAGTAGGTGCCCTGGGGCATGTGGGATCTTAGTTCGGTGATCAGGATTGAACCCGCTTCCCCTGCATTGCAAGGTGGATTCTTAACCACTGGACCACCAGGAAAGCTCCCGGACTTTGTATTCTTTTTTTTTTTTTTTTACTGGTGCTGCGCGCGGCCGGGCCGGCCCGACAGACCAGCTGGGGCTGGGAACCGGGACAATGAACCTGGAACCGAGACCCCACGGGCCGGAACCGGGGTGCAGGACCGAATGACTCGGACTTTGTATTCTTATGGTCCACATTCTCCAGAACATTCCCATCTGTTATCTCTGGTGTGGGTGAGAGGCGCAGGTGGTAGGCGGAGGAGGGGGTTCTTGATGGGGAAACTGAGGCCCCAGGAGGGGGATGTGGGGGCCTGCCTGGCTGGGATAGTGGGCCTGCCCTCCCTCTGGCCCTCTGAAGCTCTCCCCCTCTTCCTGGCCCCTTGATCAGAGCCCAAAGCCCCCATCCCTCCTCGCGCCCTCCCCCAGGCTCATCCCCTGAGGGAGAGCCTAGGTGGACAGTGATGGATCTGGGCCAGCCTTCATTTTCATCCTCTGCTCTCGCATCCCGGCTGGTTCCCCCACCCTCCGCTTCTCCTCTTGCAGACGAATGACAAGTGAGAATGCCTGTGACCCAGAGAAATTATCTTCCCTTCTCTTTCACTGCATAATTTTCTGCCCTCTCGTCTGGACAAGCCTGGGTGATTTTTAGCTACAAAAAAAGGGGGGGAAATTATCATTCAGGAAAAAAAAAAAAAAAAAAAACAGAAGGAGGCTCCTAGCGCTCCGACAGACAGGCTGTCTTCTGGGTGAAAATGAGAATTTCCTGCCTTGTGAACTCTGGGGGGACTCGGGGGGAGGGGTGTTCACACTCGCAGGGTGACTGTGGTCCCCCTGGAGGGCGAGGCCCATGGTTCCAGCAAGTTCCAGTGGCTTGAGGCAGCCACAGATTTTTCTAGGGGGACCCCCAAGGCCCACCCCCCAATATAGGCAGGCACCTTGAGGACATCAGGGGAAGATAGCATGGCCCTCAGTCACCTATGAGCACAGATACACACACACACACACACACACAGAACTCCCTGAGTTCCTCACCTAGCATGGCCACTTCCTGTGTGGCCTTCGATAAGTTACCCAACCTCTCTGAATCTGTTTCCTCTTCTGCAAAACGGGCATCACTTCGTAATCCAGCCTCACAGTGCCTGGCACTTGGGCAACTTTCCCCCGAGCTTGTGATTTTCTGGAAGTTTCTCTCTCTACCCCAACACACACACACATACACACACATCCACCAGCACACATAGAGTCACACACTCAGGACCTGCTCCATGGGTCAGCAAGAAAAGTATTATTGACTTTCTTTTTAAAAATCTCTATGTTGTCTTTCTAATTGAAAATTTCAAACATTTCAGGTAAAGAAAGGCCCATCTGTGTTCTCAAACTTGTATGTGACCACTGCCTATGGTTTGTATGAGTGCGTGCTAAGTCACTTCAGCCGTGTCTGACTCTCTGTGACCCCTTGGACTGTAGCCCACCATGCTCCTCTGTCCATGGGATTCTCCAGGCAAGAGTACTGGAGTGGGTTGCCATGCCCTTCTCCAGGGGATCTTTCCAACCCAGGGATCGAACCCAGGTCTCTTATGTCTTCTGCATTGGCCAGCGACTTCTTTACCACTTCTTTACCACCTGGAAAGTGCCCATTTTTCCAGACTTTTCCATCAAACATCATGATTATAGACCATGGGTCAGGAAGATCCCCTGGAGAAGGGCACGGCAACCCACTCCAGTATTCTTGCCTGGAGAATTCCTTGGACACAGGAGCCTGGCGGGCTACAGTCCATGGGGTCACAAGGAGTCGGACACGACTGAAGCGACTTAGCACTTGCATGCACAGACACACACCCACACACAGAACACCCTGAGTTCTTCATCTGACATGGCCACAAACTGTGTGGCCTTATGTGAATTATGAGGCCTCTCTGAATCTGTTTCCTCATCTGGAAAATGGGCACAGGTATGAACTGTACATGGCAGGGAAAATTTAATGAATTCATACACGTCAAGCGCTCAGAACAGCACCATGCTTCTAAGACATGTTCCGTAGACATTAGCTGTTATTTCCGTTTTCAGATCGTGTACATGGAGCCCTGGGACTCTATGGGTGTATTATTTTTTACTGTTTTTATGGAGATAATCTTACTCTATTTATGAAGCACAAACACACACACAGCACGTAGAAACATATCTACAGTGTATCTGTGGTATTACAGTCTCAATAATGAGAGAGGATAAGAAAGGATTGGGGGAAAAGTATTTAAAAAGTCTTCTGAGAAGGATGATGATGGAAAAAAAGAAAACTGCTGAGAAACCTTGCTGTAACTGATGGAGAGAAGGTTGGGTCAGAGGCTGTGACCTCTGGCAGAAGGATACAGTGCTGGGGGCTCCACAGCAGGGGAGAGGATGAATCCGTACCCTAGTCTCTTTCTCCTCCTGCCTCTTGTCTTCTTCCAGAGCTTCCCGTGGGTCACACGCACCTGAGAGCCTGAGAGGGGTCCACTGATGCACTGCCTCTGGCCCAGCCTCCCGGGCACAGAGCAGGAGGACAATAGATCTGGGCAAACGGATGGTGTCCACATCTGATCCTGAGCTAACCTCTACCTCTTACAAGCTGAACCATTTGGGTCAGATCTTTATTTGACACCATCTTCAGCCTGACTTCCCATTGGAAACTTTATCCCTTTCTCCCTGTTGACCCAAGAAATGGGGTCAGAAGGTGTGGGGTTCAAAAGCAGATATGTCAATGATGGTATTTGGGGCAGCTTATGGTTTAATAAGGAGCCAGGCTTGCAAAATCGGCAGTCTACCGCTGGAGGGAGGTAAGGTAAGGGATGTACAAAGGTCATGTGAGGTGAGGAGGAGGCGGAGGAGAGTCCAGGGAGAGGATTCCGGCTGGGCTAGGCACTAAGAGATGGGTAGTGCCCTTCACAGTGAGGCTGGTCTGCCTCTGTGCCTCCGTTCATGCCATTCCACCCTGGAATGCTTATCCTTGCATTCTCCCCCTGTTTTCATTTGACCCGTTTAACTTGAGATCCATCTTGTCCACAAAGCCTTTTTTTCCCCTGAGGTCTGTGCCAACCTCTCGCTTGAGATTCTTTGGAGCTAGAGACCATCCCAGGTTTCAGTCATTTCTGATATCTCTTGGGACAGATGGAAAAACACCTGGAGGGAGGGAGGATAGGGCTGTTCTTGACAGAAGCCCCAGGTTGGAAGCTTCATGCGTGGCTGCGGATTGGCTCAGCAGAGCAGCAGTTCTCAACCCTGGTTGCTCATCAGCATTACCTGGAGAGCCTTGAAACATCACCCATGTCCCAGATGAGTTATTCTAGAACCCCTAGGAGTGGGATCAAGGCATGTGTGTTTATTTTTAATTTTTATTTATATATGTTTTAAAAATGTGCTCTCTCTCAAAAAATATTTAATATTTTTAATATTTATTTTAAAAATATTTATTTGGCTGCTCTGGGTCTTCGTTGAGTTGTCAGACTCTTGTGACCCCCTGGACTTTAGCCCACCAGGCTTCTCTGTCCATGGGATTCTCCAGGCAAGAATACTGGAGTGGGTTGCCATTCCCTTCTCCAGAGGAATCTTCCTGACCCAGGGATCGAACCCAGGCCCCCTGCATTGGGAGTGCGGAGTCTTATCCCTGGACCACCAGGGAAGTCCTAAGGGCTGTGTTTTTTAAAATATTTATTTGTTTTCGGCTGCATTGGGTATTAGTTGCGGTGTATGTGATCTTTCAGTGCTACTTGAGGGCTCTTCATCGTGGCGTGCAGATTTCTCTCTAGTTGAGGCACGTGGGATCTTTCCGGACCAGGGATCGAACCTGTGTTCCCTGAATGGAAGTCAAATTCTTAACCACTGGACCACCAGGGAAGTCCCAGGGATGCATTTTAAAGAAACTCCTCAGAGTATCCTAATATGCAGGCAGATGCAGATGAGTCACATACAGGTTTTATAATTGGACGACACAGATGTGATTAATTATGTATCTTCTTTTTTTAAAAAAATGGAGACATAAGTTAAAGTGCACAGCTATGAGTTTTTAACCTGTGTAAACACCCACATAACCACAACCCAGACCAAGATATTGAACATCTCCAGTCCACGGCATGCTTCCCAGGTGGCTCAGTGGTAAAGAATTTGCCAGTCAATGGAGGAGATGTGGAGACTCGGGTTCAATCCCTAGGTGGTAAAGATCCCCTGGAATAGGAAATGGCAACCTGCTCCAGTACTCTTGCCTGGAGAATCCTATGGACAGAGGAGCCTGGTGGGCTACAGTCCACGGGGTCGCAAAGAGTCGGACACAGCTGAGCACGCGTGCACACATGACCAGCCATGGCAACCTCCCGAAGCCCCTCCGTCACTGTTTCCGTCCGCAGGGAGACCTACTCTTCTGACTTCTATTACCAGCTGTTAGTTTGGCCTCTCCTTGAACTCTGGACCAAGTGGAATCACAGCGGTTTTGTGTCTGGCCCCTTTCACTCTGTGATGCGCTACCTGTGAGATTCACCTGTGCAGTTGGGTATGTCATTTGTTTCTTTTCCATTGCTGACAAGCATTCAGTTGTGTGAACATGCCACAGTTTATTTACTCACTGCACTGTCGATCGACATGTGGGCGGTTTCCAGCCTTTAGCCTCTGCAATCTGAGCTGCTGTTTAACATTCTGATACAGATATTTCTGTGTCTGTGTCCTGCTTTAAATGATATTTTATTCTTTTCCTCCTTCATCTTGTTGTTTTTATTGTTCACTCACTAAGTCGTGTCCGACTCTTTGCGGCACGACAGGACACAACTAACCCCAAATCTAATTTTTGATGATAAATTTGTTTGCACGAGGGAAAAAGAAAGTTAGACTACTATGTGGCCACATTCCTCCAGCGGTAGAAAGGCCTGAGCTGTAGCAGAGCAGGGCAGAAAGCAGAGCTGAGTCCAAGGTACATGGGTTTCTGCACGTCTCCTTGCTTCTTTCCTGAAATCTTTGTATTTTCAATCACACCGAGATCCTGGGATACTTCCTCCAAACCACTGTACCTTAAAACATTCCAGATGATGCTAATATCAACATTAGTTTGATTCTCAGCACTTATGCCACTTCTGGTGTTTTCCAGGCATGGAATGATCACGTCCTGGTTGCCTGCTCAGTCGCTCAGTCGTGTCTGACTCTTTGTGACCCCATGGACTGTAGCCTACCAGGCTCCTCTGTCCATGGGACTTCACAAGCAGGAATACTGGAGTGGGTTGTCATTTCCTCCTCCAGGGGCATCCTGGTGGAGAGGCAGCTAAAAGCACACTTTCTTGCAGAGAACGTAGCTGTCATGATGTTCTCAATTCTCAGTCCTGGCAGCTACCTTGAAAGCCACCTTTTATGTCAATAATCCTTTGTACCCAGATGATTTCAACACCCCAGTGAGTATGGACATAGTAGGTCTTCAACACGTTTGTTGATGGAATGTCAACGTGCCGCAAGCTTAGGCAGAGAGCGGTGGGTTCAGCCTCTGAGCCGTAGCGCTGGTCCCACTCCCCTGAGGCATGATGGCTTCTTTTGGTCTACTTGCACCTTGATTTCAGCTGGAACCAGCTTAGGAGGGCAGAATCGGAATGGCCCTGATGCCAGACTCTAGGGAGCAGGGCTCTGTGCTCATCCCATCCTTGTCGTTTGTGCTTTCAACCGTCACATTTCTGAGGCCTCACCTCTAGGAACTCTGAAGTTTGGGCCATCATATGACTTCTATTTTGAGGCATACCTTCACTTATCAAGGATTTATTAGGCCTCTTGAGAACACAGAACATTGAATACTTTTTGTTTTTTGTTCTACAACAATGTTTATTGTCACAATGTCCCTCAAACCCCAGAAATCCAGGAAATAGCATGAGGGCCTCTGGGGGCTTGTGCAGAAAAATCTTCTTCCTCTCATTCTGATTCACCCTTCATCTCCTTTGGCTTTTTCTCCATCCAAGTTCAATAAATACATGAATTAAAACCCAGAAAGCAGTCTTTCTGAAAGAGTGATGTCTGTCCACAGACAGTTTGCTTTTGGATGAAATCAGGATCACATGTAAATAAAGGGTGTGTATTGATCTTGATTCATCTCCTCTTAGCCTTTCCTGATAAATATGGCACTTGAAGCAGAGAGATTCAAGTAAACAGTAGGTTCATTTGTCAAAGATGGCTCTTCCACACTTGGTGCTCCATGTTAGAATCTCAAGGCTGATGCTTTAAAAAATATATATATTTTTATTTATTTATTTGGATGTGACAGGTCACCCCACTCCAGTACTCCTGCCTGGAAAATCCCATGGACGGAGGAGCCTGGAAGGCTGCAGTCCATGGGGTCGCTGAGGGTCAGACACGACTGAGTGACTTCACTTTCACTTTCATGCACTGGAGAAGGAAATGGCAACCCACTCCAGTCTTCTTGCCTGGAGAATCCCAGGGACGGGGGAGCCTGGTGGGCTGCCGTCTATGGGATCTCACAGAGTCGGACACGACTGAGGTGACTTAGCAGCAACAGGCCTTAGTTGTGGTACTCGGGGATCTTTAGTTGTGGCATGAAACTCAGCTGTGGCATGTGGGATCTAGTTCCCAGACCAAGGATCGAATCCAGGCATTGGGAGTGTGGAGTCTTAGCCACTGGACCACCAGGGAGGTCCCAAGTCTGATGCTTTTGAACTCAGACTCATAATCCATAATCCATATTGTTATTCACTTCTCTCCAGCCCCAATTCCCTACTCTATGTACCAGCCCAGGAGGGCTTTTGACAACACATAACAGAAAAACCAACTAACTGTATCTTAAATGAATGGGGCCGGCGGGGGGGGGCATTCTTCTCATATAATAAAAAATCTAGAGGGGAGTGTGGATTATAAATAGTTTGTCTGTCTTTGTGATTCTCTTGACCTTGCCCTCAAAGTTGCAAAACGGATGCTGCAGCACCAACCATCACATTCAAGTTAAACGCAAAAAGAAAGATGCTGCAGTTTCACTCTCTCTTTGTCAGGAAAATACAAACTTTCCTAGGAAGCTTCTAGCAGATTTCTGCTTATGTCTGATTGCCTAGAACTGTCTCTCAGATGCCTCTAGCTGCCATGGGGAGAAGGGGGTTGGGAAAGCAAGTGGAGGGCAGCACAGGTGAAGGAGATTGGAAACAACTGTTTATCCCCAGCATCTGCCACATCTTTTCTCTACCCCACCTCCCACACGTCACTGTTGGAACCTTTATGTCTTTCCCGTTTGAGAGAATGGCGAGCCCTCGACAGTCGCCTCTAATTATCTCCCGTGTCCGTTCTTTATATCATCCACTCTGTTCCAGGAACCCTGGCCAACTTTCTGTCCTCAAAGAAAGGCTCCCCTGCTTCTTTGGATTCGCTTGTCTCTCTGCCCAAGATCCTGTGTCCCACCTCCACTTCCATCATGCATGAGTGGTTTCTTTTCAATCTTCAAGTCTTGGCTTAAATTTCACTTTTTTAGCATGGCCTTCCCAGACCAAAGTTGGCCCTTTCACTAACCCTCATCCCTGCGTGAAATCATCCATGTATTTGTATGATTTGCCTTATCACCTCTCTCCTCATGAGACTTAGGGAGTGCAGGACTTTCTGTTCGAGCAGTATGTCTCTCCATGCGAACCACAGTGCCAGGCTCCCCAAAATATTGGCTGAATGAATAAATGAAAAGGTGGAGGGAAAAAATGTCAATAGTCTCAGAACTGTTTGCAGATACTGGCAAGTGGAGACTATGGTTAAGATAAAACCAGACCTTCAAATGAGAGCACTTTTGTTAGGAGTAAAATGCGTGTACACACACACACACACACACACTCTCCAAAATAAAAGGAGAAAAAAGCAAAGGAATTTTGAGTCATAATAAAGGCAACTTCATACTTGCCATCAGCCTTTTAGCTTCACTCCTGTCTTGAGGACCACGAGGGGGATGACAGGTAGCATCCATGGGTAGATAAACAGAACTAATCATTTGCAGCGCTGTCTTATTTTTAGGCCCCAATGCATTTCTTTGCACATGGCCCCAGCGTTGCTAGCTTGTGCTAATTGGACCACGGCATGGAGGGACCGGGCTTTATTTCATGCAAAATGCACGTGGGGCACCTTTGTTTGAAAATAGCTTGCCTGAAAACCACCCAGCCCAGGCTTAGCAGGGTCTCAAGGCAGGAGTGGTTCCTGGCCCACGAAGACCACTGTAGCTGCCCTGGCTTCCACCTGGCAACCTGCTACCTGATGTCCCCCTTCTAAGGGATCATCTGCATGAGAGGTCATTCCCAGTAAACTTTAACCCCTCGAGGCCTGGAGCATGTCTATCATCTTTGCCACCCTGGTGTCTGGCACTGAGAGGGCCTGGGTTCGATCCCTGGTTGGAGAATTAAAATCCCACATGCCACCCAGTGTGGCCAAAAAAAAAAAAAAGTAATTGAACTTGCACTATGGCATATTAAACAATATTTAAACAAAAGAAGAAGAATGCTGGGTGCAAGTCCCCAGACCCATGAACACAGAGCAAAGGGAGCTGGAGCTTTTTGTAAAAGGGGGTTAGAAAGAAGCCTGGGGATGTCTCCCTCAGCCCCTGCTTTGGCCTCTGGAATGTTCTGGGTTTGAGAACATCAGTGAAGGGAGACGTGAGAGAAGCAAGTGGGCAGAGAGGGAAGCAGGGATCAGGGTCTGCAGTGTGGCATCACATCCCTTCGAGGGCCTCTGTGGGTGGGACTCCTGGACCGTTCTTCAATCTCCTTCCTTCCTGGACAACCTCTGTGGACAAGGCTCAGCTCCTTCTCCAGTTGCTGGGTCCCCTCTGGTCCAGCCAACTTTGCCACCTGACTTTGCTCCCCCCAATGTTTGGGGGGCATCCACGGAGGGGGACCTGGGACACTGAACAGCCACAGCTGGGGCAGAGCTGATTTTTCTGCGTGTCTGGGTGGCCCCGGGGGATGTCCAGGGGAGGGGGCTGTAGCCAGGCAGGGAGTGGGCGGGGCTGGGACAGCATCTCTCTTTCCAAGGACTAGAGGGACAGGAGCGGGGGACATCTGGGCCTTGCCCGGAGCCCACGGAGGAGGCTCAGGGCTCTTCTCTCCAGCAATGGCCCTCCTCAGAAGCAGAGGAAGGAATCTGAATAAAAAGGAGCCGCAAGGAGAGAGTTGCCCACACCCCTCCCCACCACCACTGTTTCCAGGCGACACGCGGTCTGTCGCGGTCGCTGTCATACAAACCCTCTTCCCGTAAGACGGCGGGTCCCATGGGGAGAAGGGGTGAAGTGGAATATTTTATCAGCCGTGTACATATGTAACCAGAAGTGGGGCTGAAAAGCAAAAGCTCATTTCCCTGAATAGGGGGAGGGGGGCGGGGGTGGAGAGGGCTGGCGGGGTGGCTGGAAGGGACTTATCTGCAAGAGGTCAACAACCAGAACACGGATGCGACCGTGGTTTTCACTCTCTGCATTGTCAGCTTGGAAAACCTTACCACTGTGGGCTGTTCTGGGGGCGAAGTTTAAAAGCCATCTTGTTTTTGTATTAAAAATAAGAATCTGATATAGATAGAAAAGGTGAAAGAAAAAAAAAAAAAGAGTAAGAAATATTTGAAAACTGAGCCACGACAGGAGAACGATTCTTGGGGAGAGAACGGAGCCGAGTTTCCTGTTCACCAGCCACTTCTCACCCATGTTTGACAATAGCTTTGCTCCTGTGGGGAGCAAGCTCTAAGTGCTGGCTTCTTGGCGGTTGACGGTCCAAGTTCATCCTGATTACCGGTGGGTCACTGTGGTGCTTGGACACAGAAAATCGGGCATCCTTTGGGGGTCAGGGAAGGCAGGAGGTTGTCTGGGTACACGGAGTGGAAGGTACAATCTCTCCTCTGCTTTGAAAAAAAGGCAGCTTCTCTCCCCTGCCTCGGTGAGTGCCATCATTCAAGGGTCTAAAGAACTAGGGAGAAAAAATTAAATAATGTCTTGAAATGCTTGCTTTGCCCAAGAGTTACCAGCCCCTCTGCTAGGGGTAAGTGACCACTCACACAGCGTGTCGTGAAGGAGGCTGGTTTACTTTATAGCTTAGTCT
Source organism: Bos indicus (assembly GCF_029378745.1). Taxonomy (NCBI): domain Eukaryota; kingdom Metazoa; phylum Chordata; class Mammalia; order Artiodactyla; family Bovidae; genus Bos; species Bos indicus. Next base: position 60,802,571 of record NC_091776.1, on the reverse strand, counting down.
TTTGTGCTAGTTGGGGACATGCAGCAGGAGAGGGCAGAGATCCACAAGCTGGCTGGGAGACAGGAATGAAGCATTCTTCTGAGAACTGGTCATATAGCCATTTCCAAAGAACAGAGCAGAGACATGATCAGATGGGCAGACAGCACAGCCTCCAACAGCTCTGCCCTGACTCAGGCTGGGGTCCGGCTGCCAGCTCATCCAGAAGTTTGTGAGATTATTAAAGTTAAGTGAGGAGGGATGGAGAGTGAGCATGAGAGAGAGAGAAGGAGAGAGAGGGAGAGAGAGGTGAGAAACACAAGAACCCATCTGGGCAATGCATCACATTGAAATTGCCCCGCATTAAAAATTCACCAGCCAGTGAATTTTCAAGGGATTTGTAGTAATTAGATGACAAAATGCTGGCAAATCTCAGGCTTGCCAAAGATGTTACTCAGGGGTCAAAGACTCGACACTTTCGGCTGGGTAATTTGTAAGTGTCAATCACTCGCTGCCATCAGAGAGAAGGGAGCGATCTAACGGCTGCATTCTAACTAAGTGGAGGCGCGAGCCTTCAGCCGGCCGTCTGCCAGCAAACCCCAAGACCCCGTGGCCGCTCCATCTCTGGCGCAGACAGCGGCTGCGGCCCCTCCCGGAGCCCCTCTGGCCAACTCAACTTTCTAACTTCTTGTCTGATTGTATTCCCCTTTGTCACTTTCAGAAAGCAGCTTGCCAAGAGTTGGATGGACATGCCTCCTTCACGGAGGGGAAAGGGTCCTGTGGCTGGCTGATGCTGGAGGGCGAAACAACAGGGGGCTCTCTGTGCCTGGGAGGGCCCTCGGGCCTCAGTCTTCTCATCTGTGAAGTGGTGGTAAGACTCGCCTGGCAGAGCCATCCCAACTGAAGGAGAAAGAACCTACTGGCTACTTGCAGAACTGATTCCTTTGCAGGGTGTCCATATGCTGTTGTCCCAAGTGATGTGCTGGGCTCTGAGGACTTACCAGTGGCCAGGAGGACGCATCTGCTCTCCGGGAACATTCTAGTTGATAGGGAGGAGGGACGAATAATAAATCATCAATAAGGATGTCTGAGGGTGCTAAATGCTAGGAAGAAAATGAAACAGAGTCAGAGCAAAGAGCAGGTTGGGTAGTGGTGCTACGTTATACGGTGGAAGGACAGGCCTCCTGAAGGAAGCAAGGGCAGGGAACGCTCACCAGAGGGGCTGCAAAGCGAAGCCCCAGGGGCCCAGCTGGATGATTCTGTTCTGAGAAATATCGCAAGGCTGGAAACTGGGACAAAGACAGGCAAGAATACGGCGGGGCTAGACTCCTGAAGACTTTGATGCTTTGAGGTTCCATGAGGCCAGCCTCAATGCAACCGAGCTTGGACAGTCCCTGGTTAAATCTGATTCCGGTTCTAACAGGGAAGAACAGTGTTTGGAGATGCCCGTCCATGGCTGGCGGGCCTGGGCCAACACTTGCTGGGGGATCTCATTTCAGCTGCTCCGGCTGGCTGATTGAAAGTGAGTTGCAAAGGGGCCCAGTGAGCCGGAAGGTAAGATGATGCTGTCAGGACTGTGGCTGGCCTGAGTCTCCCTGGACCCAAGATGTGGGACCCTTTTCAAGATAATGGGCCCAGAAAGACCCCTCTCTCCCTCACTGCTCCGCCCATCAGGGTGTTTTTTGAGAAGAGCACTGGCCATGGAGTCAGATAGACTCTGGGCTCTGAAGGCTGACTCTGCTGCTGCTACTGCTGCTAAGTTACTTCAGTCGTGTCCGACTCTGTGCGACCCCATAGACGGCAGCCCACAGGCTCCCCCGTCCCTGGGATTCTCCAGGCAAGAACACTGGAGTGGGGTGCCATCGCCTTCTCCAATGCATGAAAGCGAAAAGTGAAAGTAAAGTCGCTCAGTTGTGTCCGACTCTTAGCGACCCCATGGACTGCAGCCCACCAGGCTCCCCCATCCCTGGGATTCTCCAGGCAAGAGTACTGGAGTGAGGTGCCATTGCCTTCTCCGAAAGAGTATGTCTATGAGCAAAAGAAGGCTGCAGCTGAACCACACTTAGGGGGATGAACCAGGGGACAAACCTCTGCTTTCAAAGAGCTGGAACAGGGTGTCTTTGTACGGTTTGCCGCCTGGTTGGCAAAATAAATGTCCAAAGCGGAATCTATAGGCTGGGAATATTTATGTATTTGGCGAATACTCATAGTGGGTCTGGGGAGGGGCCAGGGCCAGTGTCTGTAAATCACTTTCTCCCTTGAGCTCTTCCTGGGTATTTCACATTTGTTGTTGGTGAGGGCAGGGCGCTGTGCTGGGCGTATTTATTCCCCTCACCCTCCTCCTTACCGAGGCCTGGGTCTCCATCCCATCGAGCCTTCGCCGCAGGTTTAACTGGGCTGTGAAACTGCTCAAGGGGAAAATGAGAAACTACCCAGTGTTTCATGGGAGGCAGTGGGCTGGGCTTCCCGAGCCCCGATGGCCGACCCTCACCCTGCCCCCTCCCCAAGAAGTGGGGGGAAAACTGGAAGCCCTGGGACCAGGAGGCAGGTGTCCCAGCACCCGCAGCCTCCACGAGGAGCTCCCCTGCAGCTTGGAGGCCTGCAGACTCACTTGAGATGCAAATGAAAACCAGCAGCAGCAGCAAGTCGGCTCAGCTATTCCCCGGGCCCGCGTGAATATCGCCCGTCTTTCATTTTTGACCGGGGAATTTGAAGCTGACCTGGCATCTCCTTAAGAATTGATGGGACCGACCATGAAGTGAACACCGCTGATCGCCCCCCAAACTCTGCCATTTACTGAGCACGTACTGCATAACAGCCACTGAGCTGAGGTCCCCGGTGAACGTCGGTTCAGCCGGTCCTCACAAGGACCCGGGGAAGGTGGGTGACTGTTGCCTCAGCAGTGAGCCAGCCCCCGAGCCCATGTGAAGGCGTCCCGCCTGCCCACTTCTGGTGTCCTCTCCTTGCTTTGATCTCCACCCCTTCCCTCTGCCTGATCTTATATCACAGGCCTTTCAGGGATGGACCCAGACTTTGTGATGAAGGCATCTGACCTTTTCACCTCCTTGGGTCACAGAGGCTGTGGTCTGTAAGCTACTGGTTTGTTGTCCTGAATCAGAGAAACAGCCTCAATCAGAGTGGTGGGCAGGGGCCCAGAGGACTCTGGAAACGTGTCCTGGTTGCTGTCTGGGCAGCAGAGGCAGCGGCTTGTTCAGGGCACACAGATTTCCGAAGCCAGAGCTAAGCTCTGGATGACGCAGAGTGTGTGTGCCTGGCTTCCCGTCGTTTGCACACTGGATACACAGACACACGCACACCTCATCAGAACTGGGAAGATCCCCAGTGTCCCCAGGGCGTCCCCCTGCTCAGCAGTCTCAGCTGCCACAGTCCAAACCATCAGCTCCTGGCCAGCCCACGGGCCCCAAGGGAGGCTATGTCTGCCCCTCCTCTCCGTGGTCCCTGGGACCTGGCCTGGGGAAAGTGCCAGTCAACCTTCTCTCTCAAAGCCCTTGGCTAATGGTGGATGGGGCTAATGGCTAATGGAGCTCCTGGATGAATGTCAAGAAGACCCGGCAGGAACACCCCAGTCTCTAAGGAGCCAGGAGACTCCAGGGATGTCTCTGACATAGCCCCGAGCCTCACTTTTCCCATCTGCAAAATGGGGGGAAAGAGCAGTGCCCGTGGGCCACAGAGCTGTGGTGAGGACTCAGTCATTGATCATTGGACTGAACTGGATCATTGAATCCCCAGGTCCAGGACTGAGCTCTTAAAGAACGATGGCTGAGTCATTAGGACTCAGACCTTAGCCCCGAGACTCTGTCACAGGTGTGCCCGGGAGGCTCAGGGTCTTCTAATGTGGGCTGCAAATCACTCAAGTCCTTACTCTGGGTTGACCACCATCCCTGATGGAACTGGCTGCCTTTGGAGACAGAGCGCAGGTTCTCGATGGGAGTCTGAACACCGATGCCGCCCCCACACCCATGGTGAAGAGGGGGCAGGAGGGCAGGTGCTGCTTCTTGAACAGACTGCATCCTAACAGTTAGGGACTGTGGCACCAAGGTGGAAGACCCCAGAGAAGTGAAGGATGTAGTCTCTGCAGGCCTCCACGAGCTCTGTTTAACAATTCAAACACTCGGACTTCCCTGGTGCTCCAGTGGCTAACACTGTGTGTGTGAAGTTACTCCAGTCCTGTCCAGCTGTTTGGGACCCTATGGATCGTGTAGCACACCAGGCTCCTCTGCCCCAGGCAAGAACACCGGAGTGGGTTGCCATGCCCTTCTCCAGGGGATCCTCCCGATCTGGGGATCTTCCCAATCCAAGGATCGAACCTGCATCTCTTGAGTCTCCTGCCTTCACAGGTAGGTTCTTTACCACTAGCACCACCGGGGAAGCCCCAGTGGCTAAGACTCTGCGCTCCCAATGCAGGGACCTTGGGTTTGATCCCTGGTCAGGGAATTAGATCCTGCATGCCACAACTAAAGATCTTGCATGACCATATATACAAATATATATATGTATATAATCTAAACACTCCAGGTGCAAGAGGAAAAGGGAAGGGCTCTGGCTGCCATCAGCCTGGCTGGAGGGAAGATTCCAGCTCACAGGAACAAGCAGGAAGGGAGGCTCAGAGCCTCACCAGGGCTTTCTCAGACAGGCGGGGCTGTGTTCCCACATTTGAGAGACAGCAGGCAGAGGCAGACACGGAGGCTGGGTGGGGAACAGCACATCTTGGAGTCGGCCGCCTCCTTCCAACTCTGGCTCACCTTGGAGCTGTGTGTGGTCTTAGGCACGGCAATTAACCTCTCTGGGTTTCTGATTCCTCAACTGGAGGTGCGGATGGTGATCATGGTGCCTATCTTGTGAGGTGGTGAAGGATTAAGTAAACAGATCCATTGTTAGAGCAGCGCTGCTGATGGTCACTTAGGATGGCGGATGAGTCAAGACCACAGTAGGGGAGGCCGAGGGAAGGAAGGAAGGGTCTTCTCCCAAGGCCCACTGTGTGCCAGGGGCTTTATGTCTCTTTCAGCCTACAAATGGGGTCAGTGCTCAGAGGTTCAGTGTCCAGCCTGAGTCACACAGGGGGGCGATCACCCACCAAGGCCTGCTCTCTGAATCCTCCAAGGTGGGCGCTCCTGTCATTCCCATTTTACAGAAGAGGAGACTGAGGCACAGAAAGACCAGGCCACTTGGCACCGAGGTCACAGAGTTCACTGTAAGCTGTCGAGCTGGGATCCAGCCAGCAGTCTGGCCCTTCCCACTCAGTTGTGCCTGATTCGGATTCACAGACCTCGGGCTGTGGGGAGGGTGGGTGAGCTGGGCGCTCATGGGATGTGCCCACAGCTCTCAGAACCAGGCCTTCCTCACTTGGTATTGAGTCTCAGTCTTTCCAAGATGGTCTGCCCCTGGCAACGTCTCTCCTGGGGTCTCTGGTTGGTCCCCATGACCATGGTTAGGACATCCCCGAGAGAGGCTGACCCAGCTCTCATTTGGGGTCCCACACCCTCCATGCCTGGCAGCCACCCTCAATGATGGCAGTGTGGGTGCCATCATCTTCAAAAGACCCCATCCCCTCTCCCCAGCCCCTTTCACGTGCTCTGGGTCCAGGGTCCAGGGCCTGCCCCCAGCTCTCCCAGGGTGCTGGCTGCTGTGTAAGGGGACCCCCACTCCCCAAGCCATCTGGCAGCCCCACGAGGGTGCGAGCGGCCACGCTTGGACCGCCTTACCGTCTGCAGCCCTGCCGTCAGGTTTCCGGATTCTGGGCACATCGTGACCACACCTGCCTGCTGCCTGCACTCTCCTTCCCCGGGCCCCGGTTTGGGGTGAAAGCCTTGCTTATTAGTCAATCTGGAGCCCACTTACTGTGAATTACCAGGCCTGATTGATATTCATGAGTGGATACGTCTGAAACCTCAGTCAGCTGCCACGTGACTCTGCCTTGGGGAGGCGGCTGCTCTGAGGATACGGGGACCTGAGCCGCCCCGCACGCAGCAGGGCCCCCGACTCACAGCTGTCCATCCCCAGCCGTGGATGGACCGGGAGGTGAAGTAAGGCTTTCCAGTCTGGATGGTGGCAGAGAGGAGGGGCCGGGCAGAGAGTGGGGAGCAGCCAGATGGTTTCCAGACACTAGGAAGTTCAAGTCTGGCCTCTCCGAGCAGGAACCAGGAGGAACCACTTTGCAACACTCCCTCTCTGCCCCCACTGCCCCCCACCTAGATTACCAGCTTCCAAAGGCCAGGGCAGGTGACCTAGGGATTGGACAGGAGCCAGGCTGCAGAGGTTAAACCCCAAACTCCGATTTTCAAATTCAAATGTTTCCCAGAGAAAACAGGCTTTGAACGGACTGAGTCTTGGGAACCGGAATGAACTGGATCTGGGTGTTGAAAGAACCTGGGGGCTTTTTAAAAAATGGGGGGATGGGAACAATGTCCCACACACAGGACGCTCAGGTCGCTGTGGGGAGGGGTTGGCTCCCCTTTGAGGAGGATTGGGATCGAGCGTCCCCCAGCTGGAGGGAATCTCCCAGTGACCCCGGGCAGTGTTGGGGCCCACCCAGCTGTGACGATCAGAGGGCAAAGAGCACAGACCCTCCATGCAGGAGGTTATAAACTCGCTGGTCCACTGACAACTGGGGGCTTGATGAGCTCCATCTGGGTCCCTTGGCAGCACGAACACTCCTGAAGTGAAAAGACACATCAAGGAGGCCAGACTCACCTGTCTGGCTAGAATTTTCCTGGTTTTGGGAATTTTAAGAGTCTCTGAATGGCCTGCTTCTCCAGAGGCTGGACTAGGGATGACCTTTTTTTTTTTTCCAAATATGAAAATGGGTATTTATTATAGAACAATTTTTAAAGATTAATTAAAGGCTTTAAACAAAAAACAAGCAAAAACATAATTCCACACACTGACGTTGACTTGGTAGCATGGAAATACTTCAGCCCGAACAGGCATGTTCGTCTTTGATGAATTGACACATAATAAATTCTCATGACATGATTCCAAAATATATGTATGAACCAACGTGATGTGATTATAAACATAAGTGAATTTAAACCCTGGTACAATGGCACCCCACTCCAGTACTCTTGCCTGGAAAATCCCATGGATGGAGGAGCCTGGTGGGCTGCAGTCCATGGGGTCGCTAAGAGTCGGACACGACTGAGTGACTTCCCTTTCACTTTTCACTTTCACGCATTGGAGAAGGCAATGGCAACCCACTCCAGCGTTCTTGCCTGGAGAATCCCAGGGGCGGGGGAGCCTGGTGGGCTGCCGTCTGTGGGGTCGCACAGAGTTGGACACGACTGAAGCGACTTGGTAGTGGTTAGTAGTAGCATTAGTTTACATGAGTTCAATTTAAGGTCAGTGACTTGGTGGGAACCCCACACTTGCGGACAAGCTCTCGAAGGCTTCCTTTTTTTTTTTTCCTCAACAAAAGCTCTCACATGTCTATCACTAAGCCAAAACCCTCGTTGAGCAACACTGACAAGAGAAACAGCCTTCCCACCTGTCCCATAAGACACACGTGCCTGTTCAGATAGTAGTGACGTTCTCTCTACTGTGGTGTGATCAGACACAAGCGACCTCGACACCACATACATGGGTGTCACTTCATATGCGAGGCTCCTTGTAGACCCAGCCTGGTTCTTCTCCAGTGTCTTCTCTTGGGGTCGTGCCTGATTTTATTACCAGTATTCATTCGAATCCACTGGTGAATGGGATGATTCTGCTTTTGGTTCCTGGCCAGGAATCGCCTGAAAGTCTTGTGAGAAGACATGGTGAGGAGCAAATTCAGCCATCCATAGGATGGCCAAGGGGCTTCCCAGGTGGCCAAGTGGTAAAGAATCCACCTGCTGACACAGGCGATCCTGGTTCGATTCTTGGGTTGGGAAGATCCCCTGGAGGAGGAAATGGCAACCCACTCCATTCTTGCCTGGAGAATCTATTCTTGCTTGGAGAATCCCATGGACAGATAGAGAATCCCGTGGACAGGTAGAGAATCCCTCTATTCTTGCCTGGAGAATCCCATGGACAGAGAGCAGCTTGGCGGGCTATAGTCCACGGGGTTGCAAAGAGTCAGACTCAACTGAGCGACTGAGCACAGCGTGGTGGAGATGAGAAGACAGCTTCCTTAAGTCAGCCTCCATCTGCTTTAAAACCGTGGATTTTGGGGTTTGTCACAACAAGGGAACATATACTCTAACTGCTACACCGTTTGTCTTCAAGGTCACCACAGCTGGCTATATTCCTATCTGGCTCCTGTTCTTCAGCTGAGCACCAGGAGAAGCTGGCTAAGCATCTCAGGGTCTACAGAAGGTCTTGCAGCTCAAAACTGTTGTGGTGACATGTTTATTCCACAAGAGCTGGGCGTGAAACTCAAGAGTAGAAATCCTGGAGCAGGAGGAGCCGCACATCCTAGCTCCTCTGGGGAATCCAGTTTGAGAATCATTAAAAGAACCAGTGTTTTAGGCTATGTCTTCTGTGGCCCACCACTTCTCAAGCATCCTTCCTTCTTCCAAGCAGTCAAAACTTTGACTGTGGGGCAGTGGCCAGTGTAGATGCCTGGAGGGAAGGAGACCTGCCTTGTTCCAGCACCTTCCTGGAGTATTCCTTCAGTCCTCAAGCCTGTTTCCTCATCTGCCTCGTCTCAGACGAGACTCAGCCCTGTGTTGCGGTGCAACACCCAGATGTGCAAGGTGGTGGAAGCATCATGGCCTGGAATCTTTTGGGGGGACCAGGAGAAGGGAAGGGCTCCTGACAGTTCCCAGGGAAGGAAGGAGCAGCTGCCATCCAGAAATCTGCACGACCACAGAGAAATGTTTGCTGTTGGCCTGAGCCCAAGGATGGGGCACCGCAGCCCCAGAGGATCGTTTTCATGAAAGCTGCAATTAAGGGGAAATGGGGTCTATTGAGGAAGCTGGAGGGGATGTAGCCCTGGCTTCTGGCGATGCTCTAATTAGATCGCAAGGACCCTCTTATTTTGCCACTGAGCCAGAAGGTTCTGGTCTCGGGGCTTGCGCTGGGTGGTGGGTGATGGTGAGAGCCTGCCCAGGCTCGGGGGGCACGTCTGCTCCTAGGGGAATGGGGTAACGACAGTGCCTGCTGGTCTAGTGCTCGCCACGTGGCAGGGATCACACTGTACCCGTTTGATTCTCTCAACCTCGGGAGTCGTAGGGCTGTCGCTCTCAGTTCATGGATGAGAAGACAGGTTCAGAGAGGTTGAGGAGCAAGCTCAAAGTTGTGCTGTAGGTAAGCAGCAGAGGTGGGTTCCAGCCTGGGGAGCCTGGAGGGGTCTGGGCAGAGGCGGCAGGATGAGAAAGGCACAGAATGGGGAGGAATGCTGCGGTGTGACCTTGGGGAAGCCACCGGCCCTCTCTGGCGCTGGCTTGCTGAGCTGTAAGATTGGAAGGGCTTGCTTTAGATCAGACAAACTTGACGTAGAGGGCCAGAGAGTAAATATTTTGGGCTTTTCAGGCCATACAGTCTCTGTTGTATTAATAACTACTCAGTTCTACCGAATCAGCAGGAAGGCAGTCTAGACCATCTGGAAGCCAATGGGTGTGGCTGTGTGACAATAAAACTTTATTTACAGAAACAGGCAGCAGCTTGATCTGGTCCACGGGCTGCAGTGTACAAACTCCTGGTTTAGGTCACTCATGTTCCTTCTCTACCACTTCTTTATATCACATTCATGTTCTTAAGGATTTTCTTTATACAAACTCACTTTTTTTTTTTAACCTGCTCCTTACAGTTTAGGAAAACCATTGGCTTGATGAGCTAGCTGTGTATTCCTAATTGTAACATACATGTGAAAATAAACCCGTAAGTTAAAAAAAATAAAAGCTCATGGACTGCCTAAAATCATCTCGTGTACCACGGAAGGGGTTTTCCAGTGGTTCAGTGGTAAAGAATCCACCTGCAAGGCAGGAACCACAGAAGACGTGGGTTCAACCCCTGGGTCAGAAAGATCCCCTGGAGGAGGGTATGGCAACCCACTCCAGTGTTCTTGCCTGGAGAATCCCAGGGACGGCGGAGCCTGGTGGGCTGCCGTCTATGGGGTCGCACAGAGTCGGACACGACTGAAGCGATTTAGCAGCAGCAGCAGCAGCAGCAGAAGTAACTTAGCACTCATGCCACAGAAGCCTGTATTCTATGATTCACCGAAGTGTTAGTTGCTCAGTCCTGTATGACTCTTTTCGACCCCATGGATTGTAGCCCGCCAAGCTCCTCCATATGGGATTTTCCAAGCAAGAAAACTGGAGTGGGTTGACATTTCCTTCTCCAGAGCATCTTCACGACCCAGGGATTGAATCCCTGTCTCCCACATTGCAGGCAGACTCTTTACCATCTGAGCCACCAGGGAAGCCAATGCTTCATGAGACATATATATCAGCAGTTTTCTACCCACTCAGGTAGTGGGGGCCACACCCTGTATCCTGCCTGACTTTGAATACAGCGATTCTACTTTCTCTGTTTTCTCCATTGGGGTTCTGCCTGAGGCTTTTGTTTGGGAAAAGGGGTCCTGTGATCCAAAGAGTTTGGAATCCTATAAAAGTAGCTTCAAAATGAACTAGGAACTGGTGAGCTCCGAGCGAGGACATCCCAGCTCTTCCTGCATGGGGCTCTGAGTACCACACTGCTTTTTGGGTTTCTTAAAGGGAAAAACATGATTTCCCGTTACGCCTTTGACCCAGCCCTCTCTCCCGAACTAGAGATACACGTCCACCAGGAAGCTCTCCATCTCCACCTGATGGCTGTCTCCAACCAAACGCATCAAAAACCCAACTCCTGGCTTCCCTCTGGGCCAGCTCCTGCACTTGGCTGCCTTCTTTCTTCTTTTTTCCAGTTGCTAAAGTCCCCAAGCATGGCTCCACAGAGCCTACAGCCAGATCTCTAGTCTGTCCGCTGGGCTCCACCTTCTGGGACCCTGTCACCTCTTCCACTGGTCAAAGTTGCCACATCTCCCCTGGATTACTGCAAGGGCCATACCCAACTCCCCAAACCAAAATGAGCCTGCACAGTGGGCTCTCCCACCCCAGGGACCTTGCTTCCACTGCCCTGCCACTTACCCCCTCCTCTCTCACACCACCTCCTCGGGGAGCCCTCCCTCGGCCCCTCCAGACACCTCTGCATGGATAACGGCCTCAGGGGCACCAAAGGAGAAAACATTTGCTTGCCGTCTCTCCACATTCCACTGACAGCTCCTGGGGATCCTGGAAGGTTGACCCCAGCACCCAGGGCTGGGTGTGGTGCACAGACGCCTCAGTAAACACCTGTGGGATGCACGCGCCCAGGTGTTCCGGGTTCAGTCCTCTCCTTGGCTCTTCAGCAACAGGAGCCCCCAGGGATGAGGCCACGGGCTCTGTCCTCGGGAGTCAACCATCCTCCGGGAGTCTCAGGGGGTGCCCCATCACCCCGACTCTCTACCCTGGTGCCCTCCACAGCCACATTGAGCCTCCAAAAAGCTCCCGTGTACTGGGGATCAATGGCGTTTGAAGGTGTTAAAAACAAAATCAAAAAGCCTGTTAGGGGTTCATGGCAAGTAGATGCTGAGCAAGAAGAGCCTCCCTGGGGGGAAAGTGATGTGACGGATTTCATCCCAGCTGCCCTGAGGTTGGGTTTGGAGTTCTAGCACATGTTGGCCTTCCTTTCTGTACCTCAAGCTCCTCATCTGTAAGATGGGGACAGGAGTGCCGTCCACCCCTGACACAGGGTGAGGAGAGGAGGGCGTGCATTCGCAACCTGCACAGGGCCAGGCTCTCTGGTGAGCATGTGCTGCCCCGGGGCAGAAAAGGGCAGAGCTGGGCGTGTGTCCCCCGGGCAGCCCCTTGTGCCGTGTCACCTGGGGCTATGTCGCCTGCCCCTCTGATGCTCCTTTTCTGTACATCTCATAAATTTCCCTTCCACAGTGGCTGGACCAAGTGGCATCCATTCCTTCTTCAGATATTTACAAGCACCTCCACTACTCTTGCCTGGAAAATCCCATGGATGGAGGAGCCTGTTGGGCTACAGTCCATGGGGTCACGAAGAGTCGGACACGACTGAGCGACTTTACTTTCACTCTCATGCATTGGAGAAGGAAATGGCAACCCACTCCAGTGTTCCTGTCTGGAGAATCCCAGGGTCAGAGGAGCCTGGTGGGCTATACAGTCCATGGGGTCACAGAGTCAGATACAGCTGAGCAGCTAAGCATAGCACAGGTGCCAGGAAGGCGCTCAGGTGGTATGAGGGCCAGTCTAACAGGGGAGCCTGGACTGTCCAGCGTAGGGTTTGAAAAAGTCAGCTTGGGGAAGGTGCTTATTTCAACAGCTGGGGCAACAAGAGAGAACAGATTATTATTAAGCCAGGATTCTATTAATCTGCTATTATTAATACTGCTTTAAAAAAATGTTCGCATATTACTAACGAAGCTCAGCAGAGAGAACCCGAGAGGCTTTTTTTTTTTGTGTGGGATGGAAGCACGTGTTCCATTTCTGCGAGGAGTACCAAAGGGTTAAAGTCATTTTCATTAAAATTTAAATTTCAGCAGGCGCTCACTCTCCCTTCGCCGTCCTTTGAACGTTTGACTGGCAACCATTTCATATTTCAATCTCGGCAGAACAAATTGAATTAGATGTTGAAACCAAACTCGGCTCTGTTCACCAAAGCCTGCATGCTCGGCTTGCACTAATCCCCTCCTAGAGGCTGTGGAGCTCGGGCGGGCGCTGGGAGGGACGGGTCCTGCCACAAAAGACAAAAGAGCCCAAGGAAGGCCGTGAAAGGAAAGGAGGAAAAACCACGGGGGCAAAGGCTGCTGGAGATTTGTCTTCTGCCTGGTTCGTGGGTCTCAGCCTGGGAGACAGACCCTTGTTTGGATCCAGACCATCCTGGGCACCCAGCACAGAGCTGAGCCCATAGGGACGCCCAGTGTGCAATGGATGAATGAATGAATGACGGGGTGAAGATTAGCGGCTGGCTCTGAGGACTTACTGCACCAACCTCTCTCTGCCTCTGGTCTCTGCCCTCCCTCCCACCCCCATATTCTCCTGAGACACCACAAGGTGCCTGGCGTCCTTCCCAGGGTCAAGGTGCTTCCGCTCGGACCTGGGTTCTCTCTGGTCTCGTGATCCTCCATGCCAGCCTCTGCCTGGTGTGCAAACCTGCTGGAGGATGTCAGCTCGGCTCTCCCGGGAGGGAAGAGGCAGGCCTCACACCCTGGCATCACCCCAAGGCTGAGGGCCTTTGCCGGCAGGATGCTGACCAGGGCCTTTCTTTAAACGGCTCGGGTCTGTGTGATGGCCCAGAAGCGCTGACACAAGGACCCGAGCCTGGCTTACAGGCGACAGTGGTAGGGGTGCTGCTGCCCACGGGTGACCCCAGGATCCCAAGGGTTAGGAATGAGCACGGCAACACCTAGGCGGTGGCTCCTGGGGGAGGGACAACTGTGGGCCCCTCCCGAGTCTGCTGTAGGCTCTGTGTGAGGAGTGACTGCGTAAGTGCTGGGCAGAGGGCATCCCCTCCAGGCTGCCTTCCAGGATACCAGGGCTCCTTCCCATCAGGCCCTGCCTCCTGCTGACTCCCACCCAGTCCTGCCTGGGCCTCCAGCGTGGGCCCAGGTGGTCTGGCATGTACACGTGAGGTACTTGCTTCCTTAGGCATTTCCTGGGTGTAGCCCCATAAGTTTTCTTCTTTGTTGAATAATAAGAAGGATCATAATTACTACTACTACCACCATTACTTATGGAAAAGGGAATGGCAACCCACTCCAGTATTCTTGCCTGGAGAATTCCCCGTGGACAGAGGAGCCCGGTAGGCTACAGTCTATGGGGTCGCAGAGTCAGACATGACTGCATGACCATTACTCACTCACTCACCATTACTTACGGTTCACTAGGTATGAAAAATGAAAGTGTTAGTTGCTCAGTTGTGTCCGACTCTTTGTGAACCTATGGACTGTAGCCCGCCAGGCTCCTCCGTCCATGGAATTCTTCAGGCAAGAATACCGGAATGGGCAGTCATTCCCTTCTCCAGGGGATCTTCCTGATCCAGGGATTGAACCTGGGTCTCCTGTACTGCAGGCAGATTCTACACCACCTGAACCACTAGGGAAGCCCAATAGTCTGCTAAATCCTTTCCACCCATGATGTTTTTTTTTCTTTTTTCCCCCTTTGGCTGTATCACATGTCTTGCAGGATCTCAGCTCCCCAATCAGGGACTGAACTGGGTGATGGCAGTCAAAGCACCAGGGAATCTCGCATCGAAGATCTAGTTAGTCTTTATAAAAATCCTGCAGGGCTGGTTCTCTTTACACCCATTTTAAAGATATGAGAATCAAGGCAAGAGGTGCTGAGGTCACACAGGCGGTGGGTGACACTGCTGAGATCCCAAACCAGGCCTTCCTGGGCTCAGGGCCCGTGTGTTCTGCAGCCCTACCCACTCCTGCAGGCTGACCCCTTGTGTCTGGAGCAGGGCTGGGACCCTCTTCATCCATCAGAGGTGTCTGTCCCGCCAGGCTCAGGTGCCTCAGCCGCCCCTTTCTCCTGTCCAGGCCCCAGGTGTCAACACCCTGAGCTCAGAGGCCTTGTCCAGGTACAGATGGCCCCACTGCCCTCACACTCCCTGGGCTTCTGGCATCACCTGCCCTCTCCTGGGCACCTGCTCTAGTCTGGCCCCCATCAGGGGCTCTTCCTAGCTCTCCCTGGACCATCTTGGGGGACACAGGCCCTTTGGGAAGGGGTGATGCTGTCTCCTGTCTACATGAAGATCAGAAGGCTCATCCTTCTTCAGCCATGACCTCTGTGCTTTATTTCTGGAATCTCTCTCTGAGATCTGCAGTGGTTTGGGAGCAGTGACGTCCCATGATCATTCAGCTCGCCTGAAGCCCTCCCTGAAAGCCCCCCAAGCTCCACCTCCCAGGTGAGCCCAGTGACCATCAGTCTCCCCGCTGCCTTGGCTCAAAGGCATGAAGTCTCCCAGTTCACCCGGCACACGCTGGATGGATTCCTTTTCCCTAAAATGCTTTCACTTGGTCCCTTGTTCTTAAGGGGAAAGAGGTGGGCCACCTCTGGGCCAGCTAGGGCTTTATTATTACCTAGTAACACTTCATTCCACAATCCACAATAATAATGACGATGATTACGATAAAATGAGAGCTTTAGTAGTTCCCATTTAAAGAGCTACTTTCAGGGACTTCCCCGGTGGTCAGGTGGTTAAGAACCTACCTTCCAGTGCAGGGGACATGGGTTTGATCTCTGGTCAGGGAACTAACATCCCACTAAGTGTGCACACTGCAACTAGAGAAGCCTGCGTGCTACAGCCAAGACCCGGTGCAGGGGTGGGGATGGGGCTCAGTATTCCTGAGACACCTGTTCAAACTCCAAGCCCTCCCCGTGCCTTTCAGGGGCAAGATGGGCTGAGAAGGGACGTGGGGGCAGGGGCTGGGCAGAGAGACCAGCTGTGTGTGCTGCTTGTGATAAGGTGGTCAGGGGCTGACTCTCTGAGTGAGGGAGGGAAGCTTATGACTAAGATCTGAAAGTAGCAGGTAGGGTGGGAGTGGGGAAGGACAGAGTCTGGAAAAAAGTGGGGGAAGGGCGATGTCCCAGGCAGAGGGCAGAGCAAGTAAGTGCAAAGGCCCTGGGGTAGATTGTGCTGTGTGGGCCAGAGGGCCGAGAGGCAGGGGCAGGGCAGGTGAGACAGGGCCTTCTTGTCCTGGTGAAGAGGGTGATTTCATTCTAAGTGTGCTGTGGGGGTTGCCACTGTACGTCTGATGATCCAGTTTCTGGCTGTGTGTGGAGAACACAGTGCTTCTGGGTAAGGGTGGAGTCTGCTGTTGGCATCTATGAGAGCCAGGAGTGGCATGAAGCTGGGGTGACGAGGAACCCTGAAATCTCTAGGGGTGTGGAAGCAACTGCTTCTATTTGTTTATGGTGGGGGGACCCTTCCACTCCAGACAGGGAGCCCCCAGGGTGGGAGGCAGAGAGGCCAGGCTGGGGCAGGCAGGCAGGCAGGCAGGGAGGGGCCGTGGTCTCCCTGTGCGCCGCGTGAGTGGCTGCTGTTTCTTCCCTTGCGGCCCCCTCAGACCATCAGCTTCCTGACCTCCCTGCTCCCATGCTATTACTCAGCTTTCTTGGGCTTGGTCTGTGGATTGCGAGCTTTTTCTCTTGGACACAGAGAAGGCAGTAAGGCATGAAGGTCAAAGAAAGACTCGAGGCCTGGGCGTCAGACGGAGTCTCATCCTGCGGATCCCCGAAGCTCTCTGGGTCTCACAGCACCCCTGTGACG
Source organism: Bos indicus (assembly GCF_029378745.1). NCBI lineage: Eukaryota > Metazoa > Chordata > Mammalia > Artiodactyla > Bovidae > Bos > Bos indicus. The sequence goes on along the minus strand of NC_091776.1, from coordinate 60,786,341 downwards.
GAGGCGCGGTCAGCACCAGCCCATTTTAAAGATGAGGAGACTGAGGAATCGAAGATTCACTGCCCCACGTTCATGAGGCTGGTGAGTGATGGATGTCACTAGGAACTCAGAATGGTCTGAACGTAGAGCCCGAGCTGGCACAGCAAAACCAGGTGGCGGCAAACCCCTCTCTGGGGACCTTCTAGTACCTTCATCTGGGTCAGTGAGATCAGTGCCAAAGTCGCCTCCTTCCGTGTCAGGCCTGCAATCTTATTTCAGGAGAATCCACATGGCCTATAAGAGGATGAGCAGTGGGGAGGGAGGGTATGGACCTCAGCCCTGTCGTTCCTGGGACCCATGGCAATGTAGAAGCCTGGTCACCGAGGGTCCCTACCCAGACGCCGTGGTCTGATGCTGGGGCTGGGGGGACACCCCACTACAGAGACTGGATGAGATGCACTGGATCTGTGTCTTTCGCTTCTGTTACATTCCTGGTATGGGCTAGGATGGGTTAGGAGGCACCTGCCTCCCAGGGAACTAGGACAAGCTCAGCCTCGCAAGGTGGTCAGCGTTGTGTGGTGTTGCCTGGATTCCAGGCCACTCTGAAAATTGCCAGATGTGGATCAGAAAGTCCTCCCAGAAAAAACACACAGAGCAAATTTTACACAGCCAGTCCGAAGACTCCAGGGCTCTGACTCGGAGCCCCCCAGCCCTGCAAATGAAGAGGGAAATGAAAATGCTGATGAGTGCTTGCTCTGGGCTTTACTTGGATTGACTGGTGTGGTCCCAGCACCATCTGTGAGGTAGGCACAAGATCACGCCCATTTTACAGAAAGAGAAGCCAAGGCTCAGATGGAACCTTGCTGGTCTACAGTCACAAAGCTGGGGGCAGCTGGGCTGGGATTCAGGCCCAGGGCAGATAGGCTACTGCTCTTTCCTGTCCATCACCCCATCTTGGTATGTGCTAGGCTGGGATCTCCAATAGGTCTGGGATGAGCCTCGGGACCCCGCTGGCCAGGACTGGGGACCTGCTCGCATTTGCGGGGTCCCCGGTCCGTGAGCAGAGGGTGTCTGCCGTTAGTGGATGCGGCTGAGCTCCACCAACGAGCTGATGTCTGGGCTCGGAGCCTGGTGCTTTGTGAGTGGCCCCACGGTCAGTGTGGACGGACGGAGGACTAAACCACAGCTCGAAGTCCGAGTGGCGAGGAAGGGGCAGGACAGAGTCCATGTCCCGGACTCTGAGCCGTCTATCCCTTGAGGAGACGGAGGTGGGAACTCCAGCTCAGCAGCCCTAGAAGGGGACAAGAAGAGAAGCTGCTGGAGCCTTACATGCTTGGCACCATGTCTGCATTCTTTTTGATGAATTTGATTCCTTCTTGCTAAAGCCCTACGTGGTGGGAACCAGTTAGTGAGGCGGAGGCTGGGCCCAGGGAGGCGAGCTGACTCGGCTGGGGTCCCTGGTCTATGCTGGCCGGAGCGGGGTGTGGTGGGGTGGGGGGCTTCACGCCCAGCTCCACAGAGTGGCCGTTACCCTGGGGATTGTTCTGGGGTTGTGGGCAGTGGGGCCTGAAGGTCCTCACTACCATGCAGTTGCCTGCCCTGGAGTGAGCACCCCGAAGTCCCTCTGTGTTCTGACCTTCGCCCCAGGCAGATGGGCCCTGCCTGCGTCTCGGGGTTGCTGGGAGGAGGAGCGAGCCGGGGGACTCGGGGCTGGGAGGTTTGGCCACTTCTGGGTCCCTGTGCTGCTGCGCGGGACGCCCCAGCGTGGTGGTGCCCCGGCTGCTCTCCGGGCCTCCAGTGCCGGGCACAGGGCAGGCGCAGTCAGTGCCCGGGATGCCTGGGGCTGTGAGCTGAGACCCTCGTCCCTCTGACCTTGGACCAGTGGAGCATGGGGTAGCCCTGTGGTAGGGGTGCGGAAGCCGGCGCGGCTGAGCCCGTCCCCAGGGCCCCGCTGCCACGTACCCTCGGTGCCAGCTCACAGCTGAAGGGTCTGCGCCTCGCCGTCGTCCTCGCTGTCTTCCAGCTGCTCTAGGATCTCGTCCAACACCACAGACCGCTTTTTCTTCGGGGGCTCTGTGGGCGCCCAGATGGCGAGAGAGGAGGACAGAACAGCCAACAGGGATGGGAGGCGGGAAGACAGCGGGGACAGAGAGACAGAGGGAGGGGGAGGGGAAAGCCGGGGGGTGGGGGTGGGGAGGAGGGGGAAGAAATTGAGAAAGACAGGGAAGTGGCAGGAGACGGGAGAGCAGATACAGACACGGAGGCGAGAGAGGAGGCAGAAGGAATAAGACCAGACAAGAAATGGGGGGGTGGGAAGGAGGAGGATCAAAGCAGGTATGAGAAAGGGGAAGAGAGCACAGGGAGGAAGACAGAAACGTGGAGGGTTAGTCTCTGCTTCGTCCAGGGGTGGCCCCTCTCCCAGTCCTGCCAGCCATCCCTGCCCATCATCCACCCACCCAGGAAAGAGATGGAGGAAGGCCCTTCCCAGCGGGGGCAGAGGTTAGAGCATCTCTGCGGGGTGTAGAGGGAGCCAGAGGGGCGGAATCAAGTGAGGGCAGAGGTTAGGGAACAAGTAGGAACTATTCCTGTTTGCTTGGAGGTCATGGACTCTCAATGGGGTAGTGGGCAGCTGGCATACGGCAGGTGTTCAGGAAAAGCAGGGTGACGAGATGCTCAAGGACTCCAGAGGCAACATGGAGGGAATAAGAGGTGGCTTTAGAGAAGAGGGGTTATTTGACTTGGGCTTTGAAGAGTGTGGAGGAGTTCTCTGTGAGAAGACAGGGAAGGGGACAGAGATGCACAGTGTGGAAGGACGGACGTGGCAGGCTCAGCAAAATGTATGTCTTCTGGGTCCCACACACTACTGATGACCTGCTGTGCGCCGCGGCTCGTCTTCTCCGCGATCCCACAGGCAGCTGTTGTCATCACCTGCACAAGCGCAGGGGCTGAGTGCAGGCAGCTAAGCCTGAGGTCACACAGCCAGGAAGCGGTGAAGCCAGGACCCAAGACACAGCAGAGCCCACGGTCTTTCCTATTTTCCTAAGTCTCTGGTGCTGCCCAGAGATCGCCAGGGAGACAAAGGGTAGGGCAAGAGAATGTGCTGGTTCCCTTGGCCCTCCAGGAGGGGAATTGCGGGGATGGGGGAACATCAGGCTCCGAGCTTAGATCGACTGTCTGTCTCCTGCTAATCTAACCACTCATTCATGGTGGGCTTGTTCAGAGGCAGCTGTTAGAGGCTGTCCAAATCCCCTCTCCTCCTCTGGCTCTGTGAAGTCCTCCGGATAGAACTAATCACCCCCGTGACTCTTAGCGGCCATCTCCCCAGCTGGGTCAGGGGCTCCTGCAGGCGGCGGGTCTCCCCAGGGCCCAGTCCAATGCTTGCCCTGGAGATGGAGCATCTTGGGTCTCTTCCAGGTGGTCCTGGGAGAGTGACTTGGTCTCAGATTATTTCATCTCATTCCTACGAAACGGACGCCATCACTGGCCCTTGTCTTCTCCATGGCTACCTGCCTGACCCGAGCACTCCCACTTCTCAGTGGACTCCTGGCCTCTGCGCTCACCCTTGTGGCCATCTACCCTGCCCCCAACGGCTGCACGACGGGTCCTTCCGCTCCTGCTCTGCTCCGGGAGCTCAGCTGAGTGCAGAAAGGCCGTCCTAGGACATCACTGGACTGGCCCCTCCCTGGGTCTCCCGGCTCTGCTCCTACCCAAGACTCCCCCCCCACGCCTCCTCCCCAGCGAGGACCCGCTGGCCATCGTCTACAGGAACCCCTCACTTCGAAGTGCTTCTCACCGCTGATGGCGCGCGTTTCTTCGTTTCGGGAAAGAACTGTCCTGTTTATGTCCGTGTCCCCTGCCTCAGCACACTGCTGGGCACCTAGTGGGGGCCCACGAGCAGCTGTCGAAAGGGAGGCTGAGCAAATGGGGCAGGAAGGGGCGACGCTGTGGAGCTGGCCCCTTGGGGAAGGTGAAGAAGGGGTGGGGGGCCCGCATGGCCCGAGCCCCACACCAGCATCACCAGCATCGGTAGTCACGAGGAGGAGGAGGGAGAGGGGACTGGACGGGCTAGGAGCTGAGGTGGCCACCTGCAGGGTAGTCAGCCCCTTCCTCTCCTCACCCCGGGTTTCCTCATAATCACCAGAGGTGCACAATGGCCTCTGGAAATTGAATTTGTGGGCAGGTAATAGGAGCCGGGAAATGGAAGCAAAGAGAGCCTGCAGGCCTGTCACTGACGCCCCCTCCCAGTGACTAACAACGGGGCGGGTGTGAGCACTGGGAACGGCGTGTCCCTGCTCTCCTGCACTGGCCTGGGGTCCCAGAGGGTAGCTAGTGGCGGCCAGCGGTAGTCCTGATGGTGGCAGCTACCGTCTTCACTTTGGCAGAATTGTTTCTTCTTTCCCACGGCCTGACCCACGATTCCAAGACTGATACCGGGGCGGTGCCAGGTACTGGTGCCTCTTATCCAGCTGGCCCAGGGGTGCCCTGCAGGTGGTGACTGTGGGTTACATTCCCGGTGCCCCCAGTGGCCAGCACAGGGCACCCCCAAGGGCACCGGCCCACCTGGGGGACCTTTCAGAGAAGCATGGCCCACTGTCCAGGGGCCTGGGGGCTCCGAGGGCCCCTTGCCACCTGAGTGTCCCCAGCATCACGCTGGCCTAGCCTTGCCAGACTGAACCCTGTGAGGTGGGAACTGGGGCGATCTTGTCCCAGGGCTCAGCACACAGTAGGTCATCATCTGGAGAACACAAGAGTGGACAAATGAACGGACAAATGAATGAGTAAGTCCTTCTTGGGCACTGAGGTGGGGAACTTTAAAATAATAAAACAGCAGTTGTCAGGATAATAATTAAACAGAGGCGGGACAAGAGGTGCTGATCCTGGGGAAACTGAGGCCCGGTGAGGGCATGGCTGGAAGAGGAGACACACGGGACATGTACTTTAGAAACGGGGCCGCACCTGAGCCTTACACAGCTCCCCTGCCCCCGGTGTGAGACCACTGCCCCCATTTCACAGATGGGAAAACAGAGGTGCAGGGAAACGCATGCCCCCCAAGGCCCCCCAGCTGACACATGGCAGCCCCTGGCTTCCACCTCAGACAGTTCAGTTTGCAACACGCATCCTCTGTATTGGGAGGGGAAGGGCATCTTCTGACGGGCCCCCCAGGGGGCAGGGATGTGTGGAGGGGCCCAGGTCACCCAGGACTCTGACAGGGCAGGTGGTCACAGTCTGGATTGAGGATTGGCTGCACTGGCCTTGGCTCTTCCCGAGCTGGGTGACCCTGGGCAGGGCATGTGCCCGGTCCGGGATTGAACCCCTCATGTACCAAATGGGGGGACATGGCTGTTCTCCTACCCCTCTTCTCTGCAGCCGCCTTCCGTTGTCTTTCTGACCTCCCCTGAGGGTGAGGGCTCCTCCTTCCTTTGAAAACCCCTCAAAGCCCCTGGACTTGTCCCCAGCACCTGTCATAACTGAGCTCAGGAATGGCTGGCACTGACCCCGCAGCCCCAAGCACTGACTGGAGGCTGGAGGCTGTGTGCCGCAGACTGAGCCCTTCCGGGCCTCAGTATCCTCATCTGTAATATGGGCCACTAGGACTGCCCACCTCAGGGCTGCGGCGAGGACTGAAGGAGAGAAAGAAGCGACACCAGCACCTGGTGAGGGCTCCACGGCAGTGCCGAGGCCACCACCTTTACTTATCACTCACATCAGAGGTGCTGACTTAACATGTCCCGCTACCATCAGGCCAGGGAGCACCACTGGTGGGGTGGGCTACCATCAGGCCAGGGAGTGCCACTGGTGGGGGGGGTGCTGTCATAGGAAGGCCAGTACATAGCAGGTGATCAATAAAAGGGAAAGGAACGAAGTGATTTGGTTCGTCAAGGCCAAAGCAAGTACAACCCAATCCCCACCTCCTCCAGTCACTGACCGGAGAGGCGCAGGGGTCTCCCCTGGGGGCTGTGGGGGAGGGGGGGGGGAAGTCATTAGCAACCAGCCGACTTCACGGCCCAGAAGTGAGACGGTCTGAGGTCACGGCGCTGCCGTTGCGCACTCGGTGACCTTGGGCAGGTCACTTGTGCTCCCTGGGTCTCGGCTGTCTCGTCAGTCCACTGGGGGTGGGCACAGGACTCATCTACCTCCTGGGGCGGTGGCGAGGATTAGCAAGTTTATGGGAGCTTGGCACCCCGAGGGCTCAGCACCCGGGGGGGCCTGGCATATCTGGCTCAGGCTGGGCCCCCAGCACCGCCCTCCCCGGAGGACGTGTCAGGCCCCGAGTCCCCACCGAGCAACACCCAGCACCCCCTGCTGGCCCTGCCCGCATGCGGAGCGCCCCGCTTGCCGGGAACAGCTGCTCAAATCCTATTTCCCCGACATCAAAAGCCTCAGTGGGTTTTCACCAAACAAACATAATGCAGAGCCGGAGAAAGGTGTAAAATAAATAAACGAAACAAGCTGTGCGTTTTCTTTCCGTATTACAGCTGCACCCGAAGATAAACAACAAGTGAATGTCACCAAACATCAATACCCGAGAAATTAACTTGACAAAGAGCTCAGCCGTCCCCCAACAACCCCCCAGTCCTGCCCCCGTCCCCCCCCACCGCCCCCCAACCACCCTCCAACTACCATTTTGCATTTCTGGAGTTCCCCATCTAATGATTTTATTTTTCAATTAATTCCTTGACAGAATGCCAGCCCGCGTCTCTCTCCCGTCCCTGGCTGGCGCTGTCGCCCTGCGTGCAAGGCGGGGGGCGGGCAGGGGGAAGGGTACGGGCGGGGGCAGGGGGCTGTTGGGAGGAGGAGAGGAAGCTTCATGGCTGGTCAGGGAGGAGGGGGTTCTGGAAGGGACCCCAGTGTGACCGGTCGTGGACAAGGGGTTTGCGACCGATGGCGTGGCCGGCTGGAGCCAGGCTGCCCAGATCGCAGGTGAGGCTGCTGTCCCCGCTGGGCTACCGGGGGCCTGGCCTCCCCGCTCTGTGCTCCGTCTCGGCAGGTACTGAAGAGCACCTGGCTTCACGGGGGCCGAAGAGCCATCAGCAGGGCAGAGGTGCTGAAGGCCTTTACAACAGAGCCCTGTACCCACGAGGCATGCGATGAAGGTGAGCCAACCCTGACTGTCATCAGCGGGTGCAGTGACGGAGAACACATGGGCCGGCCACCTCCCTCCTGCATGAGACGAACGAGAGTGGTGGCACCAACCCTGGACAGGTAACAGTGGCCGTGGCGGCTACCCCTTCCTGGGGGTCACCCACGGCGTCAGCGGGCAACCTGGGGATGTATTAACAGCTCCCTACCCACATGGAGGGCCAGGGGCCTTCTCTGGCTACGAGGGCACCCCTGGCCCCAGCACAGGGGAGGCTGGCAGTGATGGGGACTGAAGCCCCCTGAAAAGATGTCCCGGCTCCTTCGACTTCTGGGGGACAGTTCGGAGCGGCACAGCTCTAGGGGGGTCCCCCCGGGCTGCATACTGCACACACACTGCCTACCGGCTCCCCTCCCAGCTGCTCTGCTGGGAGCCTTACCCACACCTCAGGGGCTGCTTCCGGGGAACCCAAACTAAGGCACGCAAACGGCAGACACTGTGTCTACAGGTGAGCAAACGGCACGAAGCAGGGCCTCACGGGGCCAGCACACTGAAGAGCGTCTGGACTTGCTGACATCATTGATTAAAAAAAAAAAAAGTTACTAATATGGAAAAATGGGAAAGGCTACACAAGAGCCTCCATTTCTAGTTTCTCTTGAAACCGGCTAACCTGGGCACACCGGGCCCATGTCCCCACCTAAGGGTAACTGATGGGCTGTGTGCTGGTTGCTCCTGGAGATGGAGGCCTCACTCATTTGGGTGTTTTATGACTGTTCCGGGAGGCCCGAAGCTCGCTGCTCCCCGAGATGAAGGGCAGGTGAGGCAAAGTATAAAGTGCAGGCCCGTGTAGCGGGTTTCCCCTATTAAACCCGAAACAGGCGACTCCAACAGGCTGGGGGCGGCGGGAAAGGGTAGCAGGTGTAACCCTCTCCCGTCTGTCCCTCAAGGGGAGGAGAGGAAGGAGGCTGGGGTGGGGAGTAGAGGGTGGCATTCCAGGTGTGGACAGGGCACCACCGCCTTCAGATGGCCTGCTGCCCCAGGCCATCGGGCACACGAGGCGCTGGAGACAGGGTGTGGGCCCTGTCGGCGGGGGTGGGGAGGGGGTGTTGGGCACCCCGAAGGCTGGCCTAGTGTCTGAGGCTGCCCGCTCTTGGGAGCCCTGCCTCCCATGCTCCAGACTTGCGGACCCCGTGGGCAAAATCCTCAGATTCCCAGACAGGTCTGCATCCCAGGGCTCTGTTCACAGTAGGCGCACACTAGACGCTCACAGAATAATGGGCAGTGTGTAGACAGGACCAGCCTGGCTCCCACGACCAAACCAGTGGCACTTTATTGGTACAAGGAGGCTGTTTCAAGGAGGTACCTTTTCAAAGCACAGCTGGTTCCCAAGAAGCACGTGTGATCTGAAAGAATCTTCTCTGAGCCAGCAGGCGGGAGACTGGGCCCCAGGCCCACCTGTGCCACCTCAAGGATTTAAGGGAGTCACTTAACTCCATTCCTCAGTGTTCCTATCTGTTAAATGGGGATAGTGCCTGCTCTCCTGATCTCAGGCCTTGAAGGTTCCAGCCTTTAGTCATTCATAGCAAGTAGTCGTTGAACACACACACACACACACACACAGTAGTCACTGAATACACACACACACACACACTGTACCAGGCCTGGTGCTAGGGATCAGCTGCCAAGAAAACCACAAATGACAAACCGAACCAGTAGCCACAGAGGCCACGCTGGGTCCCGGTGCTGGCAGAGGTGGGCTGTGAGCTGTCACTTGCACTAGGAGTCACCTCTGTCACTCACACCAGTGATCACCCCAGTCACCTCTGACCTACTCGAGTCTCGTGCTCCTATCTGTAGAAAGGGCGTGACCGAAGTGGCCACTGCAGAGCAGTCAACAAATAAGGTGTGGACACCCACAACCCAATGCCAGGTACGCAGAAGCGTAAAAACACAGGTGTCTTCGAAGAACACCCGGAGGGCGGGCAGTGCTCAGGAAACGGGGAAGCCAGTGGGCTGAGCTAGAGCCCAGAGAACCCTGCATCCCTGGGCCTTGAGCCCAGCTCTCTGGGCTGCAGGCAGCGGAATGGGCATGGACTCACAGGCCTCCCACGAGCCGGGAGATATCACTGCCCCATTTTTCAGATGCAGTAGCAGCTGTTCTAGGGCTTTGGGGAAGATGTGCCCACGTGGGACCCTGAGCTCAGATCGGGCTGGTCCCGGGGCCTTCCTGTCACACCCCAGAGACACGTGTGTCCCCTGGCTCTGCTGCCCGCCCTGCAGGGGGAGCCAGCGGCCCAGACTCCTCAGAAGGCACTCCTAGACAGGAAGGGTGTGAAACAGACGCAGGCCATGTGTCAGCACCCCCTTGCCTGCATCAGCTGTTTTTTTTCTCCAGGAGCTACTGAGCTTCCTTGGTGGTCCAGCGGCTAAGACTCTGAGCTCTCAATGCAGGGGGCCTAAGCTTGATCCCTGCTCAGGGAACTAGATACCCACACGCCACAAGAGTTCACAGGCTGCAACTAAAGCTTATACATGCTGCAACAAAGATGGGGCACAATTAAAATTTAAAAAAAAGCTGCTATTGGTTCCCAACCCATAGCCTGATAGAATCATCTAGAAAACCTCTGATACCTGGACCCTACTCCCAGAGGTTCTGATGCAAATGGCCTGGGGTGGGCATTGGTTACTGTGACTACTGCTATGATTACTCACAGTGCTCAGGACTCAGGTCGACCTTGCTGTGCTCTGGGCATCCTGGGGGCCTAGGAGTTACAGGTAGCTGGGCTGGTGGGCTCCCATCCACGGGGGTTGGTGAAGCTGCCTGGCCTGGATTATTGTGGATTTAGTCCCTGGTAGGGCCTTGGGGCTGGGCTAAGCCTGGGGACTTTGGGGCTTGGTCCAGCACATGTCTGCATTAGTTACAGATGCTGGAGAGGCCTGTATAGGCTGGGGAGGCAGTGGGGAGGCCAAAGGAAGGTGACTCACTGCAGAGGACCAAAAAAAAAAAAAAAAAGGAAAAGAAACCAGGAGAGGCAGAAGGTGCCCCCCACTCTCCTGTCTCGGGCCTGGAGAGATCTTCCCATTTCTGGGGGCTTGGTCAGCATTAGATCCCTGTCCCTTTTCTCTTGGCAAAGTCCTTGGGTTGGGAGTAGAGGCTCAAAAGAATCAGTAACATCATCTCAAGAGGCCAAGGTGGGATGCTGTCTGTACCAGGATCTGTAAGTGCAAAGGCCTAAAGGCGCCAGGGAGGAATGTGATGGAGTTAATCGGTCTGAGCGGTGACCACAGGGACGGACGCGAACTGTGGCAAAAGGGGGAAAAACAACAACAATAAACAAACAGCCCATGTAACCCGGCCCCAGCTACCCTGTGAGTGCAGGACCAGGAGCGGTCAGATCTTATTTTTCAAGAGAGGCCAATAAGAGAAGCCACTGTAATGAGAAGCCCAAGTACCGCAACTGGAGAGGAGACCCGCGAGTCCCAACTAGAGAAAGGCCCGGGTGCCGCAACGAAGACCCAGCACAGCCAAAACTAAGTAAGTAAAATTTATAATAATATTAATTCAAAAAACCCGCCTTATTTCCTATCTTCTAGGCAAAATACAGACCCGCGATCTTATCGACGGCTCACCAGAGCGGCCTGCTTCACTCTCTCTCCCCTCTGCCTACAGGGCCCCACTAGCTTCACTTGTGGCCCTGAGCAGTAACGACAACCTCCTCGTCCATGTGTTTTCCTTGGGTTTCTCAGGCCTGGGCCAGCCTACGGTTCAGAAACAAACCGGCCACCCCCTGCCACCAGCCACAGACCCGAAGGCGAGTCCACCCTCCTCCAGCCCCTATTTCTAGCACTTTGGTCCCCAGGTCCCTGAACCTTCATCCAATCCGGGCTCGGCCCCTTCCCCTCCCAAGTTGCTCTGAAATTCTCCTTCTGTCAGTTTAATTCTGTGATCGATGAGGAAGAGCAGGAGAAATGGCCCGGCACAGCTGGTTTCCCCGTTAGCCCTAGCAGGGATTCCTGGCCTCGCTGGCGATGGCTGAGTGAAATGTTTGCAGAACGCAGAGAACACAAGTCAATAACAATTTAGCTGGATTGGGAGCAAGTACCTTCTCCGCACGGACAGCCACTCCCGGGGGAAGGCGGAGACAGTGTGCAGGATATTGCCGGAGCGCTTGGAAATATTTCCAAAACACCACTCAAAGAAGATCGGGGCATGGGGTGGGTGGGAGCAAGGGGGAGGGGGTGCCCAGGGAGACACCTGCTCTGGCTTGCTCCAGGCCCCCTCCAGCCTCCCCAGCGCCTCTGCAGGGAGAAAACACTCGGCTCTCGGAGCCTGGCTCCCTCCCCACGGCCCAGCCATTGGTACTCTTGCTAGCAGTTGCCACCACGGAGCCACCATGACTGAAACCGCTCCTGCTTCCTGATTTTTCTTCTCTCGATTCTGCCTCCATCAGCTGGGGTGGCCGGGTGTCGAGGAAGAGTGTGTTTCCTGGTCAGTTTCAACCTCTCCTGCTGTGGCCCGTCAATATGGCTGGGAGCAGGAGAAGGAACTAAATTCAGCACCCTGGACAGGGATGCGCAGCCACTTCCAAGGGGCAGGGGTGAAACACCTCCTGTAAAGCACCCCGGGGCCCATGGTGGCCTTTACTCTGTTGGGACCCTTGGTGGCAATCCAGGACAGTCTTCCCTCGCCTCCTGGGTCTTTCGAGGCCTCTGGAACAAGGGCTGCCACTGCGAAGCCTTAAGGTGGGAATGAGAGACACCCAAATGGAATAAAAATGAGGTGAGGGGAGCTTATGGGAACCTTCTGTCTCCAGGTAGCTGGCAAGATCCATGGCAGACGGATATTTTGAATAATAAATTCTGTGACTCCACATGCTTGCTCAAACTTTCCTGACTGTGATTTTTAAAGCCTGAAGATTATGTTTTCATGGCCAAGATCAAGGAGGCCATTTGCAAGGGCTAGCATGGGGATAACAGGCTCTCCTGGTCCCCGATCTTTTGAAAATGTGCCGTCCGGTGAATGATTAAGTTACAGAAGGGGAGGGTTTGGTGAACTGTTGCGGGCTTTAAATATCATTTGTATGCTGATGACTTCCAAATTTATATCTCTGCCTGGACTTCGCCCCTGAGCTCCGAACTCATAGATCTATCTGCCTGACATCCCACGGTGAGTCCTAATAGGTGTCTCAAACCCGACGTGTCCAGATCACCTCCCCCCACCACCCGCTCTTCCCAGCTTCATCATCACGTGGCAGCACCATCCTCTGAAAGGCTCGCTTTGAGCAAATAACTCCATTCTGGCCTTAATTTCCCCTCTGCCTTCCAGAGGCAAGTCTGGCCAGCTGTATCTTTACCGCATATGCTCAAACCACTGCCTTCTGTCCACCCCTCTGGTCTCCGTCCCTGCTCAGACCACCGCCCTGGTCAGCTGGGACGACTACATTGGGACTCCTATTCCATATTCTTGCCCGGTGTAGCAGCGAGCATGAAGTATGAAGTGTGATACAACGGGCCATGGCATTCCCCAGTTTAAATCTTTGAGGGACTTCCCATGTAACTTGATGAAAAGTCAGGCTTCCTGCACCACCCCTTAAGATCCCACGCCACAAAGATCCCACGAGGGAGCCCTGCTGGCCTCTGTGGCTTTGTTTCCGACCACGCTCCACCCGGGACTTCTTCTCCAGCCACAGTGGCCTGCTATGAGCAGCCTTCTGCCCCGGGGCCTTTGCACCTGCGGCTCCCTCTGCCTGGAAGGATGTCCCCCCAGTTCTTGGGCTGGCCGGCTTCTTTCCCTCACACAAAAACACCAACGCCTGGGAAAGACTTTTGCAACTGTTAGAGGAACACTGACTGAAGCTGCCCGCCCTGGCCAGGCACTGTAGGAGTCATGTGCATGAATTATTTTAAAACAGAAGGTCCTGGTGAGGAACATGGAGCTAACAAGCCCCTACCAGCCAGAAGAATTTGGGAAAAGTCAAAAGGAGAGAGGAGACACCAGTCCATATGTCCTACCCACCTTCTCAGAATCCTCCTCACTGGAATCCATCTTGGCTGAGCAATGCATGTGCCACCGGGAATGGAGTCTGAATGATTGGCCAGAGACAACCCGGAAACTAACCCCATCACCATAAACCCTGAGACTACATGGCAGAGCGGTCCTGTTGGGCTCCCTTACCCTCCTGCTTCCCACCTAGGCGTCCCTTCCCCAATAATCTCTTGCTTTGTGAGCGCATGTGTCTCCTTGGACAATTCATTTCTGAGTGTTAGACAAGAGCCCACTCTTGGGCCTTGGAAAGGGTCCCCCTTCCTGCAACAAAAACCACCACATTTGGAATCTCTCCTCCCTCCTCCCACCCTTGAGGAGAATAAATTAGCCTTCTGCATTTCCTGCACAGAGCTTGCGATCATCAGAACTTTCTTGTCATCACTTTTTAAATCATTAGTCTCTCCCACTCAAACACCAGCTCCATGAGGGCAGGGACTGTCTCTTCTGGTGGCTGCTTTGTCCTTGCTGCCAAGTTAAGGCTGGGTAATTAGACGATCAATGGGGAATTGAGGGTGTGAATGATCAGAATGGGAAGCAAGGCTCTGGAGCCTCTGCTCCAGGAAAAGCTGGGGGATTCCTAGGCAGAGGACTTGAGGTAGGAGGATGAGACTGTGATTATCATGCCTCTAAAACAGTACACTCTCTGAGAAAGGGGGGTTATGTGGGAGAAATTAGCCACCCACATGGCTTCAGACATAAAAGAAGGGCAGCCATTTCACAAGCCCTAGGGGCAGTAAACTTTTTCTCTAAAAGGGGAGACAGTAAATATTTTAGGGTTTTGTGGGCCGTAGGGTCTCTGTCATAACTACTCAACTCTGTCCTTATGATGTGAAGACACAGCTAGAGACTTTATGTGAAAAATGGGCATGGCTGTGTGCCAAAAAACAGCTGTATTTACAAAAATGGGCTTTAGGCTGGATCTGGCTGTGGGCTGTAGTTTGTAACCATGGTCCTACTTGGACCATGGAACCCAGATCTGATAAAAGGTGCGGGGATAATTTTAGGGATTTAGGAACTGCTGGGGTCTCGGCAGTGGTGATAGGGTGAGCTGTCCTATAGTGTGCAAAGATGAGTGTCCTCAGGAAAAGTCACTTGACCCTTCTGCGGCTGTTTTCACCTCCGAAAAACGGGAACAGCACCTCTTTCTAGGGAGTTTGAGGCTAAAATGAGATAGCGCGTGAAACCTGGCACCGCCCCCGGTGCACGGTACATCTTCAACAAAGCTCTCTCCTCTTTCTCTGACTTCATCTTTAACAAGGAGGCACTTGACTGCCTCTCTTCTGACCAGTGGGGTTTCAAGGGTCAAGGTTAGGGCTCCCTGGCAGCACAGCACACAGGGCTGCTCTCAGAGAGTCCAGGACACATTAGATGCTCCATTAAAAGGGGCCCTTCTGATGACCAGGGCTTTTCTGTTCGCTTATTCACCCCACGGGTTGTTGGTGAGCACCTGCTCTGTGCTGGATGCTAAGACGAGGCCAGGGACGTGGGGAGGACCATGTCCCCTGGAGGATCACGTCTCTTGGGGAGTAGCCAGGTTGAACCACAGAGGTGAACACACAGTGCAACAGAGCAGGACCCTATGGGGCCTTCCCAGGACAGGCCCGCCCCCATATCCTCTGCTTTAGCTCTTTTCTGAAGTGTCCAGACAGCAATAATTGATGCAAATTTCTCCAGTTGTTTCGCAGATATGAACACCCACCCCATCAAATGGAGGGTGTTAACTACCTGATGAGATGAAGGAGGTGGTTAGACAGCATCACCGACCCAACGGGACATGAATCTCAGCAACCTCCCGGAGACAGTGGAGGACCGGGGAAGCCTGGCGTCCTGCAGTCCATACGATCACGAGTTGGACGACTGAGCGGCTGAACAACGACCACCTGATGACCGTGAGCTCATAGCCCCAGGCTTCCTGGAGCCTAAAGACCGATAAAGTTAACCCCTGTGACACCGCCCTGTTACCTCACCATCAGTCAGAAAATTATGCACGATCTGATCACGGATCCGGGGATCCCCTCCTCCCAACAGGCTTTTAAATACGCTCTGCTGGAACCCTTAGGGGAGCTTGAGGGTTTTTGGGGTCAGAAGCCAGCTTGTCTTTTTGCATGGCCCTGCAATAAACCTTTCTCACGTTTCAGTATGACCTCACTATGCATCTGGCATGGGAACCTGTGTTCATTAAAGTGTCAGGGAGATGAGGTGTGGGGTGACAGGGGAACTCCCAGGACGGCAGGTGTCGGGGAGAAGTCCAATCTCTGATACTTGGGCTGAGATCTCAAGTCACGGGTGGGTGGGTCAGGCCGACGGAGCCAGGGGCCCAGGAATTGGGCTCCTTACTTCCCCAGCAGGGAGGGCCACCATGCTGAAAGCCAGTGACAGCCTGGGCCTGATGAGGGCAGCTCTCACATCCCAGGCTGGCCTGGCTTGGCCGGGTGGGGGAGCGGCCGCACTGCCAGCCACTTGCCACGCTGGTCATGTCTGCGCTCCCAGCTCTGGAGGTGAAAGGTACAGCCGCTAACCACAGCCCATCAGTCTCCCAGCTGGAATAAGACAACGCTGGGAAGCAGAGCCGCGCTCCCGGCCAAATAAAAGCCTGTTTGCCCCGGCCTCCCTGGCTGTGCGCGCTCGAAAACAGAGGGTTCTGCGGGCGGATTGCTTCCGTACCATTATATTCTGTCGGCGGCGCTCGCAGGTACCACAGCCTGCCGGGGCCCTGAAAGCTTCTCAATGCCCTGACCCTGCTGGTTTGTAACACGCTCGGGAAGAAAGGGACGCAGCCAGTGGCCGCCTTTCTGCTTTCTTCCCTCCGTGCTCTCTCTTTTCACCCTCCCGCATGCAAGGCACCGAAGAATAGCACTTCACCTGCTGGGGGGCCGCAGAGCTGTGGATGAGATAGCTGATTCCGGCCAGGAAGGGAGGCAGGGAGATGACGGGAAGGCGGGACTGAGGAACGGGGTGGTCGTGTTCATCCCTGGGCACGAGTGTCGCTGTCCGGAGTCAAGGGCTTTGCCTACTCGGGGCAGCTTTTCCAATGACTTTCAAAGACCTGCTCTCGGCTGGTCCATTTGATGGGTGTTTTGTTAAATGTCAATTCACCAGGGACTATCTAATGCCCCACGTGATCAGGGACACCAGTGGATGAAATGAAGACTGCCCACCCCTGCCTTGGGGAAGGGGCACTGGGGGGTTTGCTCTGAGCTTTTGTGGCTGCTGATAAGGGACCCTAGGTAAGTGGTGAGGTTGAGACAGGGGGCTGAGGGCATTTAGTTCCCACGATCGCATCAGATGGCCAGACAGCACGAATTTTTATCGGCGAGGAATCCATCTCCTCCTCCTTGTTGTTACCGTGTACTGAGAAGCACCTTCTGTGTGCCAGACATGGGGACCAGGTAGCATCCAGGATCAGATGCAAACACACCATCCCGTGCCCTGCCCAGCTGATGGGCATTTCATTCTCATTCTCTCTCCCTCCCTTCCTCTCTCTCACATATTCCCTGTTGTCCGGGCTTCTAAAAACTAGGATTCCTCTTTACGTCTCTTTCCTCTGCCCAGAGAGCATCCTCCCTTGGCCTGGGTCCACAGGAATGCAAGGAAAACAGGATGTGTAAGCGCCTGGCAGGGGAGGGGAGAAAATGTAGCATCTGCTGCCTTCTCACTGGGCACCCTCAGCTTCAGAAGCATCATCTCCTGTAAGCCCTGGCCCCTGCCCCGCCTTTGAGGTAACACCCTAGTCCCACTGTACAGATGGCAAACCGAGGCGGAGCAACCTGCCTGAGGTCACTGCACAGACTGGGGTGAAACGTAAGGGGCCATGTGCACAGCTGCTCACGGGTAGCCAGCAGGATGGCTAGAGGCCCAGCTCTGACTCCTGACTCGGTCACTAGTGGCTGGGCGCCCCTGGGGAAGTCACTGGCCCTCTCTGGGCCTCGGTTTCCTCATCTGGGAAACGGAGGATAATGACGGTGTTTACCTGCCAGGATTCTGCAGGATTAGTACCTGTGAAAGCCCATAGACAGTACCTGGCACGGACTGAGGCTTAACAGATGAAGGTTGTCATGGGAATAATAATAGTAATGAGTATTACTTGGCCCGAACTGCTCGTGGAGCTGTGCGCCTTGACCTCGGCTTGTCAGTGACCAACAGGGGAGAGAAGAGCTGGTCAGAGGGCCTGGGAAGCCCTCGGCCCAGCAGCACCCTGTCCCCACGGTCTCCCCCAGGGGAGCGGCGGGCCTGGTGGAGGAGCTGAGCCCCGGAGGTGAGGGTGAACTTGGGGTGGTGCACGGTGACTGCACCAGCCATAATGGCGGGCCTCTCCATCACTCTGACCACCTCGGAGGCCACGGTGTCACCAGTGAGCTCCCTGCTGGATCCCCCCAAATGGCTAAGACGCCGGCCTTTCATTCCGAGGCCCACCTTCCCCAGGGAGCCCTTTGTCGTGGCCTCGGTGCTCGGGTTGGGCAAATGGGGCTCGGGGCTTCCACCTGAGATCTGAGTGCCTTCCTGGCACAGCTCAGGGCCCGGGGGGAGGCACTGGGCATGGATCCCACCTGCCCTTGAAGTCTGCCAGGGCCCTGGAAGCTCTGAACAATGCAGATTTTGACACAAACGAGCTGGGTACTTTTCGCCATGGGAAAGGGGCAGAGCCGGGAAAAGGGTGCAGCCAGCAGGGCAGGAGGCCAGCAGCCCTATTCTGAGTATTTAGGGCCGCTGCGGTACCCCGTTCCCAAGGAGATCCACAGACAATGGGCAGGTGGGTGAGAGGGCTGACATTTTCAGAGCACCGGTTTTCAGCTGACGTGTCTGCCCTGCTTCCCCCACAGCGTTCTGCCTACTGGGGAGGGACGGAGGGGGTGTCACTCCAAGGATGGGGTGCTACAGCCAGGCTGTCCGAGAGTGCAAACTCTGCTTCCACCCCCTACTATCTAGGTGACCCTGGGCAAGTTCTGTCATCTATGCGAGCCTCAGTCCCTTCATCTGTAAAACGGGGTGACTGAGGGCATCCACCCCCGGTGGCTCAGCGGTAAAGAACCCACCTGCCAATGCAGGAGACGTGGATCCGACCCCTGGGTCGGGAAGATCCCCTGGAGAAGGACATGGCAACCCACGCCGGTATTCTCGTCTGGGAAATCCCGTGGACAGAGGAGCCTGGTGGGCTACAGTCCATGGGGTCGCGAGAGTCAGACACAACTGAGCCACTTGTGGAATGGCAAACAGAAGCCCCAGGCGGTGCAGGGACTCGTCCCAGGACGCTCGGCTAGGAGGCACTCAGCGGAGCCTCTCCATGCCTCTGTTTCTTTATCTGTACGATGAATACGTTGGCCACTCGATGCGAAGAACTGACTCAATGGAAAAGACCCTGATGCTCGGGAAGACTGAGGGCAGGAGGAGAAGGGGTGCAGCAGAGGATGAGAAGGTTGGATGGCATCACTGACTCAATGGACATGAGTTTGAGCAAACTCCAAGAGACGGTGAAGGACAGGGAAGCCTGGCGTGCTGGAGTCCATGTGGTCGACACGACTTAGCGACTGAACAGCAGCAAGCTGGGGACAGCAGTACCCACGGCAGCAGGGGCTGCTGTGAGGATGAGAGACACGATGCGTGTCACATACAGACGGTGCCCCAGCACAGAAGAAGTCCTTATTATTAATACACAGTAGCTGTTATGAGTCCCTCTACACTCAGCTGGTCTCAGTTCTGTCATCTGCAAAATGGGGCTGTTCACACCCACTGCATAGTGCTGTGAGAGCATGAATGGGAAGATAGATGCAAATTCACTGCTGTTTTTCCCACTATTATTGCATTAGGTTGGCCAGAAAGTTCATTTGGTTTTTTTCCCATACCATCTTTTCCAAACCATCGTCAAGTTTTTTCAAAAGATAGTTCATGCTGCTGCTGCTAAGTCACTTCAGTCATGTCCGACTCTGTGCAACCCCACAGATGGCAGCCCACCAGGCTCCCCCGTCCCTGGGATTCTCCAGGCAAGAACACTGGAGTGGGTTGCCATTTCCTTCTCCAATGCATGAAAGTGAAAAGTGAAAGTGAAGTCGCTCAGTCGTGTCTGACTCTTAGCAACCCCGTGGACTGCAGCCTACCAGGCTCCTCCGTCCATGGGATTTTCCAGGCAAGAGTGACTGGAGTGGGGTGCCATTGCCTTCTCCGGATAGTTCATGAACAAACTGTTAAAAAAGTTTGTTTTGGCTGCGCTGGGTCCTGCTGGGTGCACGTGGCCTTTTTCTCTAGCTGCGGCGGCGAGCGGGGGCTACTCTCTAGTTCTGGTACCTGGCTGTCGTCGAGGCGGCTTCTGCTGTTGCAGAGCACGGCTGCTAGGGTGTGGGCTCAGCAGGTGTGCTGCGTGGTGGCACGTACGGTCCCACATGCCCTAACCCTAACCCCTTCTTTTTTTTTTTTTTGGCTGCAGGGCATGTGGGATCTTAGTTCCCAGACCAGGGATCAAACCTGTGTCCTCTGCATTGGCAGGTGGATTCTTAACCACTGGACCACCAGGCAAGTCCCCCAAACCAACTTTTTGGCCAACCTAATACCTGCCCGTCTGGGCCTCGGCCTGCAGTTGACCTGGGGAGATGGCCAATCTCACAGAAGCGCTTCCAGCTGTGGCTTTCTTCTGGGGGGAGGCTGTCTTTGGAGATCAATCTATTGAAGGGGGTTGCTCTCCAAGGCAGGGCAGGACTGCTGAGCCTGCACTCTCCCGCTGGCCCCAGGGAGGAGAGGTAGGGGGGGATGGAAGAGTCCCTTACACAAACATTTGTCGATGGGTGCATTTGGGCCTGTCAATGGCTGTCGATAAAGATAGGATTTGGGGACTTATTGAGTCGTGTGCTTGTGGCTGTGTACTTAGTCCTAACGTCTCTGGTTTCTCGTTTGCCTTTACTTATGGATTCCCCAGTCTTGGACGGGCCCCGGCTGGCATGGGGGCTCAGAGATCAACCCATCAGTGACAAAGGTAAGCCCAGTGGTGCAGTCTCCACCATGGGAAAGGCGCTGGTCCAGCGGGGAGAAGAATCGTAAAGAAATACATGATGATGCGGCAAGGAGATATAGGAACACCCGTGGAAACAGCGGAGGACAGAGCCGTTACTGATAACCTGAGGAGCGGGGAAAGGGAACGCTTCCTGGAGGAGGTATCCTTTGCGCTAGACCTTAAACGCTAGATAGGCACTGACCAGGTTGAAAAAAAACTTGAGGCAAGGCACTGTGAGCAGAGGGAAGAGCATATGCAAAGTCAGTGTCTTGCTGGGCGTTTGGGGACGGTGACCTCCGAGGGAGGTGTGGTGGGGAAGGATTAGGCGGGAGAGGCCCCTGGGTTGGGCAGGGGGTGTGTTCTAAAGAGTCTGGTGGGCGAAGCTACAGTCACAGGGCTTCCATTCCACTTCTGGACGACATGCTGGAGAAGGCAAGGCTTGTGTAAGCCCCTCCGGCCACCCTTTCCGACTCCACCTGCTCCCGTCATGCTGGCCAGCCTGCTTCTCCACTGTCACACTCATAACAACCTCGGGGAGCCCTTCTGTGGGCACAAGCGTCGCCTCTGCTGGGAGGCCTGTCTGGATCCGGCGCCTTCCACCTGGACCCAACCCCGGCCACCCGCCCAGGTCAGTGCTGCACTGCCGGACGGGGCACGGCAGGGGTCACTAATAATTAGCGGGGGTGGGCTGAGGCATCGGCGGGGCCGGGTGATACCACCAAGGCTTGTGAGAGGCGGGGCTTGGTCCTGGCAGGAAGCACACGGGCAACTGAGGACGCACAAGTAAAGGGGTAGCGGCTGCAGAGAAATTGGGGCGAGGGGCCCCTGAACCCTGGACAGAGAGCACTCGCTAGGTGGAGAGGGCTACTGGATGGGAGCTGTGGCCTTTGGTGGCAGTCACAGCCAGCCGGCAGCACCCGGACAGGTAGGGAGGCGGCGGGGGTGGGGTGGTGAGGATGACCACCCTGACCCAGGCTGCCCCTCTCCCTGACCTCCTCCAGGCCTCCCGATGACCGGACTCGACGGGCAAACACCAATGGTGTGGAGGCCACTGATGCCACCCGCAGAGGTCAGCACCCCGCACCGGCTCGGAGAAAGCAGAAGGAATACAGAAAGTAGGTGCAGAGAGATGGAGGGGCGGGGGAGTCCTCTTACCGTGGAAGTGCTCAGCCGTCTTGCGCCGCAGGGCCGGCAGGCTCACCTCTGAGTCGGCCCACTCCAGCACCAGCCTCCGGCCGTAGAGGTGGGTGCTGTGACACAGGGCGTTGAAGGCTCTCTGGAGAGAGACACAGAGTGTGAGCGGAGACCTCCTCGCAGCCTGGCCCCCTGCCCCGCATAGCTAAAGGCCAGCCTTGGCCCCGGGACACCCGCTCCCTGGCAGGGGTGTGAGGAGGCACTGCGCGCTCCTCTTCCACTAGGGGGTTACGTGACCAGGGCAGAGCTACAACTGGTGGGGTGGTCACAACAGCCACCGTCCCGGCCTGTGATTGGTGCGTGGGCCAGGCGGCCAGCTCCCCGCCAGGGTCACAGCCCGTCTGGGGACGGCGAGCCTGTTAGTCGGCTGGCCTTCCTCCGGGGCAGCGCCTCTTGAGGAAGCCGAGCCGGTCTGGCCCCTCGATGACAAGCACACGGGCCCCGTGCTTACACCGGGTGGCAGATACGTCCTCTGCCGGCCCTGGGGGTTCCGTCCCCCGGCTCTCTGCTGCCCTCTGCAGAACCACGCTCAGGGCTGCCAGCATCCACCCGGCTCTTCCCGCCTCCTGCTTTCCACCCTTCCTGACCCTCCCCTGCACGCTGCCTACTTTGCTCTTTTTGATTTTTGTTTTGTAACAGCTTTACTGAGATATAACTCATCACCCATCTACAATGCAACGGCTTTTAGGCTATTCACAGTCATGTGACCGTCCCCACACCTGTTTCAGAACAGTGATGGACAAGGACATTTAGAGCTCGTTGAACCATCATCACCCCAAGAGGAACTGTGGACCCCCGGTAGCCACTCCCCACCCCCCGGGAGCCCCAGCAAACACTAGTCCACTTTCCAGGTCTGCAGATTTGCTTGTTCTTCATATAAATGGAATTGTACGGCACCAGCAGGTTCTGTCTTCAGTATCACCGGGTCTAGAGCTAAACGGCTCTGTGCTGGGGCCCTTCCCAAAATATCCCTGACGTACAGAGCTGGTGGTGCTTGGTGGCCAGGAGCTTGGGCTCTGAGGCCACTCTGCGTGGGCAGGGCGGGTCCTGTACTTCCTAGCCTCAGGGTCTTGGGCTAGTTAAAGAAACCTCCCCGGCCTCAGTTTCCTCATCTATAAAATAGGTGTTTTAACTGCACCCTCCTCTAGGGTTCTAGAGTAGCGTTAACACTCAAAGTGCTCAGAACAGCCTGGGGGCACACAGCAAGCGCTCAATAGATACTAGTTCTCTTGGAGGTGGTGTTGCTGCCACAGATAGCTCTGATTTTTCTTTTTTCTCTCGGTAGAGGGGCCTTGGGTTAGCACTGAGTTTGAAGAGGGCAGGTCCCTGGGCACTGTGAGCACCGGGGAGCAGCAGCAGCTGGCAGCAATGTCTTGCTTTTTGCTTCTGGGTAGCAGTCAGCGCCATCTGCTACGAGAAGAGACGCTGTGGGGGCATGTCCCTCTGGCTTCTCTGATGCTGCGAGGAGGCAGTGCGTACCCAGCAGTGGTCTGGACCGGAACCAAGCCCTTTCTAACCTCATCTGTACTGTGATGGTTATGGGTTGGATTGGGTCCCTGTCGCAAAGAAGATACATGGAAATCCTAACCCTCTCCACGCCCCATCAGGTTGTGACTTAATTCGAAAAGAGGGTCTTTGCAGCTGCAGTTAAATTAAGACAAGGACCTGGTGGAGCAGGGCGGGCCCCTGATCCAGGGTGACTGGCATTCTTACAAGAGATGGCCACGAGAAGACATGGACAGGGTAAATGCCCGTGAGGACCGAGGTTGGAGTGATGCCCACAAGCCAAGGAATGCTGGCTGACACCAGAAGCTAGGAGAGGCCGTGGAACAGAGATTTCCTGAGAAGAAACCAACACTTCCGCACCCTGATCTTGGATTTCTGGCCTCGACACTAAGGGCTTCCCAGGTGGCGCTGGTGATCAAGAACCCTCCTGCCAATGTAGGAGACATAAAAGATGCGGGTTCGATCTTTGAGTCGGGAAAATCCCTGGAAGAGGGCATGGCAATCCACTCCAGCATTTTTGCCTGGGGAATCCCATGGAGAAAGAAGCCTGGCGGGCTATACAGTCCATGGGGTTGCAAAGACTCGGACATGACTGAAGCGACTTAGCAAGCACCCACCAAGAGAAGACAACACTGCTCTTTTAAGCCATGGCAGCCTAGGAAGACAAGTGTGACCCTGGGTAAGCCAACTGCCCCACTATGAGCCTCAGTTACCTTACCTGTAAAATGGGGTTACGTGTGTGACTTACACAGTATGAGCCCCGAGGCTGGCACAGGGTAGGTATTTGATAGACAGCTGCATCTGAAAAGTACTTGGGCGGGACACGTTATCTCTTAAAAATTAAATGTGGGTGGGGCCAAATTAAAGAAATGTCTTTGTTCTTCTCTGTGCTTTTCTGAGCGGGGCCAGGTGCGGGAAACTTTCTCTTTTTTTTAAAACGTTAATTTAAAAACTCTTTCTGACTGCCAGCCGAGCCTCTGCATTTTTTTCCCACACAGATATAAAAATGCATCTGGACTCCGAGCCGAAATGGCCCATTCAGAGCTTTAAAACACACGCGTTCTCAGCTGGCAAGGCAGAGAAACAGCCTGACTGGGGGAGTTGGGGTTTTAAGAGGGGGGAGAGAAATTGGTTGCAAGTCTGGCATGGTGGGTATTTCTGGTGCCAGGGTCCCTGAGGAGCGGTGGTCCCGGGGACACGGTTGGGTGGGGGTGGCCGAACGGCGGCCTCTGGGAGGGGTTAAGTCAGGGTCCGAAGAAGTGATAATGGAGCCTGGAAGGAGGGTCCAGGCGTGATGCTCCTACCCCAGCCTCTCTCTAGCTCCAGTCGTCACATCTGTGTTTCTTTCTTACCCGCTCTCCATTCCAGTGCCACACAAAGCCTGGAGCAGTCTCTGTTCACTGTGGCGGTGGTAAAGTCATTAAGTTGTGTCTGACTCTTTGCGACCCCATGGACCGACCACCAGGCTCACCCCAGTAGCCCACCAGGCTCCTCTGTCCATGGGATTCCCCAGACAAGAATATTGGAGCGGGTTCCCATTTTCTCCTCCAGGGGATCTTCCCAACCCAGGGATTGAACCTGTGTCTCCTGCATTACAGGCAGATTCTTTACGGCTGAGCCACCAGGGAAGCCCTGTTCATTGTGGGAATTACTAAAAATTCCGTCTCCCAGCCTCCTGTCACCCCTTTCAAATTTTCATCCCCTTCTCTTTGGAAAGGCTTTTCACTCTAAGACATGAGGGTGCATGGCAGTTAAGGCTGGGGGCTTGGATCTGGGCTGTGTCTGTGTGTTAGTTGCTCAGTCATGTCTGACTCCGGTGACCACATGAACGGTAGCCCCCCAGGCTCCTCTGTCCATGGGATTCTCCAGGCAAGACTACTGGAGTGGGTAGCCATTCCCTTCTCCAGTGGATCTTCCTGGATCAGGGATCGAACACGAGTCTACTGCACTGCAGGCAGATTCTTTACAGTCTAAGCCTACTTATGGTTCAAATCCCTGCTTCATCGCTTGTAAGTTGTGTGATCTTGGGCAAGCTGCTTAACCTCTCTGCACTTCAGATTCCCCATGTGTAAATCTAGAGGTAGCAAAGAAGAATGGTTGCGCAGATTCAATGAACTATTAAGTCTAACACCACATTGCCCGGCACACGGTAATTCTCACTAAAGGCTGGCTGTTGATATTATTATGACGTGTGCCCCTGACTTCCCATTGCCACACTGAAGAGCAGGAACAATAGTAAGTAGGCTACAAAAGCTCTTTTGTATTTGAGGTTAGAGCACAATATGTGAATCTCTAAAAATAGCAGAACTACCCTTCCTGGTTCTAATCCCCTCAGGTGAGTAGGAAATCAGGTTGTGTTTCCAGCCCCATTGCCTTGCTGGTTGGAATGTGGTGGCCTCAAACTGTCCCGGGCAGGAAGGACAGTGATTCCTGGCTAAAACTGGCCGTGTATAATTCCGAGTAATCTGGGCTTCCTTAAAAGAGCCCGGGGACTTCCCTGGTGGTCCAGTGGTTAAGATTTCACCTTCCACTGTAGGGGGTGCAGGTTCGATCCCTGGTCAGGGGGCTAAGATCCCACATGCCTTGGGGCCAAAAAAAAACCAAACAAACATAAAACACCAACAGTATTGTTAACAAATTCAGTAAGGACTTAAAAAAAGAAATGGTTAAGACTTCCCTGGTGGTCCACTGGTTAAGAATCTGCCTGCTAATTCAAGGCACATGGGTTCGATCCCTGGCCCCGGGACATCCCACGCCGCAGAGCAACTAAGCCCATGCACCACAACTGCTGAGCCTGTGCTCTAGAGCCTGGGAGCCGAAACTCCTGAGCCCGCGAGCTTAGAGCCCATGTTCCACAGAAAAGCCGCTGCAATGAGAAACTCATGCATGACGAAGAGTAGCCCCTGCTTGCCACAACTAGAGAAAGCCCGCACACAGCAGGAAGACCCAGTGCAGCCAGGAATAATTAATTAATTTTAAAAGAATGATCTGCTTAAAAAGAAAAAAAGAGCCCAGAGGAGCCTGTTATATATTTGAGACAGGGGAATGGTGAGGGGGAGACCCAGCCCCAGACCCTCTGGACTGCTGTCTGATAGCAGCTTCCTCCCAATCCAAGCCACCTTCTCCCCAGAGAAAAGCCTCCCAGACCTCAGCTCCAGGCACGGTGTGCCCATGGGGCCTCAGTCATGGCGGGCTGTCCAGAGCTCTGTGCAGGGCTGGGTGTGCCAACGGAGGAGGAAGTGGCAAGTTAGCTGTTCCCAGCTCCCTGCTTCTCGCCAAATCCTGCTTCTGGTGCCTGTGTTCCTCCCCTGCCATCCAAGGGGCTGCAAACCCAGGATTACAGATCTCCTGGGCTCTAGAGAACTCTAAGCACATGACCTCAGCCTACTCATGAGGAGACAGGTCATGCTCCCATTTCAAGGAGAGGAAAACTGAGGCCAAAGTTTGTAGGCATGTCAAGGTCCTTCTTGGGCTTCCCTGGTAGCTCAGCTGGTAAAGAATCTGCCTGCAATGCAGGAGACCCTGGTTTGAATCCTGGGTCGGGAAATTCCCTTGGAGAAGGAATAGGCTACCCACTCCAGTATTCCTGGGCTTCCCTGGTGGCTCAGACTATAAAGGGAGACCTGGGTACGATCCCTGGGTCAGGAAGATCCCCCGAAGGAGGGCACAGCAACCCACTCCAGTATTCTTGCCTGGAGATTCCCCATGGACAGAGGATCCTGGTAGGCTACAGTCCATGGGACTGCAGAGTCGAATACGACTGAGCGACTAAGCACAGCACAGCACAAGGTCCTTCTTACTTATCCTTTCGGCCTCTATGGGTTCCATCTCTGAGCCTTCACAACATTCTCCTCAGCCTTGGAGGGCTCCCCTTGTCAGAGCCGACTTGCTGGTGGCCCCCTGCTCCCCTCCTACAGACTCCAGCACCCCCCATGCTGTGCCCTGCGCCCCCAGCTCTCTTCCAGCATCTGCTTGTGTGCCAGGCTCCCCAGCTTGACCTGGACCTCCAAGGGAGGTCTCTATCCTTGCTATCCGCAGCACACTGCTCGGGGCAACACATGATCAGTGGATACAGCCTTGGAGTCTTCTCCACCGAGGGTCTTGAAAACATCTCCAGACCGGGAGGGACGCTGAGATTGGTCCTGGCTGGAGACGGAGGGCTGCCTGGGACTTAGGGGTCCTGCCCTGGCTCCCCCAGCCCCTGGATTCAGTCCGTGCAGGTGGCAGGAAAATGAGTACATCTGGCCCATCAAGCCCGAGGTTCCGCCTTTGGTGAGGCCAAGACCTCACACACACACACACACACGCACACACACACACACACACACTCCTGGGTGTGGCACCGAGATGGACAGAAGACCCTGCCTTTGGTTAGGCCAAGACCTCACACACACACACACACACGCACACACACTCCTGGGTGTGGCACCGAGATGGACAGAAGACCCCGCCTTTGGTTAGGCCAAGACCTCACACACACACACACACACTTCTGGGTGTGGCACCGAGATGGACAAAAGACCCCGCTCCCAACATGCGTGACTTCGGGACCTCGGGATGGGAAGTCCCCTGGGCCGCTAGGACTTGGCTGAACACCTGATCGGTCCCCCGGCAGGGTAAATGCTGAAGCCTGAAGATGCAGAACAGAACTCTAAGGATGCAGTGGTTCGGCAAAGAGGAGGCGGCCACGGATGACAAGACACCCCCCTAACTGGGCCACTTCAGGGCCATTCCTGCCACGATCCCATGTGCCCGTGCTGGTTATTTCTGCTCTTCCTCTGCAACCCCTTCTCCGGGGTGACTCTCCTGTAGGGAATAACCAGGGCTCATGGGCCCTGGGTTCAATTTAGGACAAGCATATGGGAGGCTGGAGGGAGGGATCAGCGAGGTTGGGGGACTTTCTCCCTTGCTCCCTCTGCCGAGGACGACAGCTCCTGCTGGTGGCTCCCCCTTGACAGCTCAAGCCCTCACCTGTCCCTTCAAGGTCCCTTAGCCTGAGGTGGCAGCAGCTCCCACTGTCACTGGCCCTGGGAGGGGGTGGATTGCATGGTCCCTGGTGAGCCCCTGAGCCCTTCTTACCCTTCCATGAATCTCTTCCCTTGAACCATCTGGGGTTGGGTTCTGTTTGCTGATGCAGATGGCCGCCTGAAGTCCCCTCTGCCTTGACCCGGGCAGATGGACGGCCCGCTTCAGACAGCAGGTCTCAGGCCTGGGTCCGGAGCTGTCCCCATCACCCGGCTCTCTGCCCCGGCCATCCCAGAAGCACGCCTCTCTCACCTCCTCTGACCTAAGCCACCAACTGCAGGCCCTGAGAGCCCCGGCCTCCAGCGCCGGCTGGAAGGTCTTTCTTTGGCTTTCCCTGGAGACAGGCCTCTGCCTCCTGGCGACAAAGGCCCATTCAATGCCCTTGGCAGGACTCCCGTCTCAGGGACCCAGGTCAGGCCTCCTGTCCTGAGAAGACAGGGCATCTCTCGGCCCTCTGCTGTCTCCTGCCGAGAGGGAGGGCAGCATCTCTCAGCACATGCCAGATCCACCTGAACACGGATGCCGCCAACCTGTCCCAAACCATCTGTGTCCCCGCTGCCTGGAGGAATCATGGCCTGTGCCAGCCAAGAACGACCACGTGAGCTCGGAGTGCTGGCCCTGCTGGGAGCTCGGCTCCTTCTCGGCCGAGGGCGTCGGACACCAGGGGCTGGCGGCTCCAGAGAGGGGGGGCCACCACCCTGGGACATTTGGTATTGTCTCCTCTTGGACCATGCGCCTGAGGGACACATCACTCTGTCCCTGGCCCAACACTCCCGGACTCCTGTACGCGTGCTCTTGGCAAATCTTCCAGCTGCTTCTGGCCTCCACGGGGGAGGAGTTACCCCCCTGAATAAGTGGGGTTCTTTGCACAACACTGGTGACTCCAACTGGGGGCCCCCCACTTAGCACCTAGGGCCATTCTGAGGTCTGATATCGTGGAGCTGAGGGCAGTTTTCTAAGGAACGCTCAGGGACCCATTTTCTAGGCTGTTGTGTCCAAATCTTTCAGATGACTAGATGTCTCTACCTTGTATCCATCCATCCACACAGCTCAACTCTACTCAGCATCACTGGAGGACCTACTAAGAGCCCAAATGAAGGGACAGAACCAGGGAACAGGAAGGTGACACATGACCTCTGACCTCAGAGACGGAAAAAAGAGCCACTAGAGAAAGAGGCCCCCCCAGGGAGCCGAGGGCCCAGAGTGACCAGGCAGTGGGGCGGTGGGGTGTGGCGATGGCCTTGGGCTTCACAGCAGCACGGAAAGCTTGGTCTTGGTGCTTTCTTGCCTTTGATCTGACGAGAAA
Source organism: Bos indicus (assembly GCF_029378745.1). Lineage (NCBI taxonomy): Eukaryota > Metazoa > Chordata > Mammalia > Artiodactyla > Bovidae > Bos > Bos indicus. The sequence continues at coordinate 60,757,228 of NC_091776.1, read as the reverse complement.
CTTCTCGGTGTTCACTTTCTCGATTACAAAGTGGTGGAGTTTCAGGCTTCCTGAGGCTGAGAATACATGACCAGGCATTTAATCCAGCGCCCGGCACACACTCAGGGCCTGTGCTTGCTGGGACCGGTGATTCTGCCCTTGGTGGTGTAGTTTTATCGTTACTTTTTTGGGCCATACCACAACGGCTTGTAGGACCTTAGTTCCCCGACCAGGGACTGAACCCTGGGCCCTCGGCAGCAAAAGCCTAAAGTCCTAAGCACAGAATTGCTAGGGAATTCCTGGTAATCTGATTTTAAGATGATGATAACTTTGTGCCACTGGGAGGGAGAAAGGCCGGTCAGCTCAGCTGGGCTGGTTACCTTTCCTTGGGAACTGGTCTAGACCGCTGAGTAAATCTGAGACAAGGACATCTGAACCCAGGCCCTTCTCAGAGCGGTGGAGCCCCATGGCCTCCACTCTGACCCCACGGGGGTGGGGCAGCTGCAGGACATACAGAGGGACAGAAGGACACGGGCACGCTTTGGGCCACTCATGCCCGGTGGTGATGGATGAACATCTGCTCGTTGCAGGAGGGCGGCTTGTCCTGATCCCGGGTTCTCAGCCCATAAATGCGCTGGCTGAGTCCAAATCCTTGCTCTCAAATGCAAGGCTCAGGATTCAAAGGTGCTTTCTTTTAGCCCCGGGCCCCGATGATAGGAACTAGGCAAAACTTGCAATTAAAGTACAAACATAAGGACTTCCCTGTTGGTCCAGAGGTTAAGAGTCCACCTGCCAATGCAGGAGACACGGGTTCGATTCCTGGTCCAGGAAGATCCCAGATGCTGTGGGGCAATCAAGCCTGAATGCCATGACTACTGAAGCCCACGCGTCTAGAGCCCGTGCTCCACAACGAGACGCGAGAAGCCACAGCTATGAGAAGCTCTCGAACCACAACTAGAGAGAAGCCCCTATTCGACACAACTAGAGAAAAGCCCACACAGCGGTGAAGACTCCGTGCAATCAACACTGAAAATAAATAAATAAGAACCCCACGAGCATGAATGCACACACTTAACACACACGCTTCAGTGGACCAGTGGGGACAGCACCCTAATTCCCGGATTTGCGTCCAGTTAAGGCAACACAGACAACCGACCCCAGTCTCCAAAGTGCAGCAAAACCACCTCACAGGGGCCCAGAGCACACCACTGCCTCTCCTTCTCTGCTGCCCTCTGCCAAAGCCTATGGCAATCGCTTGGCACGCATCCTTCCACTTAACCTTCACAGCTGCCTGGCGGTAGTACTACTATTTCTGGTTGTGGGGACGAGTAACCTGGGGTGCGGGACGTAACAGCCCTTGTGCACATTCACACAGATGGAGGAGGCAGCTCTGATTTCACGGCCACGCTGCTAACCACTGTGCCGCCCTGCCTTTCTAGAACATGGGCTGCCCGGGGGAGCACACAGCCTGGATTTCTCATTCCCGTGGGGCCATGTCCCCTTCAGTCCCTGGCTGCACTCCTTCGGGGCCATGGAGCAGGCTGTACTCTCTGCTGTCCTTGCACTTGGATAAGCAAATGTGTGCAGACCGCATACCATCACTAGCCTGATGGCGATAGCTGTTGATGGCGCCTGCACCATGGCCAGGCACCCAGCAGGAGGTGTCTGTCTCCGCCTTGAGAAGCTCTGTCTGGTTCGCTCACCATCACCTCTTCCCACCACCAGTCTCGTTTTGGTGGAATTTGCAAGGCGAAGTTCATAGGTGCGGAGAGGCCCGGTGGGACTCCCCCTACGAGATGCTCAGTATCACCCCAACTGCGGTGGGCCTGAGGCCGTGTGCCCACATCACCCCTCCCTGCCCCCCACCACCTCCGCAGGCAGCGAGCAAAAAGTGAGAAGTGGGAAAGGAGACGTCAACTGGCGCGACCCCCCAATTAAAGCTGCGGCTGTTTACCAGTGAGGAGAACGCTGCCTGCCAACCCGCCCGCCATCCCATCTCCCTACTGCCGGCTCCCCCCAAGTGTTTATTTAAGCCAACACATTGCTCTGCTAATTGGATAACATTCCATGTGAAAATAGACCTTTTAAAACAACAGCAGCAGCGGCAAATAAAAACAGCTGCAACTGCAAAAGTACAAAGGCTCGGTGGGCTCGGAGAAGGGAGAAATTAAAGGCGCATGCATGGGGAAGAAAAGAAAAAGAAAAAAAAAGAATGTTCTGGTTGCTGAACCTCAAGTCTGCTCTTCTTCCTCAGTGACCGACCGGCAGTCCAGGTAAAGACGGAGAAGGTGGCGGCTTCTACATGGAATCCCAATGGCTATCGGTGGCCTCTTGGCCAATGGGCGGGGACACAGCTGGTCTGGAATCCCAGGTCACCCGTGCAGGTAGAAAGCTGCTTGGGAGGGCTGGATGGAGACTGGGGCTGTGGAGGCTGCTAAAGGGATGCCCGCTACTTCTCTGGGGCCCCTGGAGGAGTTGATTCCATCCTGGGCCTGTTCCCAAGAGACATTTTAAGGCCCAGCCTTTTGGCCTTCCTCCAAAATGTCTAATTGGTGAGTCCTTTTCTTTGGGGAGGGGTTGGGGCTGGTTGGGGGTGTGGGGCAGAGGGGCTGGGCACACCGTCTGGTTGCAGCCAACACTCGCTTTAAGTGAATATGTGAATGAAGGAAGGAAGTGCTAACACATGGGTTTTGGAATCAGATGGACATGTGGGGTTTCTCAGCTCTGGCCAAGTGGCCCCATCCCTTTGAACCTTAGTTTTTCCATCTGTCAAATGGCTTCCTTAAGCCTATGCATGTGAACGCCCAGATGGGCTTTTAGAAGTGGATGTGCTTTTTAAATTGGTGCCAAGGGGCTCCCCTTCCAGAAACATCATCAGGGCCCAGAGAACTGTGTGAGCCCGAGACACTACAAACACCCCTACACGTAAGGGCAGACCCAGGCCATGGGAGAAGACCACTGAATTTAGGACTTCCTGTCTGCTCTCACCAACTTTTATCCCTGCTTCTTTCTAGCACGTGCGGGAAGGTTCTTTGAGACAGGCAGGCTCATTCCACCTGGAGGCTCAGATAATAAGCAGCCCTTTCAAAGGGACTGACATTTATGCCTGGGGTATCAGGGGCTGGTAAAACGCCCTAGGTTTAGGAGAACCTGCCAGTTCCAGGAGCCTGTGATAGGGGCTGACGGCCAGGCCAGGTCCCACCCCCAGTTTAGCATGTCAGCAAGAGCCAGGTCCCAGCTTCCCACGGTCCTGTACGCACAAAGCTTAGCCAGTGCTCGGAGAAACCAGGGAGCGAGTTAATGCAAATCTCTCTTGCATTCTGGGGTTGCCGCAGGTTGGGACGAGACAATGCGTGTGCCGAGTATGTGTCACACACAAAGCCTGCCCGGCCGTCGCTGGAGCCTCTGACTATTGTCCTCAGTTGCCTGGTTACCCTGAGCTCTCCGTGGAGCCTTGTGCTAGCATTCTCTTTCCTGTTTGGGGGTCTGTGCTTGACCCTGGGAGTGGGGGGCAGACAGATGATGGAGTTCCCCAGGATATGCTGGGTTGGAACATGGGGTCATGGAGCAAGGTCAGAAGACTGAGAATCCCTGGGTGTGGGGACGACGCAGATGGCTGGTGCTCAGGGCCCAAAGAGAGACCTGGGTGCTGTGGGGATACCTCCGGGGACTGACCGGGGAGCCTAACTCTCTCCTCTGCCAGCTGGTGAAATGGACCAGCTGGTGCCAGGGAGGAGCCGTGTGCCTGGAGTCACACACTTGGGTTCACAGACCTCATCTCCTCACTGTTCTCCAGACCCAAGGTGCTGCAATCAGCCTTTACTTCCTCCCTGCCTCCGCCCCTCGCAGGAGTCCCCCTTCCCTTTTTTTCCTCCTCTTTGCCTTTTCTCCTGTCTGAGGACTTCTTGGGGTCCCCGTGGGAGGCTTACATCTCCAGGTTCAGTCACTGCTGACTCCAAGACAGTGCCTGACCACTCATCTTCACGTGGGGGAAAAAAACGGGGATGAAATGAAGCCCTTGGTGAGGGAGCCGAGTGGTCAGGGTTCAGTAAAGACCTGGAAAGGGTTTTTAAAGCAGATCTTCAAAGGGAGAACCTCTGGGGGTCGGGAGGGTGCTTGCCCTGAGAAATGGGGGATGGGGAGAGGTCCTGGAGGCCCCTCTGCCAGCCCTGGGATTCCCATGAGTGCTGTCTTTGGAGAAGGAAAAAAAAGGATCTCTGGGGTTTTCTAACTCAGTGTCTCCTTCCAGCATTGCTTTCCCTCTTCAAACTCACGCCCACCCTTGAGCTAACCAGGTATTTACAATATTCAGAATCCTATTCACCAACATGCAGCACGCATGGCGCTATGGGTCAGTGGAGAGCGCTAAATGTTCCACTCGGGAGACAATAAAGTTCTTCAGGCAGACGGGGAGAAGGAGAGGGAGAAGGCACGGCGGCTTCTCCGGGAAGCAAAAAGAGCAAAGGGATCTTTGCAGGAGAGGCGCGCTCCTGGCGGGTTCAGACTTTACGGGAGACCAGCTCACTCCTCGGCAGCACAAAGGGCCTGAGAGAGACGGGGACATCGGGGCCAGGACAGCTCAGGAGCCCGGCTGCCGCCTGTGTGAGGTGAGGGGCAATGAGAGCCAGTCCCGGAGGGGTGTGGGGTTGCGTTCTTGCTGTCCTCAGCTGCCCTTTCTCCTCCTGGAGCCCAGGATGGAAGGGAGAGAAGGGGCGGGGGCGGGGGTGGGTGGGGGAGGAGGAGCCATCTCCAAGAATCGGCAGAGGGCTGTGCTGGGCTTGGCAGAGAACATTTGCAGCCTGGCCTCCGGTACGGGGAGCTGGCACTGCCCTGCCCACCTGTGGACCCTTGCCCTCCTGCCCCATTCTAATGATCCCAGGGAACAAAGAGATACTGACTGTGTCCTGGGGACGGGGGCACGTGGAATTTCAAGGCTGGGAGCTCACGTCTGGTCCCACCCTTTGGGTCCTGAGAGCCATGTCAATTCTGCTGTCAAGCTCTGGGGAGAGGCCTCGGCTCCCAGCTGGAGGAGCGCTGACAACTTTTCTCTTTGCTCCTTCTGTGCCTTCCTCTCCAATCACCACCACCACCCTCACCATACTCCTTCTCATTGCAGCTAACACGCAGAGCTCACAGAGGCCAGATCCCACTCTGAGACTATCACTTCATCCAAACCTCACGATAACAGGATGAGGAAAATCCCGTTCTTGTTTTATATGGGGGGTAACTGAGGCATGTAGGACCCCCCTCAAGGTCACACCGCAGCTAAGTGCTAGGATCCCGGCTGTAGAGTCTGTGCCCTGACAGCCAGCCCTGGCTGTGCTGCGTCATGCTAAGTAGCTTTAGCTGTGTCCGACTCTGCGACTGCATGGACTGTAGCTCACCGGATCCTCTGTCTATGGAATTCTCCAGGCAAGGATACTGGAGTGGGTTACCATGCCCTCCTCCAGGGCATCTTCCTGATCCAAGAATTGAACCTGTATCTCTTACATCTCCTACATTGGCAAGCAGATTCTTTACCACTGAGCAACCTGGGAAACCCAACTGTATCTGAATAAAAGATGTGATTTAGGGAGCAGGAGCAAAGCCCCTTCATTTTTCCTCTGGTCACAGTCTCCCTGACATAGAGCAGATGATGGTGGTTCTATACAAACATGGAAGCTGAGGGCTCAACGGATGCAGTAGAGAAAGCACTACTTTGCAGGCCTCTCCTCTCCTGTCTGCGGATGGAGGGCTGGTGGCCCCGAAGGGACCTGGGCTGGCGTGAATGAGCACCGTGTGCCAGGACCCGTGTCACCATCTGCCTTCACTCCGTGACCGTGGGACCTGTCACTGCCCCGTTTTTTACAGACAAGAAGACTGAGGAACAGGGCAGAGCTGGGAAAGCAGAGCGGCCAGCCGTTAGGAGCCGTGCTCTAGACATGCTGTTCCCGGCTTCCCGCCCAGCCAGCGTGGGGACCCCGACAGGTGCACCCCTTACTGGTGAGTGTCAAGGCCATGCATGGGCTGGCTGCAAGCAGGGGGTGCGGTCTCTCTTGCCACGAGGATGAGAGGCAAGGGAAGGGCTGCCAGGCAAGAAGAAAGAGGAGCAGATGTCTGGACAAACATGGCCACGTGTCAACAAAGCAGGCACTTGAGTTCAAGACGCTGAGAGACAAAGGTGGCTGGCTGGCAGGCTTGCCGGGGTCCCAGGGTGCCCTCTCTGCCTGTGCGTGTTTCCCAGGGCCCACAAAGGCCGCAGCTGTGTCTCTGAGCTGCCACCTCCAGCTCCACCCACCCCTGCAGCAGGCCAATGGGTGTGCTCCCAACCAACACCCTGCTTCTCCGAAGACACCTCGTCGCAGGCAGGGCGCGTGCCAGCCCTCAGTGTGAGCTGCTCCCCCGCTGCACTGAGCCCTCAAGGGATGACAGGCCAGGGTGGGGGCGGGTGGGCTGTGGCATGGGCTCACAGAAGGAGCCCACGGAGACGGCGCCACGGCCCAGCGACCACAGACACAGCTGAATGAACCCTGGGTCACATAGCCTCTGCCCCTCTCTGCTGTTGGGGGAGAGAGCATGAGGACTCAGGACCCCCGTGCGCCAAGCCCCAAACCCAGAGAGGCCGCCTTGCTTCAAAAAGAAAAGCTCTCTCCAAGTAGCTCTGCACCCGTGCTTATACACAGCAGCACCTGCCTGGCCTGACCTGAAGCGAGCACAAAACAGAAGCCCCCGGCACCAGTGGGAAGAAGTAGGGATAGAGGTGACCCCAGGGGTTCCCCCTGGGCTGTCTGGTGGCCTCCTCACTGAGCACCACCCACCGGCTCCCCTCCACACTCTCCACACTGTCTCCCACACTTGCTGTCTGATCTGCAGTAGCCGGCACCCTGAACTGCCCCTTCCTCCAACACAAAACCCAGGGTCTTCTCTTCCAAGGACATCATACAAATTAGCAGGGTTGCAGGGAGAGAAGAGGAAACCCACATCAGCAGGGGGCGGGTAGGGGCACCCACATCTGTTAAGGTGCCTTGTTGCTTCTTTGGCAAAATGGCCCAGAAAGGAGAGGCTGGGTGGGAGGAACCCTGGTCTCACCTTTGCATCCTGCTTGGTGAGGAAGTCGACAAAGCCGAAGCCTCTGTGCGTGCCCGTCCCGGTCAGCTTCTTCGGCAAGCGGACGGTCTTCAGCTCCCCGAAGGTGCTGGAACAAAAAACACGCGAGTTTCAGAACTGCCTGCACTGGAGCCGGGTAGGGGGCAGATACGAGGGTGGGCCAGGACTGATCCCCACTTGCTGATCCTTGCCAGTCAGAAGACTGGGGTGCTTACAGATTGCACACGTGTGCACAGACAGGTGTGCACACACTCGTGTCAGTGCCGGCTCCCCACTGGCCAGCATGTGCCCCAGTGGGGGTGCGTGGGTGGCCTCCTCCCTTCAGGCCTTGGTCATCACGCCGGGCAGCAAGGGGACAACCCCGCTGATGGAGACTTTTCCCTTCCTTTCTAACGGGTGGACACACTCATCCTCCCTTTGCTCCTGGGGAGTTGGAGGGCAGGGGTAAATATTCAGCAAGTGGGGGGCGGGGATCCAGACTCCTGCACACCTGACTGGCCAGGGCCAGGGCCTGCTCATGTGTGCACGCCAGGGGCCCCCGGACTCGGGGAGACCAAGCACGGTCTCTTGACCTGAAATCGGCCCCACGGCTGCACTGTGTAAGCAGGATGAGTCCCTGATCCCAGACATGGGACCTGAAGTGCTTCTTCAGTGCTTGGCGCTTGAATGACGCACAGCCACGCCCTCTGAACTCCACTTCTCCCGCCGGCCTCTGGGTTTTGATATGTGCTAAGTGAAGTCAGGCCAAGCTCTAGGGGAGAAAACAGCTCACCCCCCCACCCCCTCCCAACAGTGATCAGACAGGTAAACATGGTCCCTGGCCATCCCCCCAGCCCCTCCCCTCCTTTCTACCCCCTGCCCCTCAAGGATAAACCTTTGAGAAATTCCGGGACAAAAGGATGGGGCCTCCCTTTTACCCCATCTCACTGCCCCCACCCCCACCCCCACCCCATCCTCAGGTCCATTTATCAAACGTATACACGCGATTGCTGCCAATAAATATTTAATGTGTGTGGCATCTGAAGAGAGGTATTATTTTATTTGAAAATCTACACACACTTGCGGGTGCGGGGGCATACGCGCCTACCTACGACGGTCTAGGACGCCTCAGGGCCAGAGACCGATTGGGCGAAAAAAACACAGTAAAGGCCGTAAGCTCTTGTGAAATGATCTAAGCTAAATCCAAGGAGTTAACCCGCGGCCCTGCCAGCATGACCAGGCATCGGCCGGCCCAATTTCTGGAGGCAGGATGGTGTGTAAATGCGGCATTATGAGGCCTCAAAATGAATCTGCACGTCTCCCTGGCGCGCACCCGGCCGCTTCGCTCCCCCTCCTGGCCTCGCTCTGAGCAGGAGGTGGGGGGTTGCTGCTGGTGAGGAGGCCGGCCTGCCAGGGAGGGGAGGGGCTGGGGGGCACCTTGTCAGTCTTCCCAGCACCACCCCCCCCAGTTGGGGCTCATGGCGGACTTGGAAGGGCCTGGAGGCTGGGCAGGTGGGGATGAGCAGGAAGGTGAGGTGGAAGAGCGCCTAGTGGAGCCCAGTCCACAAACCCTGCTTTATTCTGCCACCTAAAGGCCGACACGCCCCACGACAGATACACCGCCTCTTTCTCCAGCGAAGCCCCAGCGCCTCCTCCAGGGCTGGCCTTGGACACGGAAGGCAGGGGATACACACACTTCCTGGTAGACCCCTTCGGGTAAATGTAAGCGGCCCTCTGGCCCCAAGTTCTTCAGAAAGCCACTGGGGCTGCAGGGGCAGGAGCATCGGATGGATCCAAACCTGGTCTGAGAAGGCTCTCAGGCACAGGGGGGCCTTGGCAAGCACCTGTACGTGTCCAGGCCATGCTGGGCACTGGACAGACACAACCTATGGGTGTGTTGGTCTCTCCGCTCGCCCTCCACTCCTGCCTCAGCTTCCAGGCTCTTTTAGGCTTTGACTTAAGGCAGCAGCCTTGGCTGATCTGCTTGGGGTTCAAGGGCCCAGTGTGCTTCAGGGTGCTGCCATACGGACACCCAAGTAAGTCTCTGCCTCCCCCTGGGGCTGGAACCCAGCTCTGCGAGAGTGGAAACCACATCTATCTTGCTCACCACTGGATCTGTGGCAAGGCGCCCCGGGCCTGGCTCAGAGTGGATGTGTGAAGGTAGTTTTGGAATGAAGAAACAGTACCCCTAATGAAAGGGGGACACGACCACTGGGACATCACAGCCACACTTGGAGGGTGGAGGAACCAGGCCACTGGGTACACACACCAACAGCACAAACATTCATTATCATTGGTCTCACCATGCCCATTTTACAGATGAGGAAACTGAGGTTCAGGGAGGCAAGTGCTTCTTACAAGTAGGCAGCAGGGCTGGAGAGAGAGCCAGAGAGTGTCTGACGTGAACCCGGAGCTCTCTCCACTGCCCAGTGTTTCACCCTCTTCAGTTATCTGGAGGGGACCACTTTCAGGAGCGGGGACTTTCTTTCTGTCCCTGGGGCATGGCCCCATCTGGCGTGAAGCAGGAAGGCCGAGTGTAGGGGGCAGCAAGGATTGCCCCGTGTAGGCTCTGAGGGGTCCAGTGACCTGCCTGAGATGGCAGTAAGGACGGCTGACTGAGTTCCAGTTCCTTCCACCTCCATACTAAGTGCAAACCCCCTGCCTCTGCCTGCAGGGGCTCCAACCTCCTGAGCCTGGCTCCTTTCAGGGGAGCTCACGCGTGCGCGTGTGCGTGCGCGTGCGTGTGTGTGTGTGTGTGCGCGCGTGCGCGCGCGTGAGACAGACAGAGGGAGAGACTGGTGAGGTTAATTCCTCCCTCTCCGCAGAGCATTGCAAGCTGTGGACGCCCTATGCATGGTAAGCAGCTGAGGGTCCGGAGAAAGGCAAGGAAAATAATTAAAAGGTGGAGAATAAAGCTGATGGGGAGAAGCTGAAGGAGCCATGCTCACGTGGCCTGGAGAAGTGGGATATGAGAGCTCGGCGGGGAAAGCCTGGATGGAAGGGCAGCCTCAGTCCATAAGGGATGAGGGCAGGGACCAGGGAGCTGGGGTCCTGTCCCAGGGAGACGGTGGGCCAAGGGGGAGGTCACAGCCCATCTGGGCTGTGCAGATGTCCAGACAGACATCTGCAAGGCCAAGGAAATGCTGTGTCCCAGGACCCGAGGAGCTTAAAAAACAAAACCAAAACTATTCTTTGGGGGCTGGGGGCTTCCAAGGTGGTTCAGATGGTAAAGAATGTGCCTGCAATTCGGGAGACATGGGTTTGATCCCTGGGCCATCAAGATCCCCTGGAGGAGGAAATGGCCCTCCACTCTAGTACTCTTGCCCGGAGAATCCCATAGACAGAGGAGCCTGGTGGTCTACAGTCTATGGGGTCGTAAAAGACTCAGACCTGACTGAGAGACTGAACAACAGCACCCTTTGGGGGACTGGGAAGGGGTGATGGTGGGCCCGCCTGTTCCTTCCTTCTGAGAATGCGATGAGAGAGAGGGCAGGCTTCTGAAACGGCTGAAAGATTAGGGTTAGATCTTAGAACCGCTACCTGTGAAGCCCCAGAATGAACGGCTGGAGCGTCAAGACACTGTCATTGTGGCTGTCACCCCAGCGATCGACGACAGAGTCGTCGTGCCTGTGACGTGCTAGGGCTTTTAAATATACTGTTTCTAGGTACAACAACTGTGGGTTAAGAGTCGCTGCCTCCTGTTTTTACAGATGAGAAAACTTAAAGCGCCAAAGAGGCCAAGTGGCCCCCCTAAGCCCCACGGTCCGGGACGTGAAACCCAAGCCAGCTTTTGCTCCTGGTGGAGAAAGGATGCTGGGGACGTGGATGGCTTTGGTTGAAACTACTGTGTGGGAGAAAATAAAGCTGACACTAATGATCTCAGAGAGATATTGAAAGAGAATTAAAATAGAAAAAGAAAAAAGGTTGGTGTGGTGGGCCGGGGTTGGGGGGGTGGGGGCAGTGGAGAAAATCAATGAAGTACCTTTAGCTCCTTGGAGATAAGCGATATATAAATACCAAACATTATTAAGGTTCTTATCTGGCAGCAAAGCCCATGGAGCCATGTTTAAGAGCGGCTTTTGCAGGAAGTTGTGTGTGTCTCCTGGGAGCAGAGGCTTGGGTGAGGCTGGGCAGGGCCACCAGGGAACCAGAGAGGGAGAAGATGACAGGGCACCCAGGAACCCCACCCTCCCACCCGCTCCTACCCAAGCCCAGACTCTACCGCTTGGGAAGGAGACAGGGATGCTCCCCACTGTGTAGATAATAGAAACCACAAAATAGCAATTACTGTATCAGAAGCTGTGAATAAAGAGGACATACCGGGCTTTTAAACATGGCCCGCCTTCCCTCCCCCACCACGCTCACACTTCAGTAACAAACTCACACCTCACTTTTCCAATTATTTCATTCACCTCGGGTTCACCCATCACTCCCCCACGCCGCAGCCCCACCCCCATCTCCGCCACGCCAGGGAGCGCGTGACTGGTAGGGGATTCGTGGGCTTTCGACAACGAGTTTGTTGTCATGTTTCTCATCTCTTTCGAGGTGCGGTGGGGGTAGGGATGGGGGTAGGGGGTAGGGGAGTGGGGAGGGGACGCTGAGGTGTAGATCGAGGCAAGCCAATTATGCCTGGGCCTCATAAACAAGTCCAGGCATGCAAATTTGTTTGCACACAAGGTCTGAATGTAGACACAACGTGTGCATGTGCACGCGTGTGCGTGTGTGTAGGGATCCCCTCCCTTGAGACTCTGTGACCAGACCTGCTGCAGTCCTGGATGGCAACTTTGCTCAGGGGGTGGGGTGGGGGGGTATTTTTAGCTCTGCTACTGAAAAGGATGAAGCAGCCTCTCTCTCCTCCACTGAAGTGATGGGATAGGTTGGGGAGGGGAAGGAAGTGACGGGGAGACAGAGAGAGAGAGAGCCCTCCAGAGATGCCGACCCTGATGATTCTGTAGCTACTCTGATGCCTGGGTTTGGAGGCTTCATGCACAGGCCAACCTTCCAGCCTGCACGCTGACACCAAGTGGAGGTCAGGCACACCCTAGGGAGCCTCGGCCCTTCTGCTCCCAGGACACAAGTCCTTATTGCTCTCCTATTTGGATCCACTGGAGGAACCAGGGTCTCAGTAGAAGTGCTGAGTCACGTGGGGGAAGTCTGACATCTCTCCACCAGTGCTCAAGGCATTACTGAGGTGGGGGGGGGGGTGGGCACAGGGAAATCAGCTGCCACCCAAGGGATCCAGAATTGGAACAACACTGTGGTCTGAACAAGAATGAGATGAAGGGCTGGTTTTGTGATAAGAATAAACTGCAGGCTTCTTTCTGTTTCTTCTAGAGCCAAGAAAAAAGGGCTAAAGCTCTTGGCATTAGAAGCCTTTCCAGTATACCACTGGCACCAGCAATGTTCTAACACACATGAAGTATCCATCCATCCCTACGGTCTTTCTCAGGGCCACGTGCCCTACGGGCGTGTTAAACACGGGCTGCACATGATCTCACAACAGCCTCATGATCTGTGTACTGCTGTGCCCACTTTATAGATGGAAAAAACTGAGGCTCAAATTATGTGATTTCTCCAAGGTCAGCCCCTGAGTCATTACCTACAACAGGGGGTGAAGTGACCTGTTCAAGGTCCCACAGGTGGTCATGAGCCAGGCTGAACTCCAAGTGGGCAGTCTGCCCCTGAGCCTCTGCTCACTGGACATTTGCGTGGTCTGTCTATCAATAATTGGCCAAAGGGCTCTTTGTGCAAGGTGCCAGGTGAGAGGTGAGGGTGGGCCAGACATCAACTTTGTTCTTAGGGATTCTGGGCTGGCAGGGAAGAGCTACAGGCAGGTGGTGAGCTCCCCCACCACTGCCCAAGGACTCGGGGATCAATCCCCTCCCCATCTCAACTGCTTAGTGTCCACAGCTGGGGGCTTCTGATCTCTGCTCACTGCTCTCCCTCTCTTCCCGCATGCTGATGAAGAGTCCATCTGTGAATTCACGGACCCACAGAGTAGTTCCCACCAGGTAAATGAATGTGGCAGGTCAGCAGCTGCTTCGCCCGGCATCCCGTCTCAAGGCTCCTCTCCTTACTGAGTCGCCATGATGCTAAGGGCCCCAGCGGAAGCACAATGGAGGGACAGACGGGCTGAATGGACACCTGAGGACAAATCCATCCCTCCATCTAGGACACATGGGTTTCTGCAACCGAGGGAAGCCAGGCAACACGACCCATCACCCAAACCTCCGGCTTCTGGAATGTGTACAGAGCAAAGCCTTTAGCCGAGGCTTCCTCGTCCAATCCTCCAGCCTCATAAACTGGGAAACGGAGACTGATCTGACCACTCTGGCTTTCCTCCTGCTCCCGAAGCCACCAAGCTTGGCCTAGCCTCAGAACCTATGACCCTGCTCTTCCCATAACCCACAACTCTCAGTGCTGAGCTGTTCCCATGATCGACCCTCTTATCATCCAGTCTCAGCTTGAATGCCACCTTCTCAATGAGGCCTTCTGTGCTCCAGGCAGAACCCAGACTCTAACGCTGTTCCTCTGCTGCACCAGCCACTCTCCGTTGCCTCTGAGCACTGTCTGGAATGGCTTGTTTATCTGTCTTTCCCTTGCCGTTCACAAAGACCCACAAGAGACGGAAAGAACACTCTAAGACAGCAGGGTCGAGTCTCTGTTGCGTCTGCGGAACCTTGGCCTGCGCCTAGCCCACAGAAAACGCCCTGTAAACATTCACAAAAACACGCACTTGACATTGACCGAGTCCTTGGTGAGCACCAGGTCCCCCTCCTTCTCTCTGATCATCTCACACAAGGCATAAGCTATTGCAACAGACACCGGCATGTCTGGGGCCAGGCCAGGACACGCAGTCCTTCTGTCCTCAGGACGCTCTCTCATGTTGCACAACCACACGGTATCACAGGGAGTGTTTGGCCTCTGGAGGTCCACACTCCTTCCAAAGTAGCCACAGGGATTCCTTCAACTGCAGGAGTGAGTAACAGCAGCAAAACGGGGGTGGGGGTGGGGGGACAGGATTACTCACCAAGGGACCAGAGCCCAGACAACGGGGTTCAGAATTCTGCCCTGCTAGGTTGGAGAGCAACGACATCATTCCCTCCAGACAACCCTGGCCAAGCTGCAGCCAGGCGCTGGGGGTCTCGGTGTGAGGCTCCACCTGCAGTGACTGCTCCCCCAGAAGGTTATAAAGGTGTGCGCTGACCCCCAGTCAGGCCTCTACTCTGTTGTGGGGGGGTGGTGGTGGGGAGGGGGCGGGTTCGTGGAGGCATATTTAAGCTCAGAGCTGTTCCTCCTTCTTTTGTTCTCGCTCGCTGTTTAAAGAGTGCCTTTTAGAGTGAACTTCTCCAATTACGCACCGCTTGTTGCGGTGAGAGCTGGATGCAGAAAGGTTACCTTATCACCATCGGCGCGCTAGGCCTTTCATTCTTGCCTCTTGGAGGCTGAGAATGGCCTGGTTTCCAAGAAAGGGAGAAAGGAGGTATGGAGGATAGCGCTTAGCTTTTCTCAATAGCCTTTCACAGGGTCCTCTGCAGGCAGGCGTGACCCTCTCGGGGATGAGCAGTTAAATGGCATCTCTGAATCAGATTCAGGGCCTGCGTTCCAGGCAGACCCCAGATTCTCCCCAGAGGTTCTGGTGGCGGGGCTCTGGCCCAGCTCTGCCCTCACCGCCTGTGTGACCCTGGCTGAGTCGTTTCCAGGCTGGACTGATAATCAGGGGAGAGACAGAGAGAAAGGGAGGAAGGTGTATAAGAACATCTTGAGATGTGCCAGGCCCAGGACAATGTAAGGGACAGAACGCTGGCCCTCGAGTCAAAAATTTCTGGGGCCAGACAGATGACAGGAGGGGGCCAAGAGCTGGGGCAAACTGGCCAAGTCCCAACTCTGGGCAATTCTTGGACCAGTAGCATCAGTGTCATCTGTGAGGCTTGTCAGAAAGTCTCAGCCCACTCCTCTCTTTCTGAAATCGGAATCTCTGGGGGAGATCCGGCAGTCCAAGTGGTAACAAGCCCTCCAGGTGAGGGTGCGCCTGCCCAGGTTGAGGACCACTGCTCCATCAGAGTGGGCAGGGACCCCTCAGCCCCATCTTAAACAGCCAGCTGGGAGATCTTTTTTCTAAAGAGGTCTGCAGTCCAGACTCTTTGAAGAAATGAAGTTTTCAAATACTGGTAACAAAGTCAAAACATTTTCAGTGCTGAGTTTTTAGCATCCCCACATGTGGGTTCTGTTCTGCTTCGATCCTAAGTGATCAGAAGTGCTGGTCTACTTCCCAAGTGATTGACTGTCCTCCACTCTTTATTACCCCAGATTGGGCCCCTGCCCTTCCCTTCCTGGCCCCTTGGGCTCCCTGAGGACAGAGAGGGTTTTCCCATTGCATTTGCCACGCAGCACCTAACCAGGCATGGACATCTTCGTGGGTGGCTACACATGCAGCCAATCAACTGCCCCTCACCATTCTCCAGGACGTAGCCCCAGACTGAACATTGTCTGTTAGATCCAAGTGTAGGCTTCAGGCAGAAAATGCCATTAAAACAAGATTTTTGAAATAACAGGTAACTTTTAAAAAAAACATGTTCCAAATTTGTCCTGAAAGATGTTTATAGGTATTTTGTGTAAGAAGACTTCTGAAATTAAATACATGTAGGAGAGATCTGGCTAAACAGAACTCAGCAAGCTTCCTGGCTGCAGACCTTGTCAGTACCTTTAAAACATCTCAAGCAGGGAGGATTTATCTGCAAGTGCGAGAAAGAAAACAGCGTTTCTCAAGCTCATCCAGCCATTGAATCTCTCCTCCCAAGCATCTCCCAAGACACTGGTATTCCACTGAACACAGCTGGGAAGTCCAATTTGGAAGAGAAAGAGAAGTAAGAGACTCATACACCCCCAGGTGAAAGGCCTTTGTCTTGAACACTTGGGTGAAACCTCAAATTCACCCGGGACTGTGCAAAGTGGGGGAATGCTCAGAGTGAGTCTAGTTTTGACCACGAGGGGCCAAGTCACAGCATCGCTGAAAGAATCTAAGTCTGGAGTCAGACGTGGCTTCAGATTTCAGCCCTGCACCTGATGTCAGCTTTCTGAGGCTCGGTTTCCTTATCTGTAAAATGGGAATAACTAGGCTGCCATACAGGGGCTGCTGATGCCATGGTTCCCACACGTAAGGAAGAAAGGGAAGCTGTCTTATCAGTAACACCCCTGTCTTCCATACAGATCTGTACTGGGGCCAAGAGAGTGACCCTTCCCAAGCTCTTATGATGTGCCAGGTCAAAGCTGAGAAGGAGCAGGCGGGGCTGGTCAGGGCCCCTCCTGAGGGGAACCCAGGCGTTTCCTGCAAGGAGAAGAGGTTAAGAGGGCCAGGTGTGACTGTGATTCTTGGAGCCCTGAAGAAAGCAGCGGTGCTCCATCTTCTCCACATGTCCTACCGCTGTTACAAGATAATCAGAAGCACTGTCCTCAAGGAGGCATCCTTCAGCCAGACCCAGGCTCCATCTTCCTCGGGCTGAGCAAGCCCACTGGGGCAGAGCGTGTCCCCTCTTCCTCTCGGAAGGAGAGCTCCTAGACACGTCCGCCGGCCGGGGGCGTGCACTCTGGTGGGTTCCACGCCTCTGCCGGGCTGAGCTAATGGAATACGTGGCGGATGCTCTCCCCACCACCTTTCTCCCCCTCTGGTCTTCCGCTGCCTCAAGTACAGCTAATCCCATTACAAGAAAATAAAGTGGATAATTCAGGCTAATGAAATCGTTACAAGAATGTGGGCAGCCAGAGCTGGACATTCAGAACCAATTTAACACCCTTTGGTGTTAGTCTCAATACAGAAAATATTCGAGAGGGAGGAAAGAAAAAAATTAGAAAGAAAAAAAAAAACTTTCTCTAAGACCTAGCCTCTTTCTGGTGGGCTTACATCTGATTAAATAATTAATCTGCTGTGTATCTGACTTCTTGCAATGGTCTCTGTGGTGCCCGATATTTCCACAGTAACTGCAGAAAATAGGAAATGAGGGTGAGAGAATCCAGGAAGTCTGAAGTCGGGGTTAAACGTGGGTACAACTTGATGCCTTTTGATACCTGGTGACTCTGCCCATCACTGCTGCTACTCACTCAGAGAAGGACCACTCCCAGGCACCCCCCTCACGATCAGACTCTGAGCCCTCTGATACTGGATTAGAATTGTACCCTCCTGGGGTCTCTATGAGGCAGGAAAGGGTACGGTTAGTTCCCATGCTAAACAGGGCAGGCAGGTGGACCCACTATGCAGGGTGGGCATGGTGTGCTGGGCAGAGAGATGCCCCTTGGCCCACAGCCCTCATGATGCCCGCTGCCAGGTCACAGCCAGACCTCCTGAGCAGGCTGAATGAAGGGGGGCCACTCCACTTCTCAGCCCCTGGCACTTCCACTCAGTGCCCGCCCCCTCCTCTGCCACATCCATACACACACAGAAGGGCCCCTTCAACGTCATTTCTTTTGGATCCATCTTAACGCTCAGAACCCTAGGGAGGACTGCATGTCATGAAGCCAGATGACCTCCAGTTGATTGCCATCAAGCCCACACCACTCTCCCAAACTAACATGGCCTGTTCTGACACCTCAAGCTAAGGGCACAGGTCTCCCAGTGATCCACAAGGTCCTAACTGGGGACTGTGGACGGTGGGTGGACGAAGGAGGATGTGAAGGAAAAAAAAAAAGAGAGAGAAACCAGATCTCACAAATACAGGGAGAACTTCCGCTGAGCTTGTAAGGTTTTGAAGGGATCTTAAGGGGCAGACATGGTTAAGTAGAAAACTTCTAGTCACTGGAGGGATTAGAAACTCTCCATTGATGGTCCCCCCATTGTAGTGCCAATCAGCAGCCCACAGCTGCCAACAGCATCTCCCACTTCCTGATGCATCAAGAGGAAGGCATCCCGGGGAGACTGAACATGGACCACAGAGCGACTCGGGGCTGCCGGGGCGCACCAGTGAGCACGACTGCCTCATGGCTGCAGGCCCGGCTCTTCTCCTCTCTCTGGAGAAGCACAAGGCGGCAGCCCAGCACCCAGGCAAGCCTCTAGCGTCCCGACAGCATCTCTAGGAAAAGGGGCAGGAAGGCGATAGCAGCATCCTGCCCGGGTTCAGGAATCGGAGCTCCGATGGGATGTGAGTCAACACCACCACTTAGGGGTCGAGGACAGAGGCGCGGGGAGCAGGGGGCTCAGAGCATGGCAAGTCGCATACCATCCGTGCCACACAGCTCCTGCGTCCTGCAGGAGGAGATGCTGCTGCGTGTTCGCGTAGACTCCAGAAGGAAGCAGAGTCCCACAGGCAAAAGAGAATGACGCCAGGAAGCCCACGTCCTAAGCTTCCGCTGGTCACCCATGGGAGAGCCCTTGACCCTGCCCCCTCCCACTGAAAGCCTGTTTGCTTTTACTTTGCAAACTCGTTGATCTAATTTCTTGTCCCAAAGCAGCTGAGAAGGGCCAAGAGGTTAATAAAAGGCCTCAAGAAGTGAGGGCTGACGAGGGATTCACACGCTTCCTCTGCGAAGGGTCAGACAGTCTATAGTTTTGCCTTTACAGCTTCCCAGCTCTGCCACTGCAGCGTGTCAACAAACTGCTATGTGCCAGTGAGACTTGACTAACAAAGGCAGGGGGCTGTGCCACGCTGCTTCAGTGTGCCTGACGCTTTGCGACCCCATGGACTATAGCCTGCCAGGCTCCTCCATGGGGTTCTCCAGGCAAGAACACTGGAAAGGGTTTCCATGCCCTCCTCCAGGGGACCTTTCTGACCCAGGGATCGAACCCGCGTGTCTTGCATCTCCTGCATTGGCAGGCAGTCTCTTTACCACTAGCCCCACCTGGGAAGCCCCGGGGGGCTGGCATGTGCGCCTTAGTTTGCTGACCCCTATGTGAATCTAAAAAAACCAAAACATGGTATTAAAAGAACTGGCCAAGCACAGCAGCCCGGGGCCATCAGATGCAGGGGCAAACGGCAGACGTATCTACACAGCCCTGACATGCCTTCTGTGATATGTCCTGGGCTCAGTGACTTGGAGGTCAACACAGACCCATAAGCCTGGTTGTTGCCCCACAAAACGGTGAGCGGGACAGACTGCCAGGTGGAGGATCCCGAAGGCTTCCCACCTGGCCCGCTGACATACATCAGCTTTGCCTCTGCCATCACCTGAGGCACGCCTCTTCCTGGATGTCACCGACTTCCATCCTTCCCTGTATCTTGCTCTCTCTCTGCTTAAGGTCCTTCTTCCCTGCTGGACTACTGTGTGGCCAGGGCCCAGGATGGGGCTAAAGGCACCTGGTGTGCAGCAGAACAAACCATGTGTGGTCCCTCTTAGGACCCAGGTCCTCGATGCCAGAAACAGGAAACACAGCTCAGGGAGGTAAACGGGTGCCTGGGGCCTCGGAGGAAGCTCTCATCCAGGGGTCCCCAGTCTCTGGGCCGCGGACCCCTACCTCCTGTCAGATGGGCGGCGGCATTAGATTAGAAACAAAGTGCACGATGAAAGTCATGTGCTCGAAGCACCCTGAAACAACCCCCACTCCCCCACCCCCGGGCCAGGGAAAAGCTGTCTTCCACGAAACTGGTCCCTGGTGCCAAAAGGGTGGACACTGCTGCTCTCAGTCACTGCTGGGAGCAAGGTTCATGGACGCTGAGCTCCCAGAGTGTACGTGACCCCGAGGGGCCAACTGTCTGAACCCACAGGGCAATGCCCAGGGCTGTCTGACCGTGGAGTTCCCCGACTTCTTCCTCTGCTGTACCGCGTCCCCAGGCCACCGCAGTAACCCACTTCTGTTCCTGCACCCCCTTCTCGGGTTCTCGCTGGAACCTGTCAGCCACTGGGAAGCCATCAGGTGAGTGATGGGAGGGAGCAGAAAAAGAGGCTAAGGAGATGCTGACAGATACAGAAAGCAGCTCCTAAAGAGCTCGGCATCCTAGAAACTTCTGACACCTGCCGTTAGAAGGAACGCCACAGGACCGCCACAGCGTCAGGAAGCTCTCCATCCCCTTAGCAAGCATCCTGAGCATCCATCAAGCCCTACTCATGGCTGGGAAGAGGCAGACAGTGTGGTCGCCAGGTCTGCCGGGCAGGCAGGCCCCCTGACCGAGACCTCACACCCAGGAGGGACCCCCTTCTCTGGTCCAGAGGGCTCAGACTGGAGTGTGCCTCAGATAACTGAGCAGCCTCAATATCTGAGCTTTCCAAGAAAAGCTGGCAGGTTGTCACCAGGGGGAAGAGAGCTGACACACCCTTGCAGACGATGTGGGATGCAAATCCACAGCGTGGGCCTTTGATGGAAGGCCTGGGAGGCCGTTCCAGGGGCTGGCGGGAGACAGGGAGTGGACGGTCCCCTGCCGGCACCAAGCGGGAGGGGGACGCTCACCCTGACTGACTGGGACAAACAGAATTTTTAAAAGCCTGGGAAAGAAAATGACAATAAAACAAACCAAGCTCGGGCGGGCTGGCTGGCGAGTTTTCAGAGGCAGGGAGAGGTGGAAATGGATTGGTGAGAGGGAGCCATCTGTTTGGGGCTGAATAAACCAGCGCAGAGCTCAGTTCAACTACAGGAGGGAAGAGGAAGTTCAGGAGCTGAGGGTCCAGTGGGAGCCGAGAGCTGGAGGGGTCTGGAGTCAGGGACAGAGAGAAATGGCCTCCAGAAAGCCAGTTCCAGTGGCTCTGGGGGGAGGAGAGGGAGAGAGTCTGGACGTGAGGGCCACGATGGGTCCCACCGTGGGATGTATCTTGGTGTGTACAGGTGTCTCGGGTTGAGGCGGGGGGTGGGGGTCTTTCTATGATAAGAAACCCAATTAGGGCCAGATAGGATTCAGGGTGTAAGAAAACTGACGAGCCCCAGGCAGGGGTGAAGAGAAAGGGAAGAGTCAGTCATCAGTAGGGAGAGGTCCCCTCCGCAACAAACACTGTTTATCTCCCCAGCGAGTTAAAGAGCGTCCTTTGCAAAGTTCGAGAGGAGGGAAGAGTAAATTATCCTGTCTCTGGCAACGTACAAAGCCGTGGACGTGCTTTATCTCCCAGCTGCCTCTTGGCACGTGGGGTGTGGATCTTGGCCGCGTCTCCCGTCCCCCACGGCTGCCCCCGTTTCTTTTGGAAGACAGGAAGTGTGGTTGCAGCTTTTTCAGAAGCAGCAGACCTGGGGCGAAGCGCACCTTGGGGTGGGCGTGGGGAATTACTGGGAGAGGAAAAACAATCAAAGGTGTTCACGCCCTCGTGGGGCAAGATGGGAGAGAAAAGAAAACCAGGCTTGGTTTCTCTGGCTCCATTCAAGCCACCCCCCATCCCCCAGAGAAACAAATTCTACATAGATCAGATGTCTTGTTTCCCAACCCCTGGTGGGGAGCTGTTCCTCCAAAGACAAGGATGAGTTCGTACCCCATGTTTGGGGTGGCCCCCAGTCAAACTAGGGCTTCCCAGGTGGCTCCGTGGTAAAGAACCTGCCTGCCAATGCAGGAGATGTAAGAGTCGAGGCTTCGATCCCTGGGTCGGGAAGATGCCCTGGCAGAAGAAATGGCAACCCACTCCAGTATTCTTGTCTGGGAAATCCCATGGACAGAGGAGCCTGGCCGGCTACAGTCCATGATGGGGTCACAAAGAGTCAGACGTGACTGAGCGACTAAACAATAACCACTCAACGTGAGAGACATCAGAGGTCAGGAGGCACAGTGGTGTTACAAGGGATACACGGGCTCACGACACAAGCTTGGGGGTCAAGCTGCCTCCCCCACTCTCTACTTTGGCTTGCAAGTCTGTAAAAATGGGGATAACAATCCCTCACACTCAACAGAGCTGTGGTGGGGCTTAAAGGAGACATAATGTCTAAAGCATTTCACACAGAGCTGTGCCCTTAGTGCATGCTAAGAGCACAAGGGACAAATGAAGGGGAGGATGACAGAGTCAATACAGGGGATCAGGTGAGGCGGGTAAGGGTGCTCCTCTCTGGCAAGTTCTGACTTTCTGAGCCAATGCAAAGCAGTCCTGGGCCAGGACTGCAACCCACCTTCCAGATGAGAAAGAGGGGGAAGGCCCCTGGCCTCACCTCCCTTCTATAGGTCAAGTGGCAGAGATGGGACTGGTACCCACAGACTGATGATGCTCAGCATGCACAGACTGATGCTCTATTCACTGGACGGGCTGCCCCAGGGCCCGGGATGCCAGAGTTCATCCTCTCCAATGGGAAACAGGGTAGCTGTGCACAGGTGTGCTTTGGAGCCTAGAATTCTGCAGGGGTGTGTGTGTGTGATTTCCCTGGTGGGGAGCAGCTCTGCCAGTGATCATTACTACTGTGTTCTGGGGATACTGACTGATGGTGTATGGGGTGGACTGGGGGGTGGGGTGGAAGGTCAGTTACTGCAGCAGAGACATCACCTGCTCTCCAGTATCCGTGTCTATTCTGATGAGGAAAAAGCGACTGGTTCTTTTAAACCAGGAGTTGGCAATCTCTGGCCCACGGGCCAAATCTGGCCTATTACCTCTCTTGGGTAAGGTTTCAACGGAGCACAGCTCTGCCTGTCTGCTTAGAGTCTGTTTAGGCCTGCTGGCGAGTCAGATGGAGCTGAGTATCTGTGATGGAGACCACACAGCCCACAAGGCCGAATATATTTACTCTCTGGCTCAAGGTTCTCCAGAGAAACAAAACCAACAGGTTATCTATCTCTCTATCTATATATCTTGTGTTGGCCAAAAAGTTTATCTGGGTTTTTCCACAACATCGTAGGGAAAACGTGAATACGGTTTTCGCCAGTCCAATGCATACAGAGAAAGACATTTACGAAGGCAGACTGGCCCCACAACCTGCCACCTGCAAGCTGGGGCCCAGGAAAGCTAGCTCTGGTTCAAGTCCAAGGGTCGGAGAACCAGGGGAGCAATGGTGTTGAAGTCCCAGGTCCGAGGGTCAGGAACCAGGGGCCTCTGGCGTGAGTCTGGTCTGAGTTCCCAGGCCTGAGAATGAGAGCAGCAGTGTTTGGGGGCAGAAGAGCAGAGTCCCGCTTCCAGCACTGTTTTGTTCTATTCGGGCTCTGGCGTAAGGCCGTGGATGGTGCCTGCCCCCCACCCTCCCCCACCTGGTGAGGTTCCTGCCCTTTACTCAGTTCATAAAGTCAAATGCTCACCCCTGCCAGAAAGGCCCTCACAGACAGAAATGATGCTTTACCAGCTTTATGGGCACCCAGTGGCCCTGCCAAGTTGATGCTTAAAATTAACCATCACAGGTTCTTTACAGAAGTTTGACAACCCCAGTTCCAGACAATCTCATCCTCTGGCCCAATCCCACTCCCCTCGGTCATCACACCGTCACTGCCCGCCCTCACCCACCCCACACCCCAGCTCAGAACCTTCCCCCTGCACAGCCATGTCCTCCTTACATCACCTTGAAAAGCAGGTGTCTACCTCCTGGCTCCTTCCTGCGTTACTTGTTTTCCCTGATCAGGTATTCATAAGCAGACCTCGTTATCCTGTGGTTTGTAAATACTACAGCACTTTTTTTCAGACCAAATTTAAGATCTGCAGTAACCCTGCATCGAGCAGGTCTACTGGTACCATTTTTTCCAGCAGTTCTGGTTGCTCTGTGTCTCTGCATCACATTCTAGTAATTCTTGAATCATTTCAAACTTTCACATCACTGTTAGATTGGTTGTGGTGGTCCCTGATCGGTGATCCTGGATGTGATGACTGTAATCATTTTGGTATTTTTAAGCAATCAGGAACTATTTATTTATTTAGGCCACGCCGAGTGGCTTGTGGGATCTTAGTTCCCCAATCAGGAATTGAACCTGGATCCCTCAGCAGTGAAAGCACTGAGTCATAACCCTTGGACTGCCAGGGACTTCTCAGGAAGGTACTTTTCAATTAAGGTAAGTACATTATTGTTTTAGACACAACGTGTTGCACACTTCATAGACTTTCTTAATAGCAGGGTGAACACATAACTTTTACATGTGCTGGGAAACCAAAGAGAATGTGTGTGCGCCTCGCTTTATTGTGAATCTCCTGATTGATGTGGTCTGGATCTGGACCACAGTATCTCCGAGGTCTGCCTGTATGAGCAGGGGGCACTATCAGAGGCCGTGAGAAAATTCATGTCGGCTGGTAATTAGGGAGGTTTGCAGAAAGTATCATTAGGCCTCCCCGCCTCGGCCTCCCAAGGCAACATCCACTGGAGGAGACCCTAATAGGGGATGGTTTCCCGGGAGCCTGCCATTGCAGATGGCTGGGCCTGGAGACACTCCAGCAGCCCCCAACTCAGCTTTTCTAGGACTACGAGAAGAGAATATCCACCTGAACACTCTGTCCTTGGAGGAGAGGATGCTGTGCTCAGAACAGGGCACTCCCCTCTCCCTTCTCCCCACTCCCTTTGGGTGCAATGTTAGAAAACTGCTCCCAAATCAGACTTAGCCAAGATAGTCGATTAATTGGAAGACAACACAAAAGAAGACAAAACCAAAAAACAGGTGCCAGGGAGTTAAAAAAAGAAAACAAAACCCAGCAGGGAGACGGCAGGACGTGGGAGGGCATGTGCTCACAGCACCACTTCTGGAGAGAAGCACACGCCACCAGCTATGCGGCTGCCTGTGGGGAGCAGCTCAAGGGACCAGACTCTGTTGCACACCTCTCCCCAGTGCTGGCGTGCGGCTGCAGCTGTGGTGGCCAGTCCCCCCGAGGACTCCGATCCCCCTCCCTGCCAGCGTCCCCCTCCGGTGGCCCCCGCTCTGCTCCCGGTGCCTGCTCAATCCCAAGTGGAAGGCAGCCCTGGCCCCGGGGGGTAGTCCAGCTGGCAGGGTGCGGGCTCTCAGGCAGACTGTTCTGGAAAGGCCTTCTGTGCCCATCTCAGGAGTCTCCGGGGGATCAGGCCCTGGTGACACAGCAGTGGCCTTGGCCGCCCCCGTGTATGACTGCTCCTTCCTGACCTCCCCTCGGTGCTCCCGGGTCACCTGCCAATCTCTCTATACCTACATCCTTTCTCCAAGCTTCTGGTGTGAGGAGAACCAAATGAAGATATCTGTGGCTCTGTGCTCAGTCGCTCAGTTGTGTCCGACTCTTTGCCGCCCCATGGACCTCATCAAATGTCACTTGGTCGGACTTCCCTGGAGGTCCAGTGGTTAAAATCTGCCTGCCAATGCAGTGGACATGGGTCCCATCCCTGGTTCAGGAAGATCCCACACGAAACAGGCAACTAAGCCCGTGTGCCCTGACTAGTGAGTCCACGCACCCGAGCCCTGTGCTCTGCAACAAGCCCGAGCACCACAGCGAGAGGGCGTGCCTGCTCAGCCGCTTCAGCCGTGTCTGACTCTTTGCGACCCTGTGGACTGTGGCCTGCCAGGCTCCTCTATTCATGGGGATTCTCCAGGCAAGGATACTGGAGTGGGCTGTCATTTCCTCCTCCAGGGGCATCTTCCCGACCCAGGGATCGAACCTCTATCTCTTCTGTCTCCTGCACTGACAGGCTGGTTCTTTACCACTAGTGCCACCTGGGAGCCCAGAGTGTAGCTCGCCGCAACTAGAAACAGCCGGCATGCAGTGACGCAGACTCAGCATAGCACCCCCTCAAATAATAATAATCAATAAGTAAAAATTAAAACAATTTTTTTCCACTTAGTCTGTAACACCCTTTAGTTTTTAGCCTGCCAACCTAAGCACCTACATCACCTCCCAAACGCCCACGCCCTCAATCTGCTTCGTTACACGGGCAAGCTTTGCCCTAACTGGGGCATTGCTCTAAAGGGTGTGTGGACACGGGAGGGAGCTTTGGAACCTTATTGTCTTGGATTCCCCGCCCGACGCTGAAAATGACTTTTCTCAACCAAGTTTCTCAGCAGCTGCGGCTGCAGAAGAAAGTGATAGAACCAGAGGCAGGTATAGTTGCCATGATACGGCTGTTGCGGTCATTTAGCCTGAGCGCAGGCTCCTGTGGAATAATTTAACGATCTGTCATGGGAACAGAGGAAGGAGGACGAGTGTCGTGTGGCCTGATGTCCCCACCTCCAAAAAATAATCGAAGCACCCGCAGCTAGAGAAGGTTCCTGACTGGAGAGATGGGAGGCTGAGAACATTTCTTCCCAGGACCCAGGTGGGCATGCCTTCCCTATCTACCTTTGCAGCAGAGAAACGAGTGAATTAGAAAAGCTGTGGGGACATCCACTCCCAACTGTGCCTTTCTCCGGCTGTCAACTACGTTCCTTTTATATCCAGAGCCTCAAGGGTCTTTATTTAAAGCTGTGCATGCATATCCCACTCTTCGCGACCCCATGGACTGCAGCCCACCAGTCTCCTCTGTCCAAGGGATTTCCCAGACAAGAATACTGGAGTGGGTTGCCATTTCTCCCTCCAGGGGATCTTCCCGACTCAGGGATCGAACCCACGTCTCTTGCATAGGCAGGCGGATTCCTTACCACTGTGCCACCTGGAAAGCTTTCTTTAAAGCCACTGCCTGTCAAAGCTTTTGAGTGGCTTCCTCCCTCCTTTGGGGGCCCGTGGATGGAGGAGGATGAAGGTGGGGACAGGAGAGGACAGGGTGGTCAGGATGCTAGGTGGCAGTGTGGACGGAGGGCGTGGACGAGAAAGGGAGCCACGGTTGTGGCTCTGTGACCTCCTGTCTCCCTGACTTGAGTGGAGCTTGCTTCTAGGAGCTGGAGAAACCCTTCATTCTACAAACCACCGTTGCTCCTTACACCACTGACTCTGGAAATAACACTAACTCTGGGGGTGGTGAATGGCTCTTTTAGGTGACCAATCCGTCTGGATGGAAGCCAACCCCACCCACATGGGTGACGCAGACACCCTCCACCCGAGGGTGTGTCCAGGACACACCCGGCGGCCAGCACCCCAGCTGCTATGCCTTTCATAACTGCAACTCCCTCCGTGAAACTGCCAGGCCCCATCAGCGGGCAGGGGTCCTGGGAAGTCCAGCCTGGAGCTGTCTGGGGATGTGTCGGGGAAGGAAGCTCTGCAATTGGGGTGCCAAACACCGAATGGCAGTAATACAGGAGGAGATGCAGTGCTGGGGAGGGGGCGTCTCCTGGCTTGTGGGGAAAAGAAGGAAAAGCTCCGGACTTCCCTGGTGGTCCAGTGGCTAGGACTCCAGGCTCCCAAGGCAGGGGGCCTGGGCTCAATCCCTGGTCAGGGAACTTGATCCTCCATGCTGTAACTGAGAGCAAGCATGCCGCAACGAAAGATCCCCCATGCTGCAACTAAGACCCAGTGCAGCCAAACAAATATTAAAAAAAGAAGAAGAAAATCTTCACTCTCCTTGGAATGGACAGACTAACAGGCTGCCGGGTTCTTCACGTTTTAACAGGTTGTTCAGCGACATCGGCAACCTGGCCTGTGGGACTCTGGGCGGGTGGCCATGGCACTGACCCATGTGTGACCTGGCCTCCAGGTCTGCAGACTATAAAGGGCTCTGCAGACTGTAAAGCCTCATCCCAACTCGTCATCACTCTGTGTTCTAGTATTACACTTCTGCCTCAGAGGTAAAGGACCAGGACCAGCACATTTTATTTTAAATAAGGTCATACTAAAAAAGAGTTGCAAGACAAACCCTGTTTGGTACCAGGAGGGATGCGAGAAGGCACTGGGGTTGGGGTGAATTTAAAATGAGAGCTCTAGGCAGAGGGAGATGAGAAGGCTTGGAGAGTTTTGGGGAGGGGAGCTGGACAAGACCATGGACAGCTCCAAGGAGTGACTTGGGGGTACCCTAGCCCTCAGGACTTTCAACTGTCCCCATGCCACCTGCTCTCTAAGTAAGACATATGCTTCATTACCGTGTGACTACAGCTCCCACATGAGTCCCTGCAGACACCCCGTCTCTCCCACTGGAGAAATTCTGTAACCGCCACTGCTTCCAGACACTAAAATTCCAACATCTAGCACTAAAGGTCAGGGATGCTGTTAAATGTCCCACAATATGTAGGACAGCCTCTACCACAGAAAATTATCCTGCCCTAAAGGAGCTAAAATCCTGGTCCAGAAGCCGTGAGACCCCTGAGCACACCCCGCACCCAGATCTTGGTATCTAAATACCATCACTCACTGAAAAGAACCAGGGCTCCCTGGAGACATGGCTGGTTCCAGGGCTGGAGCTGAAAAAGTACAAGATGAGTTTGCAGTATCTTGTTACGCCAGAAGATAAGGAAGTACTCAAAGAGGAAAAAAAAAAGAGAGGCATGTCAAAAGGATACACCCCAGCCTGAAGGACTTTCCACTGGCCAAACTGGGGACAATTTCAATAACATAATAAATAATGATGATCATGGGTTTTGACTCATTGAATAATTCTTGAGCCTACACTGATAAAAACTTAAAAAATAAATATGGGCAGGGCGGGGGTCGGGGAGAGGGCAGAGAGGCTCTTCCCAGGAGACTACCAACCAATAACCGTGGGCAATGAATGAATTACAAAATCACCATTTGTTAGCCAGCACCGCAATGAATAATTCAGGCACCATTAGTGATGCTAACCGCAGTATGGCGAGCCCAGATACAGGATATTTGCAAAGCCCCAAAGCACCTCCTGAGATGAGATACTTACTATTAATATTGATAATTGCAAAGGGAACAATAATAGGTTAACAGTGGAGAAACTTGGCAGAAACTACTTTAACCAAGTGATCAAAGATAACATCACCTGGTGTCCAGTGGCTAAGAATCTGCCCTCTAATGTAGAGGGACGAGGATCTGGGAACTAAGATTCCACATGCCACGGGGCAACCGAGCCCTTATAACGCAACTAGACAGATGCCTGTGCACTGCAACCACTGAGCCCTTGAATCCGAGAGCCCTCGAGCCACAACTAAGATCCTGTGCAACCAATTAATTAATTAAAAAGAAAGATAACATCATCAGCAGTGGGACAAAGCGGAGGTGCCTCCTGATGCTGAGCACCTCAGAGGATGCCATTTCTGAGGTTATCGCCACCAAAGAGCCTCGATCCAATCTAATCCCGAGGAGGCAGCCTGCAGCCACAACTGAGAACATCTGCAAGACAACTCGCTGGCTGCTCCAAAATTGTCACGGTCACGGAAGGCAAAGAAATGCCAGGTAATGTCTCCAAAATTAAGGAAACTGGGTTTCCCTGGTGGCTCAGATGGTAAAGACTTTGCCTGCAATGTGGGAGACTCAAGTTGGATCCCTGGGTCGGGAGGATCCCCTGGAGAAGGGAATGGCAACCCACTCCTGTATTCTTGCCTGGAGAATTCCACAGACAGAGAAGCCTGGTGGGCTACAGTCCACAGGGCTGCAAAGAGTCAGACACGACTGAGGGACAAACACTAAAGAGATGAGTAAACTAAATGCAACATGTGATCCTGGACTGAATTTTGAATCAGACCTGGCCCCTCTGCCCCTTCCCCAAATAAAGGACATTATTAGGACAACTAACAAAATGTGAATAAGGTCTGTAGATTAGATAAGATGACATCCAAGGTAATTTCATGATTTTTGAGAACTGCACTGCAATGATAAAAACAACCCTGTTTTTGAAAAAATACATTCTTACTTAAGGTGTTAAAAAAAAAATGCCAGTACCGAGAGGTTCCACTTTAATTGGGCTGGGATGAGGCTCTGTCTTCCCCACTTTTAAAAGCCCCCAAAGTGATCTGGATGTGCAGCTCACCCTGCTGTTGGTTCCCCGACTTACTGCCCACCCCGCCATCACCCATCCAAGCTGGGGACAGAGAGACAGCACAGAACATTGCTCTGTTGAGATTCTGGGTTGTGGGTACTTAACCACTACACCCATGATGCTTTTTGTATAAACTCAATGCTTTAAAAACATCCCCCTTGAAATACCATTATATAACCAGTTTGTTTAATGACACAGCATGGAACAGTCCTGAAGAAGCCAGCATCTGATCACCCAAAGGGTATTTGAGACAGCCATGTGGCCACTTTGCATGTTTCAGCCCAACTTCGTCTAGCTTTAAGGGCGATCTTCCAAGCTCACATTCCAGGGGCCACGGACTCAGCTGATGACATCGGTTCACGAAAAACACTTCTCACTGTTCAGACGGCTTCAGATTCTTGGCAGGTACAACAATACTACACTTTCCTTACATCTGTACCCTGTACTTTCCCAAAGGCCCTTTGCATGCATTCTCTCTCATGATTCTCAGGAAAACATCTGAGATGGGAGAATGGTTATCACTTCCACCCATTTAACAGGTGAGGAGACGGAGGCTCCGAGAGGATCGGTGAGCAGAGTGACTGAGACTCTGGCCTCTGACAGGTCTGGGTTTTAACCCTGTCTTCCCTGCTTCTTGGCTGCAGGTAAGGGCTGTCACCTCTCTAGTCTTCATTTTTTTCTTATCTTTACAATGGAGGTAGAACATTGACCTCCTGGGACTGCGGTAAAGACTAAATATAAAAAGGGACGTGCAAAGGGACTTCTCTGGCGGTCCAGTGGTTAAGACTCCTAGCTTCCAGTGCAGTGGTCTCGGGCTTGATCCCTAGTCAGGGGAACTAAGATCCCACATGCAGTGTGGTGCAGCCAAGAAAATGAAACATTTATTTAAAAAAAAGGATACATAAGACTTTAGGTTGGCACTGGGCACACAGTCAGGACTAAAAACAAAACTAAAGCAGGTGTTTTTTTAGTTTTATTTTTGGCTGCTCTGGGTCTTCCGTGCTCGCTCAGGCTTTCTCTGGTTGCAGTGAGCGGGGCACACTGTCCAGCTGTGGTACAAAGGCGTCTCACTGTGGTGGCTTCTCTGGTTGCGGAACATGGGCTCTAGAGCACGTGGGCTTCAGGGGTTGCGGCTCCTGGGCTCTAGAGCACTGGCTCAGAAGTTGTGGTGCGTAGGCTTAACTGCTCTGAGGCATGTGGGATCTTCCTGGACCAGGGATCAAACTCTCGTCTTTTGCATTGGCAGGCAGATTCTTTACCACCGAGCTACCAGGGAAGCCCCCAAAGCAGGGATTCTTAAGGAAAGAGGCAGCCCTCACCCAGAAGGGGGCTGCTTTTGGTTGTCACAATGAAGGCGGGGACATCAGTGGCACTGATTAAGTGGCAGCTTTACAGATGAAATACCCCTCAGACGCCCCTCATCCCATGCCGACAGCAGCCCTATTTAAAAACACTGGTACACTCATAGCTCCTCTGCTGTTTCCTCTGCAAATAAGGTCCCTCTCCCTACAGGCCAGGGTTTCTCCACCCAGGCACCACCCATGTCTTATGCAGGATACTCTGTTGTTGTGGGGGGGCCGTCCTGTGCCCCGAAGGATGCCTGGCCTACACTTGAGGCCGCTAGCACCTTGCACACTGTGACGACCAAACATGACTGCAGACGATGCCGAGCATCCCCCCGTGGGCACAAACGCCCCTGGTGAGCGCTCGCTGCTGATGCCGTTGTTCAGTTTAGTTGCTCAGTCATGTCAGACTCTTTTGCGACCCCATGGACTGCAGCCCGCCAGGCTCCTCTGTCCATAGGATTCTCCAGGCAAGAATACTGGAGCGGGTTGCCCTTTCCTTCTCCAGGGGATCCTCCCGACCCAGGGATCGAATCCCTATCTCCTGCACTGGCAGGTGGGCTCTTCACCGCTAAGCCACCAGCGAAGCCCCGTGACCACTTGTGCTAGAGATAAACAGAGGCATCCTGAGGATGTAGCCCTTTTCAGTTCTCTGGGTACCAACGGGTGAGGGAACTCTGCAGGGAGGAGGAGGGTACCCAGCTGTAATGCCCAAACCATCTCTGCCCCAAGTCTGACTGCAGCGACAGAAACCCAAAGTAAGAGACCCCCATCGTGGAAGTCTGAGTCGATGTGGGAATTTTTTGAGGGGAGGAAACAAGGATGACACATGGGCTCCCTTACCTGGTACATAAAGATTACATTCTCCTGCGGTCACTGCGTCTTTGCGACTACCCCACGGGCCCTCGATTTAAGGCAGAAGTGAGCTTGCTTCCTGATCACGAAACAGCTGCTCTCTGGTGTCGCTCACATTTTTCTCTCCCCCGCCCCGGACCCCAGTACTTAAAGAAAAAGAAGAAGAGAAAAGAATGAATTTTAAACTGCTTAGGTAAAAGGCAGTGAATACAAAGCATTATTTATTCCCTGCTTGGATGCACGGTGCTTGGAAAGAAACACATGGAACGACTGATATTACAGAGAGAAGGAGACTCTTCAG
Organism: Bos indicus; assembly: GCF_029378745.1. Lineage (NCBI taxonomy): Eukaryota > Metazoa > Chordata > Mammalia > Artiodactyla > Bovidae > Bos > Bos indicus. The sequence goes on along the minus strand of NC_091776.1, from coordinate 60,725,067 downwards.
GGGAGAAGGGAAAACACACACACATTCCTCTGCACTTCAGTCGAGCAGAGGGAGGAAGGAAAAAAAAAGCCACCGTAATTGATCAGAGTGCCTGGTTCTGCTCCAGGCTCGAGGCTGCATCCAGCCCAGCTTTGCGGGCTGGCAGCTGGGAGCCCGGCAGTGGTAACCTCGCTAATTCAATAAATGAATTCTGACAAGCCTAAATGGTTGTTTGGATGGATGCTCTCTCATCCTCCCCACCCTCGCTGCCCAAAAACCTCCAATAAAATAAATTACACAAAACGCGAGACACAATCTGAGTCTTTTACGGCCGTCTTCTCTAGCGGGAGTCGGAAAACATGCTATGGATTCCGGACGCTGCCGAGCTGAGAACCAGGCTGGCTGCCTTGGGGCCTCGAGTGGCCGGCGTGGTCTCCCTTCTCTGCTCTTCTGTTTGCTTTTTCTCCCCTTGGCGCCCTGGTCTCCCCGGTCCCTGGCTGGGGCGGGGGCGAGACAGGCTCGGATGTTATTCGGCACGCTGCCATAGGTGTCTTCAGCCAATCGGAGGCGATGGCAGCTGCCTGCACCTTGCTGACAGCTGCTGTCAAAACACTCTCACGACCGGCGGCTCGATAATAACTCGAAAATGAGATACAAATGAGTGACTTCGTGAGCGGGGACGTGCTGCTGTCCCCCACCACCCCGCGGGCTTCTGGGTGCAGCGGGGAATGGTCAGGGATGCTAGAGATATGAGTGCTGGCCCGAGGGGAGGAGAGATGGGCTAAGGAAAAAACCCCAAACCACCAAGACGTGGAAGACGGTCCCCATTCCATTCCCCTTAAAGGGGGTCCCACAGGATTTCAGAATGGGTCCACCATCCTTCCCCAAAGGGAATGCTGCCCACTCCAAGATGTGGCTGGATGTGCCGGTGGTGGTGGGGTTCTTTTCTGTCCACCCGTCCAGGGAGGCTGAGTCAGAAGCCCCAGGGAGAGAGCCAGGGAGGGGGAGGCTCCTTCAAAGGATGCCTCACACCCCCGCCCCCCGCCCCCTCGCATCACCATCTGCTGGGCTGTGTTTTTATTTATCAAGCCAACTCTTTCCTTCAAACTTAGGCTGTTACTCCCCTGGGGAAGCCAACAGGAACACAGCTTGTATAGAAAAGCACAAATAAGCCCCAGGGAATACAAAGTGTGTGGTCAGCACTTCCCTGTGTTCCCTAGGATGGAGGGGGCTCAGAAAGGATCTGAAACTCCCTTCTCATTGGCTGAGACCAGCCCTCGCCTGGGATCTAAGGCACGGCTGGGATCCTCCAGGTGGGAGAGGAGGCAGAGGCCGTAACATTCATTCACTTGAGGATACGGAATGCCTCTGAAAATTCCAGAGTACACGCCACACTCTGGAGGCTCTTAGAAATCCACTGACTTTTTTTTTTAAACCATTCTGGGTTGAGCTTGGCTATATTCAGAGAAGCCGAGGTGACGGCTCAGGCTGGGGTGAAATTAAAAAAAAAAAGTGCTTTCGCGAACAAGCCGTTGAAGGGACTTGAAGGGACTTTATTTAAATTCAAGGTAGGCAGAGTATAATTGTCCCAGGGAAGTGCAATCATGCTGCCTGGATTAAAACCTCTTCCACATGACTCACTCTCTTTCTTCCCACTCATTTCTCTGTAGAAAGCCTTTATTCCCCCGTCCATGTGTCGGGTAAACATTTAGCTTACTCCGTTGTGTGTGCGACAATGCACGTCTTGAATAACCCCGTCTGTGTCACCCGTGCCTACTTTAAAGAGTAAACTCCCATAAAGAAAGGATCAGCCCGGTGTAACTTACTCTGTGAGCTGAGCCATTATAGGAAGCTTTTAAGTGCCGCACTCGGAAGGACAAGAGGCTCTCAACGTCCCATGAATAGGTGAGGAGCCTGTTTGGGGGCCACGTCAAACCTCACCTAGAGAGCCAGGGAAAGGATGCAGACTAGAACTCGGGCTTGGGCTTGGTTCTGCCACTTAACCAGCCACGAGACCCCAGGCGAGGCACTTAACCCCGCTGACCCGCTGTCTCCTCATGTGTGAGACGGTGATATTAATACCTGCCCTGACTAGAGCCGTATGAAAGAGGACGCGGGAAGGCACCCGCCAAGCCAGCTGCTGTGTCTCGTGGTGGGGAGGGGGCAGTTTTCTTTGGCTTGTGCTCGGTTTTCCAAAGGCTCTGGAATGAGGTGACTTTTCTAATCAGAAGAGAGAATTTTAAAAAGAGTCAAACTCTGCCTTGGGACTTTCCCTGGTGGTCCAGCAGTTAAGACTCCGAGCTCCCCACGCAGGGGGCCCCGGTTTGACCCCTGGTTGGGGAACCAGGATTCCGCATGCCATAACTAAAGATCCCGCATACCACAACTAAGCCCCAGCGCAGCCAAAACAACTTTGCCTTACTAATAACAGAGAAAGATGCAATAGAGTTTTCAATATGAGTTTTGAAATTCGGTACAGTGCTGAGCAAAAAAAAAAAAAAAGAAAACACCACTAAAGTGGTATATTATCCTGGCTCTACTAAATGCAAATAGATTTTTTTTTTAAAGGGTTGGCTTTGGAGTTCAAGGGCAATAGGGAACAGAGATGGGGAAAGAGAGAAAGCTAGGAGCCACTCAGAGGATCTATTCTAAGTTAACTGGGTTTTGAGTTTGACCAGAATATTTCAAGAAATATCCTCCACCCTCCTGGCCCCTGAAACTCAGAGCAATGGATAGCCATCTTCTTCTGTCTTATTTTGAAGAACTACTTTTCCTTCTGAATCTAAAGCGACCTTCACACTCATGTAGGCAATCTGCCGAACGCACAGTAATGCAGAGATGGAAATAAGAAGTGACAATAAACCCACCAACAGCAACTGTTATTCTGGAGCACTTCCTTCCTGTCTTTTTCTCCCCATGCTTACTTGGAGATTACACTGTACCCTATTTGGATTCTTGCGTCTTTCACTTAATTGCTGGACAAAAGCATTTCCCCTCTCGTCTGCGTTCTTTATGAACGCTGGTGATGTCTCTCTGGCATTCCATTCAAAAATTTACTCAACCCACCCTCTCTCACTGCTGGGTATTAATAGTGTTTCCAGTTTTTCACTGCCATGAGCAATCCTTCATGGCAGATCCCTGTGTAGCAAGTTCGTCCCTACCTCTGATCATTTCTTTAGGATAAAACTCTAGAAACATAATCACCAGATCAAAAGGTATGAACGTTTCCATACTGTGCTGTCCGGTATGGCAGCCTCTGCCACATGTGACTGCTTCAAATTGAGAGGAAAAACACTTGCTACTTAAGGTCAACTAAACAACACTGAGATTCAGTTCCTCAGCTGCACAGGCCGTGTTCCAAGGCTCAGTGATCACATGGAGCTGATGGTCACCAGAGTGGACACATTTCCACAGTCGCAGAGTTCTACAGGACCATGCTGCCCTCAGAACGCACCACACATTCACAGCATGGGCTGGTGCACTAACACAAGCTCGGCACTGGGCCTCCTCCTGACCTGGCACCATCTTCCTTCTTTCATCCCCCTCTTTCTAGCCCTTTCTCTCCACTTAAACTTGAGACTTCTCAAGACGCCTCAGTGATGCACGTTATCCCAAAGGTCAGACAAGATAAGACTCCATGAATATAATTCAAAGTTGTCTTGTGCTCATTTTAATGTTTTGTGTCAACTCTGTATTCTATTCCAGAACAGGGCTGTAAATTTGTGCAAAAACATAAATAAATTAAAAAAAAAATTCATCTTGTCAGTCCCGTGGGAGCCCTCCATGGGAGCAGTATCTCTTTAGAGGGCTGGACGATAGCTTAAGAATTAGCAGGCGCTGGTGCTTTTTCCCCTTTTTGCTTTGACTGCTACGGAGCTCAGACTTGAGTACCCCTTTACTGAAGGACTCCCCAGTATGGGAACTGTACTATAATTTCCTTCCAATTGACAGTTTTCTTACATTTCTGCAGTGACTGAACTAAGGTCTTACTCCTTCTGCAAGTGGGTGAGGAATCTACTTGTAAATAGAGAGAAAAAGACAAGGTCCCTTTATAGATTCCTAGGCAAGCCGCTGGCACTTTCAAGTTCCTTCAACTCTCAGAGATTCCTTTTCCCAAAAAAAGGAAGAAACCACACATCTGTTCCTTCAAATGAGTGAAGGTCTGGGCTGTGACCAAGGCTAGTGGCGGCTGAGCGCAGAGTCCAAACTCTGGCTGACGGGGCTCTGCAGAAGCTCAGGTGGGACACATCTGGTGGGGTGATGTTAAAGGCCAAGCTGGGGGCCACCACCCCCGACGTCCCTGAGCTTTCCGATGCTGGACAAGCACTGTCTCTTTCTCTAAGCCTGCTTTTTCTGGCCGGAGGACAAGGCCTGTCACAGGCGACGGGCACTCACTGAGAGTCGCTCAGGCCAGCAGCCAGGACGCCCTGTGAACTAAGGTTTCTACCAGCGCGCAGTGACAACTGATATCTGCAATGATGACCCAGGGTCCTGCAGGCCCCTATCATCAAACATTCAATTATACTCCACGGAGTTCCAGCATGACTCTATTCTAATTCCTTGGAAATTGGCCATCTATGCTATCAGTGGTAATTCTCCATTTACCTGAATGATGGGAGTGCCCAGCAGCCCTGTTGGGTTGGAGGGAGTTATACATCAGTCTGTAAACGATGACCGAGCAGGCTGCTCGGGGGGAGGAAATCCAGCCTGGGCTGGGGAGTCAGAATTGGCTTTGCCACCTCCTGGCTCTGTGACTGTCTCCACTCTAAACTCCACTTTCCTCATCTGTAAAATGGGCTGCATGATTCCCAGAGTAAAGCGATGACATAGCACATTGAGAAGAATGAGGCAGAGCTACAGGGACTAAGTTGGAAAGATCGCCAAGATACATTTGAGGAGGGAAAAACTCTTCATGATACATGACATACGGCACCGTTTCGGTCTAAACCGACCAATGCAATTGTGTATTCTGTCTTTGAAAAGTGAAAGTCAAAGTGAAGTCGCTCAGTTGTGTCCGACTGTTTGTGACCCCACAGACTGTAGCCTGCCAGGCTCCTCAGTCCATGGGATTTTCCAGGCAAGAGTACTGGAGTGGATTGCCATTTCCTTCTCCAGGGGATCTTCCCAACCCAGAGATCAAACCTGGGTCTCTCGCACTGCAGGCAGACGCTTTACTGTCTGAGCCACCAGGGTTCACATATATATAGAAAGCACGAGAAAAGACCTAGAAGAGGGGATGGGGGCAGGGGTGGGTGGGTGGCCAAATGGATCATGTAGATTTCTCTGGGGTGGCAGTGGTTAAACGTCTGGCTTTCAAGCTTTCTTTCAACGAGGAAAACATTTCTGTTTTAGTTGTGCAACTAATTCTTTTTTTAAAGGAAAAAAATTAATAAAAAGGGAGATCACAAACATGAGTGCATGGAACTGACGGTTGCATGGAAGGTATTCAATTAAGGATGAACAATTACTTAGGCTGAAGTAAAAATGTTGTTTTTGCCAGTCAAAACTGACATATTGGCATGCTCATAGAGTTTAACTCTGTATCTGCACGCTAAAGTGTACCCCTAGTCCTGCCAGACGGTCAGAGGTGGCTAGGAGGAGAATTAAAACAAACCACAGCAAACCAATTCAGTGGAAGGACATGCTGAAGCTGAAACTCCAATACTCTGGCCACTTGATGGGAAGGGCTGACTCATCAGAAAAGACCCTGATGCTGGGAAAGATTGACGGCAGGAGGAGAACGGGGCAACAGAGGATGAGATGGTTGGATGGCATCACTGACTCAACGGACATGAGTTTGAGCAAACTCCAGGAGATAGTGAAGGACAGGGAAGCCTGGCCTGCTACAGTCCATGGGGTCGCAAAGAGTCGGACACAACTTAATGACTGAACAGCAACACCACCACCACCAAACCACACACACACAATGCTGGGCCCTGGGTTCACACACCTTCCCTGCAGGGTGCTGTGTTTGCCTGTCCCAGAGCAGGGAAAGCTGCTGTGGGAGCACGGGGGATTCCACAACCAGGGGAGCACGTACAATTCAAAGGCTTAGGGTGTCAAGGCCATCCTCTGCACAAGTCAGGCGGTCAAGGCCACTCCCTCTCCCCCACCCTGGAGTTGAGACCTCGGGTACCAGCCTTCGCCAAGAACCCTGTGAGGCACATGGACACTCGAGTGAATGCATTTCCTTCTAAAGACTTTTATGTTTCAGACGCGTCATGATACCCCTTTGACATGACTGCGGGCAGCCCAGGGTTTTTCAAAAAATCTCAGCTGGGAAGTCAATGTTCTGAAATGCATTTTACAAGCAAGCAGAGGTGGAGCGAAGGGAGGCAGGAAGGGAAGCTTAGCCATCAAGGACACCAATCCCACACGTGCAACGCATGAAGAGTTGAGAATGGAAGCGTGGGGTCGGCACAGCCTTTCTGGTTAAATTATAATAAAACAATCTCCTTTCTTTATCGAGCTGTGACTTGTACCAAACAGTAGGCCACAGCTTCCCAAACATTCTTGGTTCATGCCTGGTGTCCTTGGCACTTCAGTAATTTTCTCATGGCATTCCTAGGTCAAAAGACACACCTAATAGTTTGGTTGTAACAGGTTGGGCTTCCCTGATGGCTCAACAGGTAAAGAATCTGCCTGCAATGCAGAAGACACAGGAGATGCAGGTTTGATCCCTGGGTCGGGAAGATCCCCTGGAGAAGGAAATGGCAACCCACTCCAGTGTTCTTGTGTGGGAAATCCCATGGACAGAGGAGCCTGGCGGGCTACAGTCCACAAGGTCACAAAGAGTCAGATATGACTGAGCACTGAAAGAGATGGGAATACCAGACCACCTGACCTGCCTCTTGAGAAACCTGTATGCAGATCAGGAAGCAACCATTAGAATTGCACATGGAACAACAGACTGGTTCCAAATAGGAAAAGGAGAATGTCAAGGCTGTATATTGTCACCCTGCTTATTTAACTTATATGCAGAGTACATCATGAGAAACGCTGGGCTGGAAGAAGCACAAGCTGGAATCAAGATTGCCGGGAGAAATATCAATAACCCCAGATATGTAGATGACACCACCCTTATGGCAGAAAATGAAGACAAACTAAAGAGCCTCTTGATGAAAGTGAAAGAGGAGAGTGAAAAAGTTGGCTTAAAGCTCAACATTCAGAAAACTAAGATCATGGCATCCGGTCCCATCACTTCATGGCAAATAGATGGGGCAACAGTGGAAATGGTGGCTGCCTTTATTTTTCTGGGCTCCAAAATCACTGCTGATGGTGACTGCAGCCATGAAATTAAAAGACATTTACTCCTTGGAAGGAAAGTTATGACCAGCCTAGATAGCATATTCAAAAGCAGAGACATTACTTTGTCAACAAAGGTCCGTCTAGTCAAGGCTATGGTTTTTCCAGTAGTCATGTATGGATGTGAGAGTTGGACTATAAAGAAAGCTGAACGCCAAAGAATTGATGCTTTTGAACTGTGGTGTTGGAGAAGACTCTTGAGAGTCCCTTGGACTGCAAGGAGATCCAACCAGTCCATCCTAAGGGAAATCAGTCCTGGGTGTTCATTGGAAGGACTGATGTTGAAGCTGAAACTCCCAATACTTTGGCCACCTGATGCAAACAGCTGACTCATTGGAAAAAACTCTGATGCTGGGAAAGATTGAGGGCAGGAGGAGAAGGGGACGACAGAGGATGAGATGGCTGGATGGCATCACCGACTCAACGGACATGATTTGGGCGAACTCCAGGAATTGGTGATGGACAGGGAAGCCTGGCGTGCTGCGGTTCATGGGGTCGCAAAGAGTTGGACACGACTGTGACTGAACTGAACCAAACTGAGGACATTATAATAGCTAAACAGTCTAAACCATTAATGTGCCTTTTGCTTAGTCATTCAGTCATGTCCCACTCTTTCTGACCCCATGGACTATAGCCTGCCAAGCTCCTCTGTCCATGGGATTCTCCAGGCAAGAATACTGGAGTGAGTTGCCATTTCCTCCTCCAGGGGATCTTCCCAACCCAGGGATCAAACCCAGGTCTCTCACATTGCAGGTGGATTCTTAACTGTCTGAGCCACCAGGGAAGCCCATAAACCATTAATAGGTATAAACAACTGAAGCTGCAGTTGGCACCATGACTGATGATGTCGCTGTGTTCTTCTTGAAAAACCCACAGTGCATCTCTGAGGTCACTGAGGCAGCCTGAAGAGCCTCGGCGCACAGTTTGGGAAGCACATCACTTTCACTTTTATCCCCTCACTGAATCCTCAATAACCCTGACAGGTGTGTACTGTGGTCTCCATTCTACAGATGCAGACACTGAGATGTGGGTATTTAAATGACTTGTTCAAGTCTGACAGCTGGTGATGAAGGGGCCAGCAGTGAAACTGCAACCTGATGGACTCCCAGGGTTGCCACAGACAGTGGTACAGGTTGAATACTGCACAATGCTGGAAGTGCCACAGACTACAGTGTGAGGTGCTCTGAATTATGAAGCTAACGGGTGGTGATGGATTTAGCACAAGCCTCCAGCTCTGACAGCCCCTGCACTGAGCAACCTCTTGCTTTAATTTTAACATCTCCAATTGTCTTGGCCCCCATCTTTTCCCAACAAATTCGGAGCGGGGAGGGCAAGCTACAGAGCTCCAAAAGCTTCAATGAACTCTGCGTGACCAAGTGAGTGACTTCTGCACGAACTGCATAAAAAACAGTAGCATTTCAACTGTAAGCGGGCTCGCTAGAGAAAAAGATCTACAGGTCTAAGTGGACCCCACAAGTGCCTTGGACCTGAAATTTGTACTATGGTAAGCGCCTACTTAATAGAACTGAGTTTCTCATTGTAAGGTCTGCTGCCTCTCAGTTCGACCTGGGGACATGTACGATAGTAGGGGCAGGGATATGCGCAAGATTAGCTACTTCTGTAGGATAATTAAAAAATCTTCTGTTTGTATTCAGAAAATGTAATTTGTTTTAAATTACTTTTTATTGGGGTATAGTTGCTTTACAATGTTGTGTTCGTTTCCGTTGTATAGCAAAGTGAACCAGCTATGTTTACATTTATCCCCTCTTTTTTGGGTTTCCTTCCCCTTCAGGTCACCATCCAGTGTTGAGCGGAGTTCCCTGTGCTGTACAGCAGGTTCTCAATAGTTCTCTATTTCATACGTATGTATATACGTCAATCCCAATCTCCCAACCCATCCCACTCTGCAATTTTTAATATATGCATGCATATGTGAATTATAACAGTGCTATGGAGAGTCCTGGTACAAGAGCGCTAACCTCAAAAGGCCTGTTCCAGGGTAGACAGCACTTGGGGTAAGAACAGATGCTGTCTCGTGCTGAACTTACCTTTACGTGCCCCAACTTGCAACAAGAAAATGATTAGCCGGAAGGAACAATGAAACACTTCTCTGTCCTCAAGTCAACAAGAAACTGGTTGTCCTATTCATTGATATTTTCAGCGACGCTTTAATGCTAACTTTTTATTTTTAAGTGATGGAGATGGCTTTATAGAACCACTGAATGACGCTGCCTGAAAAGGGACGCCTGATGACTGGATGAGATTCCGATAGGAGAGAGGTCTGATTATGCTGCACTGGCAAATAAATCCTTCCCCTCCTGCCCGTACTTACTTATGCAAACAAGCATCCTCCACTTTAGTATGACTGACAGAAAAGTAGGGAAACTGACTACAGATCTGGACCCGTGGCAACATCTTCCTAATATTAAAACCCACATTCTGAATTTGGTTTCCACAAAACAACATCATCCATCACACTAAAAAAAATGTTGTTAATCCGAATGTTATTGATTTTGAATTTTGTTTGTATTTAATGTGAAAATGTGTTTGGTTATATGGTCCTAAGAGAACTGTGTTAAGTTGTTGGTTGATGCTGGGGTTTACATTTGTACACAGTTAAGTAACATCATAATAAAAATATTTGCATCACTGCTGTTGGGGGGAAGGGCCATGACATTTTTCTTTTAAAAGGAGGGCTGTTTATATATTTCTCAAGTTTGAGAAACACGGCTATGGCCAGTGATTTTACAAAATGCTCCTTTAGAATGTAAAACCTTTCTGGAGACCTTCATGCTGTTAAGCTCCCTCACCTCTGAGTATCCTTGAGGAGGAGCAGAAAAACAAGGTAAGTCTTCTAAGAGCGTGTGGCTAGTTAGGAGGAGGGCTGGGAATAAGCAGTGCCCTCCCAGTGTACTGTGGGAGTTCTGGGTACCAGATACAGCATTCTCTGAATTGGAGAAGGGTCAAGTGCTTCACCAATAGCACTGACCTTGTCCTTATGGCAAACTGGAAATAGCAGTTAATCCTGCCATTCTACAGAGATGAACCGACTTCCCTGGTGGCTCAGCAGTAAGGAATCCGCCTGCAATGCGGGAGACAACGCAAGAGATTTGGGTTCAATCCCTGGGTTAGGAAGATCCCCTGGAGGAGGGCATGGCAAACCACTCCAGTATTCTTGCCTGGAGAATCCCATGGACAGAGGAGCCTGGTGGGCTATAGCCAGTAGGGTCACAAAAGAGTTGGACACGACTGAAGCAACTTAGCACACACCCACGCACAGAGAGGAACACTGAGCCCTAGAGAAGCTGAGTCACCAGACCAACCATGTGTATGACCTGCCCTCTGCCGTGAGGGTTCTACTGGAGTGAACCCTGGATCCACTTCTCCCTAAACCAAGATAGTCCCTTCCCTTTCGGGAGTTCACGATGGTTTCTGGCACAGTCCCTGCCTCGTGAGAGATGCTTTGTAAATATCTGCTAAACCCAAGAGGTATTTGTTAACTAAAATGCAGTGTGGCAGGACCCCCTTTCCGTGGAAAGCTCCAAGATGGGAGAGGATTCAGAAGCTGCTCTTACTCCGAGGTGTCCCAAGATTTCCTGGGGCTCCCTCCCCGCTGCCATTCAGCGCCAGGGTGCAGGAGACACAGAGCACAATTACCCGAGGCAACAATGAGCCGACTGCCGCCCTCCTGCAAACCCAGACAAAGCGCCGAGACCTTGTAACTGAAAAGGCACCAAATGCGGAGCGAGGAAGTAGGGGCGGGCTGCTGCGGGCGGGAGCCAGTGCACAAAGCCTCCTTCCTGCCCCCCAACCTCGGAACCACGTGGTTCTCCCCAGGGTGCCCCATTCCACTGTCTGGGCTTCGTCACCTTACTCTGGAATGAGTCTGGGCATGGAGAGATAGGAAACATTGGCTGCGCTGGAAGACCAGATCTACAGAATCGCAAAGGAAGGTAGAGAACAACCACAGGAAGAAACAGCCTCTCAACTTCTCAGCTCATTCTTATTTTTTTAGAGAGGAGAGCGAAGTAGGCTTTCACACAGGCTGGGGTTTGGAACTGCACTACCACTCAGTCCAGCAGATGGAAATGTAAGAGCTCCAGCGATGGGTGATAAATACCATATTCTTCGATGGATACCTGCAGCCGCTTGCCTATCACAGATGCCGTGCCCACGTCCGTGGCAGACATCGCTAGTCAATTACAGTGCCATTTCCTGCAGAGCCCAGGCAGCCTCACAATCCTCTGAGACCGAACTCCAGCAGCCATGACCAACGGGTTTGTGCTGGCTCTCGAGAGGAGGAAGCCCTCTGCTCCACTGGTCTCGCCCAACCCCATCACTGAGTCACTCAATAAACAGACTCTCTGAGAAGTCACCAAGTGCCTAAGGCTATGCAGCGGGTGCTGGCGGAGCTCAGCCAGAATTCTCCTGACTCCCTGGCTGGGCGTTCTCACTTGGAAAATCACACTGGCTCCTTTCCAAGCTCATGGCTGACTTCTGATGACGGGGGGACAAGGACGGTGTGGAAAAGGAGAACTCAGGTGGCCCGAGTACCTCTTGTGGGCAAGTGCTGCAGTCACTTTTACAGCCTATGACCGCCCCTGCTGCTGCTGCTGCTGCTAAGTCGCTTCAGTCGTGTCCGACTCTGTGCGACCCCATAGACGGCAGCCCACCAGGCTCCCCTGTCCCTGGGATTCTCCAGTCAAGAACACTGGAGTGGGTGGCCATTTTCTTCTCCAATGCATGAAAGTGAAAAGTGAAAGGGAAGTCGCTCAGTCATGCCCGACTCTTCGAGACCCCATGGACTGCAGCCTACCAGGCTCCTTCATCCGTGGGATTTTCCAGGCAAGAGTACTGGAGTGGGGTGCCATTGCCTTCTCCAGACTGCCCCTGAGTAGATGTATTATTGGTAGAGAGGGAACAGGGTCATTAGAAAAACAAACAGAAGCAGAGTCTGGCGTGGATTTTCTGCAAAGCAGGCCTCTGAAATGAAGGGAGTATCACCCAGCTCACAAGTCAACCAGACCCCTCGGAGCTCCCTACCTAGCCTGCAGGACTGACGACCTGGAGATGGATCTGCAGATGGACAAGAGCCTAAGGAACCTACCTGCTGGTTCCCTAGCTCTCCGAAAAGAGTGCAAAAACACTTAACCTGTTCACTCACACTGCAAACAACTGAAGCCTACTCTTTTTCCATAGCCAAGTTTATACATAAACCTGGTGGCTCAGATGGTAAAGAACCTGCCTACAATACATGAGACCTGGGTTCGATTCTTGGGCTGGGAAGATACCCTGGAAAAGAGCATGGCCACCCACTCATGTTTTCTTGCCTGGAGAATCTCATGGACTGAGGAGCCTGGCGGCCTACAGTCCACAGGGTCGCAGAGAGTCAGACATGACTGAAGCAACTTAGCACATCACAAAGGACTTCCGTGGTGGTCCAGGGGCTAATACTCCACGCTCCCAAAGCTCCCAAACACCAGTTTTGCATGTATCCATGTGTGTGAATATTCTGTTCTGTGCAATTTTATCACATGTAGACTCGTCTGCCCACACAAGACACAGAGCCGGCCCATCACAGGATCCTTCCCTCTTGCCTACCCAATCCCAGGCAACCAGCCATCTGCTCTCCACCTCTGTCATCCAGTCATTTGAAGAACATTAGAACAACGGAATCAGGCAGTATGTAACCTCTGGGGATAAGCTTTTCCACTCAGTGTAATTCTCTAGAGATCCATCTTGATTGCTGCCTGTGTCGATAGTCTATGTATTTGTTTTTGCTGCTCTGGGTCTTCAACACTGCATGGGCTTTTCTCGAGTTGTGGTGTGTGGACTTCTCACTGCGGCGGCTTCCGCTGCAGAACATGAGCTCCAGGGCACGCAGGCTTTGGAAGCTGCAGCTCGTGGGCTCCAGCAGCTGTGGCCAAGGGCTTAGTTGTTCCACGGCATGTGCAATCTTCCCGGACTAGGGATCAAACCCGTGTCTCCTGTATTAGCAGGCAGATTCTTTACCACTGAGTTATCAGGGAAGCCCGATCTGTTCTTTAAAAAAAGAATTCACTAACTAATGAACTTGGGGGCGCTGGCAGCACTGGGTCTCCGTTGCTGTGCACAGGCTTCCTCTAGCTGTGGGGACTGGGGGCTACTCTCGAGTCGCGGTGCGCGGGCTTCTCACTGTGGTGGCTTCCCTTGGTGCGGAGCACGGGCTCTAGAGCTTGGGCGCACTTGCCCAGAGGCATGTGGAATCCTCCCGGACCAAGGGTTGAACTCGTGTCCCCTGCCTTGGCAGGCAGATTCTTAACCACTGGGACACCACGGTGTCTTGGTTTGTTCCTTTTTATTGCTGAGTTGTATTCTACCATCCAAATGCATCGCATTTTAACCACGTGCCCACTGAAGGACATTATGAATGAAACAGGTATGAACTTGTGTGTGCCTCTTCCTCCCTTCCTTCCAACAGCTTGCTGATACTGCTGCTAAGTTGCTTCAGTCGTGTCCAAGTCTGTGCGACCCCACAGACAGCAGCCCACTAGGCTCCGCTGTCCCTGGGATTCTCCAGGCAAGAACACTGGAGTGGGCTGCCATTTCCTTCTCCAATGCATGAAAGTGAAAAGTGAAAGGGAAGTTGCTCAGTCGTGCCCAACTCTTAGCGACCCCATGGACTGCAGCCTACCAGGCTCCTCTGTCCATGGGATTTTCCAGGCAAGAGTACAGCTTATCGAGATGCAATTCACATACCACACAATTCGCCCAAAGTGTACAATTCCACAGCTTTTAGTGTGTTCAGAGTTGTGCAACCATCACTGCAGCCATTTTAGAAAATTTCATCAGCTTTCACATCCCTTAGCCGTCACCCGCAATTTCTGCCCCATCCCTAAACCACCGTTAATTTACTTCCTTTCTCGGTTTGCCTCTTCTGGACTTTGCATATAAATGAAATCATGTAATGTGGGGTCTTCTGTGTCTGGCTTCTTTCACTTAACATATTGTTTTTGAGGTTCGCCCATGGTATAGAAGCCAACAGTACTTCATTCCTATTTATGGCAGAGTAACATTTCAGTGTGAAGACAGACTACATTTGGTTTATCCACTTATCAGTGGTTAGACATGTGTAAACTTTTTTCTTTTTTGGCGGTGCTGTGTGGCTTGCGGGATTTTAGTTCCCTGATCAGGGATTGAACCCGGGCCCTTGGCAGTGAAAGTGTGAATTCATAAGCACTGGACCACCATGGGAGTCTTCCATGTAGGTTTCTGTATGAACACACATTTCCATTTCTCTGGTACAGATGCTCAAGAGTGCAGTTGCTGAGTCGTGTGATAAGTGTCTGTTTCATTTGTCTAAAACTGTCCATACACTTTTCCAGGATAGCTGGACCATTTTACATCTCAACAGCAATGTGTTTGATTCAGTTTCTCTGCATCCTCATTGGCCTTTTGTATTACTCTTATTTTGTTCTTTTAGCCATGGTGACAGGTGTATGTATTTGCTTGGTTTTCCCCTGAGCAGAAATAAGATGCCCAGTAACATCTGCTGAGAGTCTTGCCCTGAGGTCTCCTCTAATCAGTTACAGCCTGGTTAGTTCATGCCTCTCTCCTCTATACCATGGGGCCCTTGCATTAAAAGCTGGAGCTGAGATGTGGTCACCCCATAGGCTGGGCTGGGTGGGACCTCTGGGATTGGACCATGTAAGGGTGTTGAGCTGTGTTCTACAGCTGGTTTGTGGAGTCCACTCAGAACCCTGGATCTCTTTCAAAATAAAAAGAGGTCAGGCAGGGACTCCTGCATTCTGTCTCTGGGACAGTCCCTCAGTGAAAGAAGATACCTTTGTGTTTTTGTTGTTGTTATGCCTCATAACTGTAATCACCTTCCCAGGTGGGCCCATCATGTCCTTAGAATGTAGTGATCCCAGGGACAGAAGCAGGCTCTTTGAATGAAATGGGCACAGTACCCAGCTTGCAGTGAGCACATGTTAAGTATTTGTAGACTGGCCTTGACAAGCATCACGGACATGGAAAATCATGGGCATAGTATAAGGACTTAGTAGATATAAGCTACATGGATACATGGGGGCTTCCTTGGTGGCTCAGTGATAAAGAACCCACCTGCCAATGCAGGAGATGAGGGTTTAATCTCTGGGTTGGGAAGATCCCCTGGGGAAGGAAATGGTAACCCACTCCAGTATTCTTCCCTGGGAAATCCCATGGACAGAGGAGCCTGGCGGCCTATAGTCCATGGGGTCGCAAAGAGTTGGACACGACTGAGCGAATGAGAGGAGCGCATGGGACAAGGAGTGTCTCTGTCCCCGACTCTGTAACGGGAAAGGCAGCAGAGAAAGAGAATGACTGGGAGCACAGATCTGACTCTGCCACTTGCTTGGGGTTTTATGGCCGCATGGCCATCTGCCTCATCAGCGGCCATTCCCCAGGCTTGCGGGGGGAAGGAACAGATGAAATCGTGAGCACAAAGGCACTTCAGGCCCCGGTAGGGCCTGCTGGTAAAGGCCGTGCGAACACCCGACTGTTGTCAACAGCCCTCCCTCTCACGGCAGAGAGCATGCCGGTGAGGGACATTGACACAGCGATGCCGCTGCTGCAGCTGACATCATGCAGCTAACGGGCGGCCCCGAACCCCCAAACACATGCACACCCGTGGACAGGCCAACTGAGCTGCGCTCTCTGGCCCCTGTTATGTGTGCTGGATCACGGGCGAGGAGGGGGTGGGTGTGCAGAGTGGGGCTCATCCTCCCTTGGACTGCCCTGCCCCGGACCATCCAGTTCGTTGCTTAGGACTTAAATTCAGGGGTCATCCTTGATTCCTGTTTGCATCGCAGTCCTCATTAAAGCCATTAGCAGGACTCTGAAAATGCACCCCCATACACATCTGGCACCCCACTTCCACGGCTGACACCTGGTCCCGGCCACTGTCACCTCTAGCCGAGGGGACTACAGAAACCTCTCGAGTCTCCTTACAAGATCATTCACAGATGTGTCAGATCCCACCACTCCCTCTGCTCAGAACCTCCAGCTGCTGAGGAATAAAACACACAGACCCAAAGAGCACGGGGGCCGAGAACAGCCGAGGCCCTCACGAGGAACAAAGACACCGCAGAGCAAGCTATTACAAAGCCACAGTAATTAAGACTGGGGGTATTGGCAAAGGGGAGACAAATAGACCCGTGGAACAGATTAGAGAGTCCAGAAACAGCCCCTCACATACGCGGTCACCTGATTTATGACAAAATCAATACTGCAGAGCACAGGGGAAAGAATGGCCTTTGCAATAAATGATGCTGGGCCGACTGAATATCCATGTGGGGGAAAAATGTCCCTTGATCTCTACCTCACGCCATACACAAAAATCAATTCCAGATGGATTGCACAACTACGAAGGGTCAAAGATTTCAGAGGAAAACATAGGAGACCGTCTTCATGAGCTTGGAGGAGGCACCGATTTCTTAAACAGGACCCAGAAAGTTCTAACCAAGAAAGGGAAGAAATGACAAATTGACAATGTTTAAAATTAAGAAACTCAGTTCATCCAAGGACACCGCTAAGCTACCCACAGAATGGGAGAGGAAGGGCATGCAATCCTACATCCACCAAAGGACTGGAATCCAGAATGTGCATAATTATGTAAAAAGTAACTAAGAAAATTAATAATAAAAAAAATCAGACAACCCAATTTTTAAAAAATGAGCAAAAGATTTGAATAGACATTCCACAAGGGTATATTCAAGCTGGAGTTCCAATACTTTGGCCACCTGAAGTGAAGAGCCAACTCACAGGAAAAGACTCTGATGCTGGGAAAGATTCAAGGCAGGAGAAAAGGGAGGCAGAGGATGAGATGGTTGGATGGTGTCACCGAGTTGATGGACATGAGTGTGAGCAAACTCTGGGAGATGCTGAAGGGCAGGGAAGCCTGGTGTGCTGCAGTCCACGGGGTCACAGAATCAGACGTGACTTAGCGACTGAACAATAACATGATCAAATCACCATAAAAGTATGAAAAGGGATTTGATTTCCTTAGCCATCAGGGAAGCACAAGTTAAAATCATGGGATGATGCTACTATATACACACCAGATATGCCTAAAAAGAGAAAGACAGACACTACCAAGTGTTGGCGAGGTCAGTGGGCAACTGCAAGTGGAAACTGATAGAATTGATTTGGAAAGCATCTCAGTAATGTTTACTGAAGCTGACATATGCTCACCCATGACCCGGCAACTGCACTCCTATGGGTACACCCTACAGAAAAACACGCACATGGCTACTGACATACACAAGAATGTTCCCAGGAGCATTTGTTATTCAAAAAAGACAAAACACCGCAGACCACACAGTCACTGAGTCCAAATGTCCCACTCTGGTAGGGACGCTGCTAGTTCGGGAGGCCGTGTACATATAGGTGGGGCCAGGGGTACGTGGGAAACGTCTAAACCTTCCTCTCGATTTGGCTGTAAACCGAAAACTGCTCATAAAAAAACGGTCCTATAACAAAGCAAGCATACAAACAAACAAAAAAACTCAGCAAAGTTGGAGGAGCAGAGATACTCTTATGGAAAAAATGGCCTGGGTGCAGTTTGCAGAAATGGACAGGGCAATTCCTTGAGCTGAGACCTCACATCCTGTCTTCAGAGGGGTCAGCGGGGCCCTAGCATTACCTGTCACATTTGTCTTTTTTATAAGAGAGGAAAGAAAAAACTACTTTCTGTGTACAATTAAAACTAGAAGACAGAAACAAAGCCCCTTAGGGCATGCCCCGTCTCCTTGCAGGCCCCACGATCTCCTTTAGTCCGGGGCTCAGCAAACTTTCCCCATGAAGGGGTGGACTGTCAGTATTCCATAACCTTGTGGATCTTGTTTTGGTCATAACCACCCAACTCTGATGCTGCTGCAGGTGAGAGCAGCCGTGGACAAAACCATGAATGAGCATGGCCAGGTCTGATCAGTGGATGCAGAGCCTTCTTTTCAGGGTTGCTCTGCGGGGGTGGCACTTGGCAGATGACAGGGGTGGGTGGAGGGGGGACCTGGGGACAGCTGTGCCCTCCTCACCCCACCCCTTCAGAACCTGGCTGAGGGTTTTCTCTCCCCCTCAACCCCTGACCCCGCCGCCTTCAGGACTGGTCCAGGCTGGCTCTCTCGAACGACCTGAGCTGTTTTTTGCAGGGCTTCTCCCTGGTGAAGGGGAAGTGGCCCCAGGCGTCTTCCAGGGAGTCTGTGGAGAGCAGATAACAGGGCTCAAAGCTTCTGGAAAAGTACTGCGGACCACCAGGAGTTAAACCGGCAGGGACCCCGCCCTTGGGTGAGGGGAGACGCGGGTTGTGGGGGGAGCGCGAGAGAGGAACTCGGCAGGCCAGCTGCGTTTGGCCTTCCCTCCACGGTCCTGGTCGTGGTCACCGTGTCACTGCAAAAGGAAATGAGGAGGAGAGGGGGCCGGGGGAGGATGGACGCCATCCACAAAGCGGGCACAACAGGTGTGCTGGGGATGGGAGACGCAAGCCGAGTAATTAAGGCCTCTAGACACCTGTTGTGAGCTCACCCATTCACACCCCTGGCAGGTGGTTCGCACCTCTGAGGAAGGGGAAGAAACCTGCTCAGATGAAAAAGCGTCCATCTGCAGCCTGGGGCTGAAGGCTCAGCCTGCCCGAGGCGGCTGCGTTTCTGCCACCTGACATCCTGACCTCAGGGGAGGTGAGGGCTGAAGGCTCAGCCTGCCCGAGGTGGCTGCGTTTCTGCCACCTGACATCCTGACCTCAGGGGAGGTGAGGGCTGAAGGCTCAGCCTGCCCGAGGTGGCTGCGTTTGTGCCACCTGACATCCTGACCTCAGGGGAGGTGAGGGCTGAAGGCTCAGCCTGCCCGAGGCGGCTGCGTTTCTGCCACCTGACATCCTGACCTCAGGGGAGGTGAGGGAAGGGGCGTCTAGAGTGAGAGCCACCCTGCTGTGCCACTGCAGAGCTGTGTGACCCTGGGCAAACTCCTTAACCTCTCCATGTCTCACGCCCTGTCTTTATCAGATCCCACAGAGGAAGGCTTTGCAGTTAAATCCAGGTGCTCAGCACACATTTACTGGGAACCATCCATGCACCAGGGGCCTGTGGCCTCCACAGTGAACCACAGACCAACCCCAGAGCCAACCCAGAGAGCAGCGGGGACACCCGCTTGACAGGAGACAGGGGTTCGATCCCTGGTTCGGCAGCGACTCACGTGCCACAGAGCAACGAAGCCCATGGGCCACGACTATGGACCCGGCGTGCTAGAGCCCAGAACCCGCAGCTGCTGAGCCCGCGTGGCCTTGGACCCAGTGTGCTAGAGCCCAGAACCCGCAGCTGCTGAGCCCACGTGGCCTGGAGCTCACGCTCCACAAGAGAAGCCACCACAGCGAGGAGCCCACGCACCGCAACTCGAGAAGAGCCCCTGGCTCTCCACAATTAGAGAAACGCCTGTGCAGCAACGAAGCCCCGGCGCAGTCAAAAATAAAATAAATACAAGTTTTTTAAAATGGACATACTCCAGAAAACTTCCAAGGATTCGGCACTGCTGTCAAAGACACAGGCTCTGTCTTTAGTCAGCCCTGCCCGGGGTTCCCAGCCCGAAGCCACTGGCTTTGTGCTGTTTAATAACCACAGCGAACACTGATTAACTACCCGCTCCGTACCCGGCGCTGTATTAAGTGCCCCACATGCATAATCTCACTTAATCCTTTTAACAGCCCTTGAGGCAACCACGTGGTGAGGGAGCCGGGTGCCAGCCCGAGCCGTCTTGACGACCCAGTGGTAGGATTCTGGGCTCTGGAGCTGGTTTCTCTTCTGGAGACAATGACGACAAGCACTCTACAGTGCCTGGTGCAGAGGTCAGGCTCCAAAAGTCTGCTTCGTGATAGGGATAGACACTAGTGATTATTACTGTGGCATCGTTATCAAAATTCACAGCACACGTTACCAGCAGTATGAGGACTGCTATTTCATGCCGGGGGAAACTGAGGTCCAGAAAGGGGGCAACAGGGAGGGAGCTGGGAAGTGCTACTCCATTTACTTTTTAGTTTTTGTTTTTTTTTTTTGATGTGAACCATTTTTAAAATCTCTATTGAACTTGTTACAATATTGCTTCTGCTGTTTATCTTCTGGTTTTTAGGCCTTGAGGCATGTGGCATCTCAGCTCCCTGATTGAACCACACCCCTCTGCACTGGAAGGGGAAGTCCTAACCACTGAACCACGAGGGAGGTCCCACCTCCCTGACTTTTCTAAAGGGCGAGCCTTGAATTGGCCCAGAGGACAATCCTGTGGAGGCATGGCTCTGCAGGGTCTTTGGGCACCCATCAGGCTGGGTTTCAGAGGCTGGGGTCCGGTGCAGTGAAGCCCAGATGGAAGGCTGGCAGTCTCCAGGAAGGCCCAGGCCAACACTGCCTCAGCCGAGAAGCTGCTGCCCCCAGCTCACGGGCAGGGTCCCCCAAGGGGGGAGCTGCTGCCTCTCAACAGGTGGTCTCAAGAACCAGGCTACACTCTCCCACGGCCCTGCACTCCAGCTCACACCCCTTGAGTGTGTCACTGTCTGTCACAGTCACTTTCTTCCCTGGTCCTTCATGAACAGGAGCCCATCTCTCCTGACATGGCTCTGTGCCCAGCAACTAGCGCAGTGCCTGGCACAAACGACACACCCTCACGGGATGGCAGTTCTACTAAAATGATCTGGGGACGGTAACTTCTTCAAGACCCAAGAGAAGGATTAGGGAGGTGCAGTTCATGGTTCAAGGCCCAGAGAGGTGCAGTTCCAAGCCAGGGCTCTGGGACAGACCAAGGACACCCCACTTCCAGCTCAGTCGTGTGGTCCTGGGCTGGAAACCTCATCTCTCCAGGTCTCCAGCGTCCCTCTGGGTACAGAAGGGATAACAGCACCCCTCCTTTGCAGCGCTGCTCTGCTGCTTTAAAAAAAAGATACAGCACAGGAAAGCATGGTGTGGAGCCCAACACGCAGTGAGCTGTGGTCACGCCTGGTAGGATAAGCCCACAAAACTTGCCCATCAAAATGGACTGGACTGGTTCCCCTGAACCTTGACATCTTCCCCTGCCTCTGACCCGTGAGGGCTGCTGGCTTTGTCTGAAACTGGGTCTGGTTTTCTGGCCCAGCTTGTCTCTCTGAGAAGACTCACAGCGCCCCCTGCTGCCCACGCTCGGAATGGTCTCAAACTCCAGGCCGGGACACACAACAAAGCCAGGCTCCAAGAAGGCTCTGGGTTTTCAGGGGCTGATGAAAACTACTGCCGGGAATGGGAGGAAGAAGAGATGCCACGCGTAATGACGTTCGGGGAGGGACACTAATTCCCTGTCTTCTCAAAACAAACATAAAATGCAAGACAGACAGTGCTTTTCCTTCTCCATCTCGGTCTTTTGTTTCCCTGGATCAGTGTCATTCTCAGACTGCAAAACCAAGCGAAGCTGTCATTTCGGCGAGATGCGATTCTCCACCCACATGTACAATCCTGGTTTGATCTGGCAGTTCTTTAAACTGGACTCCTCAAAAAGCAGGAGCTCGTTGAAACCAGCAGCCACGAGAGCCTCAGGGTACGTACCTTCTTGGGATGGCAAGCTCACTCTTCTTGTCTCCCCAGATATCGGGAGATGGAAAACAGCCCCCGCATTGTGACTCCACCTTACCAGAAATTATCACTAAGACCCTACTACTCAGAAACCGACAGGGCTAGCATCTTTGCATCGGCACCGTGCTGACCACATCTGTTAACGAACGGCACGCCAGTGTGTGATTTAGATTGTGGGAAGGAGGACAGGAGTTTTTAAAGGAAATCCCTCAAGTGGCTTCCCATTCTTTAAACCGCTAAGAGCAAAGAGAGTAGATTTCACACAACGATGATACATCCTTTCTAGTCTCCAAAATCTAGGACTTCTATCTTCCATCCACAGCTTACCTGGCAAGAAGCTAATGGGTAACCCTAACGGGGACTTGGCTCTCCCGATCCTTGTTCGAGAACTGGACAAACGCGGGATCAACAAACAAGGTCTAACACGCAGAATCCTAAATGCACCCCCCCCCCCCCAACGTGCAGGCCAAGGGGCTACAGGTTCCCAGAACACTCCAAGTTTGCAGCCAGGCTCCCACGGTCTGCTAGGCTGGGGCCAACACGACCTGCCCTTAGGTTCTGAGAGCTTAGTGGCTTCTTCGCTGTGCCGCGTGGCACACACCTGGAGAGCGCGCTTGCTTTAAACGTTTCCCCCTTAGGCCCTTTCCCTAAAGACACTTCATCCAGGGCTTGGTACTAGGTGGTAGCTAACTTACCTGAACCAACTGGCGCAATGTTCCAGCACAGGGCTGCAAACCTGTGGCCCCGGGCTCTATCTGGCCCACGCACAGACTTTGTCCCACACGCGCTGTTTTTAGAAAGTGCGTTTTTAGTTGCCAACTTATTCTCCCCAAGGATCCAGATTGCCAGTTTCTCTAAACCTAAGAGAAGCACCTGAGACACCTAGATTGCCGCTGGCCTTCAGCCCGTCAGTCCCCACCTGCCAGCTCTCCCAGGCTGTTTCCTGCCTGGCCTCTGAGAGACCTCTGAGTTCTGATTCCTGTGTTAGCAGCTGGCGATGGACTACATAATGTAGGCATGCGATCTCCCCTCATTTCAAAAGGGGATTTCCACAGACAGCAATGTAGACCAGGGGTCCCCAACCCCGGCAGGATATTGGAATCCCCTGGGGCACTCTGATCCCAAGACCAATGTCTGGGTTCCACCCCCAAGGGAAGGAATGTAACTTTCTGGGGGCGGAGTCTGAGCAAAGGTGTGCTTATCAAAGTCACCAGGTGATTCACATGTGCAGAGACGGCAGCGGACTGCCTGCTTAAACCAAAGGGTGACTTGGGTGGCAGGATTTCGGGCCCATCGAGGGAGGAGCTGGGCTTCAGTCTGCCTGGTTCCTGCCCCTCCTGTAGGTCACCAGTGTGGATAGAGAAAAACTGATCATCCCATTTGCACACCTTTCTGCCCAGTGCTCTGAGACAGCAGTGTTTGAGATTAAGGGAGACACATCATTGGTGGCGAGAACATGACCTTTGAGAGACCACTGTGATGACCTTCAGCTCACCATCAAGGACCCGAAGGCCCAGCTGGCTCCCACCCAGCACAGCCTTGCCTCTCACCTGAAGAGCTCTCGGATCTCGCGGCTGTCAGCCTGGAAGGGGATGTTCCGCACCAGGATCTTGGAGGTCGTCTGCTTTCTGGGCGCTTGTTTCTTCCGGGCCGATGTCAGGGCTGGCCTGGTGGGTCAGGGGAAGGCTTCGGGTTATTTGGGACCTCGGCACAGCTGCTGCCCTCCGCTGACTCCACCCCCACCCCCACCACCAGCCCTGATGCTTTCCTCCTCTGCTCAGGTGAGGGACTCACAGAGTCAGTGTGGACGCAGCTGAGAGGAAGGGGAAGGGAAGGAGGGCTCCCTGGGTGGCATGCAGCCTAATTCTCGTCTCCGCTGCAGCTGTGGATGTCCAGGTGACACATCCCACCCAGGGGGTGCCTGCTGCCCTTCATCTGGGACTAGCAGGCACTCATGAACTCTGATGGGGGCAGCTGGGGCAGTTTCACCCCAAACCCAGTCTCCTCCGTATCTTTGCAGGTGCCCAGAGAGGCTCTGGCTGCTCCCCAGGTCTTGCTAGAGACATTTCATCACTGATCGGAAGCACAGCATACAGGGGCCTGGTGGTAGTGGTGGTTTAGTCGTTAAGTCGTGTCCGACTCTTGCGACCCCATGGACTGTAGCCTGCCAGGCTCCTCTGTCTATGGGATTTTCCAAGCAAGAATACTGGAGTGGGTTGCCATTTCCTTCTCCAGGGAATCTTCTGCGCTCAGGAATCGAACTCAGGAAACTCGGGTTTCCTGCACTGCAGGCGGATTCTTTATCAACTGAGCTACGAGGGGCCTGAAGCAGCTTCTAACCATGGAGGCAGGCCAGGGCTGCGAGAGGAAACTTTTCACCTGAGGCTCAAGGCCACCTGGACCCTGTCCCCCTGCTCTTCCAGGGAGACCTTCTGCTCCGTGGCAGCAGGGGAGGGTGGCGAGCAGGGGCATGAGTTGACCATCTGAGTGTCAGAGTCTCGTAGCCACTTAGAATTTGTGTGATCCTGAGCAAGTTATTACTTGGCCTCTCTGGGTCTCAGTTTTCTTGGCTGTACCACAGGCCTAATAACCGTCCAACCTTGTCGGATTGTTTGAGGTTTTAATGAGAGAAAGATGTGTCGAAACACTCTGCACTGTGCCCAGCACAGGGCAAGCCCTCCATAAACAGCAGCTGGTATTAAAATGACTTGTTCTGACTCATCTGAAGTCTGATCCACCGTCACCTCCTCCCCATCACCACTGAAACAGCAACCCACTCCCACCCCCTGGCTGTTTTTCTTCCTGGCACTCGTTACTGTCAAAAAAATTCACTTGGGGGTTTTTGGTTTTTAAACTTCATTTATTTTTACTTGGCTGAGCCAGGCCTTAGCCGCAGCACAAGGGATTTTCTATCTTCCTCACGGCATGCAGGGTTTTTGGTTGCAGCACATGGGATCTTTAGCTGTGGCAAGTGGAATCTAGTTCCCTGACTGGGGATTGAACCGGGGCCCTCTACATTGGGAGCACGGAGTCTTAAGTCCCTTTACATATTTAGTCGTGTGTCTCTCTGCTGTCTGTCTTGTAGGGCTGTGCTGTTCAACACAGTAGCCACCAGCCGCATGTGGCAAGCAATTAAATCGCAATTAACACGACACAAAATTAAGACATTCAACTCCTCAGCTGCTGGGTCATCCAACCTCCAAGGTGGTCCCCAACGGCCCCTGCCTCTTGGTATTTATGCCCCTCCTGCTCTCCTGTGAAACCAGGTCATAAGAGACACTGCAAGACACTGCCACGTCTTCCCTGTTCTCTCCTGGATCACCTGCTCTGGAGCTAAACCACTGCTGTGCCGTGAGGACACTCGTGCAGGCCTAGGGAAGTGACCAATGTGGTGAGGAACTGAGGCCTCCTGGCAACAGCCGTGTGAGGGCATCACTTTGGAAGCAAAACCGTCAACCTCAGTTGAGCCCTCAGATGAGACTGCAGCCCTGCCCAGCATCTTGCCTGTGACCTCCTAAGAGACCCCAAGGCAGAACTTCCTAGCTAAGGTGTTCCTGAATTCCTCAACTTCAGAAGCTGTGCGATAATAAACAACATTTATTGTTTTAATCTGTCAAGTTTGGGGATACTCAGGTATAGTGTGACAGGTAACTAACACAGCGGTACCTGTCATGTCCCAAGCGCTCAAAAGCCATGCGTAGCGACAGTGCAGAGAGCATCATAGGATGTTCCCACCCCTGCAGAAAGGTCTATCAAACGGCACCACTTCAGAAACCCAAGGATTCTCCCTCCCCAGCTCCTGAGAAGACTGTCTGGTTCCCAGCAGACTTTCTGTAATTTTTGGTTGAATGAAAGAAAGACTAAACACGCCTCGGAGTTGAGAACCTGTAAGATGACTTCAGCCTGACTCCCTGGAGTCAGGGGACTGAGAAGAAAAGACCAGCACCACTAGCTGAGTGATCATGTGCAGGGCATGTGCTAAATGCTTTGTGCACAATCTCTGGTTCTCACATCTTACATGATGGGCAAAGTCACCTACCCAAGGCCATGGAGCCCCCTGGATTAGAACCCAAAGCTGCGGGGCTCAAAGCTTGGACTCTCACTCTTAAGTCATGGCTCAGGAACCTCTGTTAGCTTCTGGGGGCTCCCGCACCAAGCCTGCTTCTGGCTGAAGATGCTCAGCATGGCATGGACCAGGTTGGGTCGAGACCACCAGATGTGGCCTAGGCAGGCTTCACAGGTAGCATTAGAAAAACAGACAGAGAAGGAAGAAACAGCAGCAGCTTCAGGTGAGCTCACCAGCAACCAATCTGCTCAATGACCACAGTGAGGTGGGGCGGGTGGCTCTGACAAGGACAACGACGAGAACGTCTGATCCCTACGTGCCGGCCGCTGTTCAAAGCACTCCTGGTGTATGAGTTCAACGAGGATGTGCGAGCGGGTGAAGACACAAGGACAACACTAAACCCCGAGAAGACTCCACTAGCTCACGTAACGGTGTTTGAGTGCAGTGGTCTGCTTCCATCTCTGACGCCTACTGAACCTCTTTTCGAATTAAGCAGAGGCTCTCTGGGCACTGTTGTCTGGCTCCAAGAAAGAAAGCCCCGTAAAGACGGAAAGAATAAGACGTCTAGGTCTTAACTGCTGCTTTTGGTTCATCAAAGTGCCAACAATTCGCAGCTGACTCTACCTTGGCTCACTGATACCAGCAAGAACAAGCCAGCTTTGCTTGCTTCTCTGGCCTGTATTCCTTCTGTTGTAATGAATGTGTATTACGTATCTACTCCGGGGACTGGCACCATCCCAGTTCACCAGGGAAAGGGCATCGAAGCTGGCATGTGGGGCACCCCCTTGATCAGGAAGGGGCCCCAGAGGTGAGAGGGGTCGGGTCGGGGAGGATGTTAAAGGGCCGTGAGACGCCCTCTGAGGCACCGGCATCAGGGCTAAAGGGACAGGTTCAGATCCAAGGGAAGGGACAGGGGGTGTGGAGGTGGAGACTCACTTGGTGGCTCGTTCCGAGATCCTCACTTCCAGCTTGTGGCCGTCCACGACATGACCCTGCGAGAGGAGACAACACAGCCTGTCCCTCTGTCTTAGAAACACGCGCCTGTAGCCCCATCCTTTGCTGGAGCGGGCTCTGGCTGAGCAAGGGGAATGGCAACACCAGGGGGCGCTGACTGTTTCAGGGCAGAGAAGCCCGCTGGGGTCAAGGACCAATGAGGGTTTCTTCCGGAAGTGGCTCCTGCCGAGCGTGGGCAGCAGCTGCTGGTGATGGAGACCCAGCCCTCGGAGTCCTCTTGGAGCCAAGAATGGCCTTAACCTTTAAGCCATTCGAGGGGCACAGAATTTTCCATTGTTTATAAGCATTTTCAGGCCAAGTAAGCCCCTTCGGTCTGGTTTCCAAAGAGAGAGTTTGGTTTGAATTGTAGGCTCTTGGAAAAAAAAAAAAATTCTAAATCACAGCGGAGATGTCTCTAAAGCGAGGCTCTAACATGGGTCCCTTAGGCAAAACTGGTGTATTAGCAAAATTACCCTTGAAAATCCTTTAAATCTCCCATAAAATACAGCACACACAGCCTTGTACAAACGGCTCTGGGTGGCGGGCAACATGCCCACATGCAGCACACAGCAAGGCACAGAATGTAACTCTCCCGTGTGCGGGGGAATCTGAGACTTCTGGATTACACGGGCGAGAAAAGACGGACCACTGGGCGTGCACAGCTGAAATCCACTTAGAGGAGTACATGGCATCTAACGACACAGCTGGATTTCCACTGTCTCTTGAAAAAAACCCCAAACAAAACAAAAAACCAGAGAAGATGTGGTATGGCTGGGGCCCACCTGCCCGTGAGGCAGTAACTGGCTGAGGCCAAGACGTGGCCCCTTTGGATGGGGGACACTCCAATTCTGCTCTGGGTGATCCAGCCCCTGGCTAGTTTACACGGCCACCCTGGCCCCGTGGGCACCTGAGGTGGAGAGCAGAGAAGCAGAGGCCACCCCCGCCCCAACCCCCACCGAAACCCATTTCAGCTCTGTTGGGAGTCACCTTGGGCCAGGGAGAGAGTTGTCAGAAGTCTACACAACTGTCTACAAAAACAATCAAACGGGCTAAGCACCCAGTTCCATTTCCTTTAACCCCTAAGGCCTTTCTCTTGACCAGCAAGCTCTACCGGGACAGACTCAGTTGCCTGGAGGGTCCCTATGATGAAGTCCGGCTCCCCAGAGAGGTGGCCCCGTATGGGTGCCCTTACCACCCAGAGTCCAGCCAGCACACATCTCAGAACAAGGAGCCAGGGGGCGCGGCCCTGGCTTGTAAACTCCGCCCTAGTCAGCTCCATCTCATTCTGCCTGCCCAGCCTAGACAGACATGGGCTGTTCCAAATACTGGTTTAAAAGGGATCCTGGACCCCTGTGGGGCCCTTCTATGCTCCCTGCACTTAGAAGCCTATTCAAGAGGCACAAGCTGAGTGCCCAGCCTGTCCGCAGTGCCCTAACCCTGGCCACCACCCCACATGGCAGGACAGGTGGCAGGTGATAGCGGGGAGCAAGGGGGTCTCCAGAAAGAAGAAGGTGCACAAGCAAACACTGCCCCTTGCCCCCTTTCTGCCAGGGAACCCGAGCCCTTCTCACGACCTGGTCTTGGTGTTACTTCTTCAGAGGTCTGCTCACCGGTCTCCTGAAGGCCGGGCACAAACCAGGCTCTTCTTGATCAAGAGAGTGAATGAGAGCACCGCAGGGACTGGGAGAGCGGAGGAAGCTGCAGGGCCTCAGGCCGCTGTCGCCTAGGGCCTCAGAAGATGTGCGCTTGCCTGCATTCCTGCTCCGTCTCAGAGGCTGGACAGGACACCGGCCCCACCGCCTGCCTAGCGCCGCCTCTGGGAGACCTTGGCCAAGACTCCCCGCTTACCTGGAGCTGCTTGAGAGCTTTCTGTGCCTGCTCCGGCTTCCTGTATTCCACAAACCCAAATCCCATGGACAGCAGCGCTCCTGAAAGAAACAGAGTTGGGAGTCGCACCAGGGTGCCCGGCGGGGAGGAAAACAAAGCTAGGACGGACCAAGTTCAAGGGCTCCCAGGGGCCCCCTAGACGTCCCCTCAACCCTCTGATTTCTTCATGCCCCTCTTGGTTCCCAGGAAGACCCCAGCCCCTGGTCTGCCATTTACTACTGGTCGTCTTGAAGAATCAGCCAACACGGTTACAGAGCCACCACCTGAGGCCTGGTGGACTATTAATTAACAGATGATAGACACGATAATTAGCTTTGTGATAGAATCCCGTCTTCCAGAGGGAGGGATGACCGCCTTTGGGCCAAGCAGCAAAAAACTCTACCCAGGCAGTCCCCTGCTTCCACACGTCACACACAGAATGGACACACGCAGCAGAGTCAAGGGTGTCAGGGGCTTACTCTCCCAAGTGTTCCTGACCGTCCAGGGACCTCCGGTTCCCAGGTTTCAGACATCAGCTTGGGACGGGGGGGGTGACTGTGTTATGAGATC
This sequence comes from Bos indicus, assembly GCF_029378745.1. Taxonomy (NCBI): domain Eukaryota; kingdom Metazoa; phylum Chordata; class Mammalia; order Artiodactyla; family Bovidae; genus Bos; species Bos indicus. Next base: position 60,695,691 of record NC_091776.1, on the reverse strand, counting down.
CTCTCTGGCTCCCTACTGCTGGGGCGTGAGTCCCGAGTTCAGAGAGCCAGGGACAGTGCAACCATTTATAGGGAATTTGGCTTCCTGTACATAAACGCGTGTAACTACGGGGACATGCGAATAAGCTCTGTCTTGACAGCTCACCCTTTTGACACAAAATGGGATGCCGATTACTGACTGTATTCTGTATTCTTTTTCACAGCTTCACTCAAAGAGGGCTGGCTCAAGGCTGATGGGCTCAAAGGAAGTTCCAAGCTGTATCATCACTGGCTCAGTGGTCCTCATCTCTGCATTTCTTCTTTGTGAGGCTGCCCCTCTGCCACATGCCCCTGCGTGTGAGCATTTCTGCTCACAACCATGTGTTGTCACAACAGGGGGGGCCCAAGGCGGGAAGGCATTCCACAAACAGCCCAAATGTGCATGGCTCTCTGGGCAACACCAGGGAGGCTCAGACGGAACTGCTGGCTGATGGGCTGCACCGCCCTGTGGGGACTTCCAGTATTTGTGTGTCAGAGGATCTGTGCGCACTCTGTTCTCAGGGTCAAGGGTGTGGGTGGTGGGTGAGGGGTGTCTGTGCACACAGGCTATTTAAAAAGTGCATCGAGCGAACGGCAAATACACAAAGTCAAGTTCGTCACCAAGTCACTGACGCTGTGCAGACCCATTCCGCCCTTCTCCTGCCCTGGGAGGCTGACAGCCACAGACAGTACAACCTGGGCTCCCTGGCCTTCTGGTTTCGTGTCGGGTTTAGCCAATGGGAAACCCTGATTTGAAATGGGTGGGCGGAGGAGAGCGCGTTGAGGGCCCTGGTTCTTTCCAAGCACTCCACTGTCTCCGTGCTCTGGTGTGTTCTGGCAGCACCAGTGGCCAATCCACACCCTTGGCTCTGCTGGTGGCTCTTCTTCTTCTTTTCTGAGTACTTCTTTATTCGGCTGCATTCAGTCTTAGGTGCGGCACGTAGGACCTTTAGTTGCAGCATGGGGGATCTCGTTCCCTGACCAGGTTGAGCCCCAGCCCTCTGCACTGGAAGCATGGAGTCTCACCCCCTGCCCGCCCTCCATCCCCAGGAAAGTCCCTGGGGGCCCCTCTTCTACGGCTCTGGTCACACACTCCTTCCCCGACAGCCTCTGAGCTCAGCAGGGGAGGGGTGCTCTCCCACAGGACCCACTGCCTCAGCATCCCCTGTGGGTCTCAGCCCAGCCCACGTCCAGGCACTTGCCCCCTTCATTACAACTGTCCCCTTGATGACCCCAGCTGAGCCAGCTTTCTGGTTCCTCTGGAGCCCCTCGCTGGTAACAGACACTGATGGATGAGCCCCAGAGAGCAGGGCTCTCAAACAGAGACTCTTGAAAGACAGTGTAGATTTTGAGAGCTGCTCACAACACCGGAAGACCAGATAACTGCTCTAAAGCTGAAGGGTGTTCTGGGGGGCCGGGAGGCAGGCTCCAGAGGGGCCAAGTGACACCAAAACCAGCAGGAACAGCCTCAGGTGGAGCGGGCGACCCCTCTGCCAGCATGACTCACGCCCCAGACTTCAGGGATCACCTCTTTTCCTGATCCAGCACAAGACAGCCTTCTTGTTGTTCACCTGATGCTTACATTGTAGCCTTTCCTTTGTAGCCTAAACTATGTATGCAGTTCTCGCGGGAACAGGGATGTCATGGTTTGAACGGTGGCCTATCCCCCGACCCCCCAATGTGTATGCTGAGGTCGTACTTTCTGCCTCTCTGAATGCGACCTTATTTGGAGACAGGTTCCTTACAGAGATAACCAAGTTAAAGATGAGGTCATTAGACTTCCCAAGTGGTGCTAGGGGTAAAGAACTCTCCTGTGCAAGAGACCTAAGAGACGCGGGTTCAATCCTTGGGTCGGGAAGATACTCTAGTGGAGGGCATGGCAACCCACTTCAGTTCTTTTCCCTGGAGAATACCATGGACAGAGGAGCCTGGTGGGCTACAGTCAATGGGGTCTCAAAGAGTCGGACATGACTGAAGTGACTTAGTGGCATCAGGCTAAGCCCTAATCCAATTAAGACTGGTGTCATTAAGAGAAAAAAAAGTGGTGATGGGAGTGGGTGGATAGGTGTACACGGGGAGAATGCCGCGTGAACATGAAGACCTTCCCCTGCAAGCCGAGCAAGGAGGCTGGAACACATCCTCCCTGACAGCCCTCAGAACGAAGCAACCCTGCCTGCACCTTTATCCTGGACTTCTGGCTCCCAGAACCAGAGGGTGAACTTCTGCGGTGGAATCCACCTGGTTCCTGGTTCCTGCTTTGTGACGGCAGCCCAAACCAATACGGGGGAATGCCCCAAAGCCTGTGCCACGTGTCCGCTTCAAACCCTCCAAGGCGGCTCTGGGAAAAAGCCCAGACTCCTCTCCCCAGCAGGAAGCCTTCTGTGATGTGGAATCCACCTACCTTTCCAGGAGCATCTTCTGCCCCGTCGGTACATTCCCGACCTGCTACCACAGCCCTCTGCTGCCTCCTTCAGCCACACACCCCACTAACTGCTCCGTCTCCCTCCTCTGAGTCTCGATCTGACGTGGAGAACCCCTGGCTGGGCTCCTGTCCAGCCAGGCCCCCCGGGCTCTCATCACTAGCTCATTTTTTTCTTAGGACACAGTCGTGGGCTGACCCACATGGTATCCCTACAAATACCCCAAATTGAAGGGACAGGGACTCTGTGACTGCAAAAAAAAAAAAAGCAAGGGCCGAGGGCCTGCCCATCATCTGTAGGAAGCCAGGGCTGGAAAAGAAAAATAGACCAGAGGCCAAGGGACTCGTCAGAATGCCCAAGGTGGACTGGAGGGATGAAGGTGGTGTCTGCCTGGCCGAGGCACCCCAAGGCCAGTGAGGGGTGTGGCTGATGACTCAGTGGAGTGTTTCAGGTGCTCCACATCTGAGTGGTTGGTCTTGGGAGGGAAGTGGGAAAGCCCAAGGTGGGTCGGTTCCTGCTCCTCCCTGGAGGGAAGATCCTCCAGGAGCGCAGAGATGCTGGGAGGATGGAGAGGTGTCTGCCGCTGAACAGGGTCAACCCTGCCAGCCCCCTAACAGCCCTGGTCCGAAACCACCCCTGACAATCCAGGGTGGCAAAGGGTCTCGACTCAGGAGAAGTTGATGTGCATGGCTGCTCCCGTTGGAAACCGCGAGTCTCCATGCACCTAGAAACGAGGACCATTTTGGACGAGCCAGACAGGAGAGTGTGGGGCTGGCAATGCTCCAAAATGAAAGGAGACCTTCAGAATCAGTGGGCGAGAGGCACCCTCACCCCCCACCCACAGCAACACCATTTCTTTCACAATTGTTTCTCTCTGACTGAGCTCTCGTGTGAAATACCTGCTTTGTTCTTCTTCTTGGAAATGGAGCAGCTCTTCACCGCACCCACTTTGGAAAACACCTGGAAGAGAAGGTCGGCATGTGTCACCAGCTAATCCTGCGACTGGTACAGGCGCGTCTTGAAACAGGGGTCCCCAACCTCCAGACCGTGGACCGGTATCTCCAGTCAGATCAGCGGCAGTACTAGATCAGAAATAAAAATGCCCAAGAAATGAAATGCATTTGAACTATCCCGAAACCATGGCCTCTGTCCTGGTCTATGGGAAAATTGTCTTTCACAAAATTTGGTTGTTAGTGTCAAAAAGGTTGGGCCCACTGACTTGAAAGCTGGAGGGGACCCAGGTCACCGCAGGCGTGCAGAGGACGAGAGTAAAAGCAGAGGCTGCTGAGTTCCCCATCGTCTTCCCCTCTGCCCCCTCCTATGAATGCAACACTCTCGGCCATCAGGATCTCCTGGCAGGGCTGCCCCTGACGTGCTCACTGCTGTGCCCCTGCTTGGCTCTGCCAAGCCAGGAGACTGCACTGGCCTGGCGTTTATGTCAACCTCGCAGACACCATGTGGGGAGGGGCCCGGTCTTCTGACTACAGCTTTCACACCGCGTACGCCTCCCCAGACGCCCCAACAGGCCCTCTCTTGTGTCTCACGTGCGCACGGATGCCCCTGCCAGCCCCCACACTGGTCTGGCCATGGCTCAAATCTCTGGGTGAGATGTCCACCACACAGCCTAGCAAAAGAGTCAAGCGGGTGGCTGTAGGTTATTCATCTACACGCTGCCGCAGGTCTCGCTTCCAGGCGAGGGGGTGGGGAGTGGGAAACAGATGCAGGGACCACAGGGATAGATCAGCAGACTGGAAGTCCCACCCCCACCCATTCCCTCTGGGCCAAGATGTCACTTACTCCCTTCAGCGTCTCCTCGGTGGTGTCGAAGTTGAGATTTTTGATAAACAGGGTGCACCCGGGAAGGCTCTCTTCCTCCTCCTCCTCCTCTTCTTCCTCCTCCTCCTCCATCTTTGCTGAAGCGTCGTGTGCTGCTCTATCCGTCGGCTGTTCACCTTCTGGGGTCTCACCATCTGCACAGGCCAACCGCCCCCCCCCAACAAAAGAAATCCATTAAATGATGTCTTACCTGCCTAGGCACCAGGACCTAAAGCACAGAACCTGCTAGACCAAGGGGGATCAAGAGGGTTCTGTCTCTGAGTGGCCAGCGTCAGGAAGGGACAGGACTTGGAGACTCTGGCTCATGCTGGGTTTTAGCAACTCTTGGAGGGCAAAGTTGGGGAGGGGAGAAACTATCCTGCTCCTGTCTTCAAGAGAAAGAAGTATGCAGCACAGACCAAAAACCAGGAGCCCTAACTTAGACGAATCAACATTCGTCTGAAGGAACAGCATTGCAGGGGAAGGGAAGGGCAAGAGTGAGGTTGTGAGTTACAGGGTAGGCGTATGGCTGCAACTTGGGCCACTTGTCAGCCCTGGTGGTGAGTGTGGAAGCCTCTTGAGGCTGAGAATCGCATCAGGACCTCCTGAGAAGTTATGCTGCTGGGAAATGTATTCTATTTGGGTCAACCTCCCTAGTTTCTTTCATGATCAGGGTCTGGGGATAATCACCCTTCCCCCACAGATTTTAGAGGCTCCTCCCATACCGACCCCCACCCCCGCCAACCACGACCACCCTGGGGAAATCAAACCTCATCTCAGCCATTCTCCAAGGCAGTTCATCACCACCTCTCCAAGGCTCCCTCCCCAACCCCAGGTCTGAGCCCTGCACACAATGGGGACCCTCCATTCTCTTATGAACACTTGCATTCAAGTAGTTCAAGCCCAAGGGAGCTGCTGGGGTTTCAAATCCGTCCCCTGTATCCTCATGCTGAGCACCAGAGCCATCCCCATCTCCCTGGCCCTTTCTGATGCAAGCCCACTGCCAGCCAGTCCTAATTAAACTTCAACCACTTTGTCATGAAACAATCCTTTCAAGTCCTAATGGAAACAGCAACAGTGAGGACTTTGCCATTCCACATCAGTTGAACGGGCAGCCTCTGCTGTTGGCACTCCCTTGGAGGTGAACCTAGAATCTAGACTCTCGCTCCAGGACAAAAAAGAAGAAATCTACATGAAGGCTCCCTCCCCTACCCGAGAAACTCACACAATTTATCCAACAAGTGACTCCGTGGGGTGGCCATTTGTCCTCAAAACTCAACTTTCAAAGCAAAGCGGGGTGGAAAAAAAGTATTGTTAATGACGGGGAAGAAAGTTATGCAGAGGCTAAAACTCCAGGTTCTGAATGAGAACTTCAATTGGAAAGAACACCATGACCTTCAGCTTTGAAGGACACCCGCCCCACTGGCTCTCCTTGTGCCCGATGTCTTGGAGATGAAAGGAGAAAGGAAGAGATGCTGATCAGATGCCCCACTGCGTGCACGGGCTGGGCCAGGCACTGTGAGAACGTTATCCCATTGCTGACTACAGTGACACATCACCATAGATTGGAGGGGCCCGAAGAAAGTCCTGGAAGTCGCTGCATCTGAACCCTAAACCCCAGGCATCTTCAGGTTGGGAGAGAGGTTCATGGGAGACTAACTGAAAAGAATTTTTTTCTGCAGAAAAGACTGGTGGGATTGATGGTAACCAGGAGAGCTCACGGCCATTTAAGTGGCAGCCTGTTCTTGGCACCAGCCAACGGCTGCCATGTGGGAAGATGTACCCAAGTTATGGACGGGTGCTCAGATCTTTCACAAGAAGCTGCAGGCTCATGGCTAAGGGCACAGACCTTGGAGCTGGTGGCTGTGGGGCACAGCCTGGCTCTTTCCAGATGTGGGACTTGGTAGAAGTCACTCAACCTTTCTGTGTTTCCTTCTTTCCATTCAGAAAAGGGGAAGAGCAATCACACAGTTACGAGAGTTAATGCACAGAAGCCCAGTTAGAACAGTGGGCCAGGGGGAAACGCTGTGAATCCCCAACTCTGAAGGCCGATGGCCCTGAGAAGCAGGCTGGCCCACGGCAGGCTGTAGAGAACAGCGGGTGCCACAGCTCTGAGTCCAGGGGACTGTGTCTCTGCCAGCCACGTCCCTGGGAAGGGCTTCCTCCTCCCCGGGTGTCCAGGCCCTGCTGTGGCCCACGCCCAGGTCTAGAGAGGTGCGCAAATGGCCAAGGACGAAGCCAGAGGTTGTTGTGAAGTGCACTTCCTCCCCTGACCTCCAGTGGGCAGAGGACAGGAAGATGGGGAAGGAGAAAGGATGTATCATGAACCACATAGATGCTTGTCAACGACCTCACCAGGATCAAGGAAAAGAGGGAAGAAGCAGGAGCAGGATGGGGCCAGGGGTGGGGGTGGGGGTGCTGGGGACCAGGGGGGAGGCTTGGAAAGCAAGGTGGGGTGGAAGGGGGCTGGGAGAGGCGGGGGGTGAGGGGGTATGCTTCCATCTGTGGTTGGCACAATAAAATCCAGTCACGCGTCGCCACATGGGGCTTTATTATAATCGGGCCGCAGAATTTACGGTGGCTCCCTCCCCTTCCCGGCTCTGGGCGCGGAAGGCTGACAGCACAGACTGTTATCAGTTGCAAGCAGCTTTTCAGGACCTCCCCCCACTCGGAGCCCTTTATCTGGAGGTGAGGGTCTTGGTTGTGGAGAGATAAAACACACTGTCCCCCTCCCTCAAGACGGGTACAGAGAATGGAGGGCTTTGCAGAAAAGAAGGCGGGGGCAGGGGGAGGGGAGAGGGGGGCAGTGAACAAAAACTCCTCCATCCATTCCCCTCCTGCTTGCCTTCCTGGGGAGCCTGGGAAAATCCAGGGCTGGGGGCTGGCTGAGTCCCCAGGGCCGAGGGGACGGGGAGCTGGGGGAGCTTCGTGGACAGTGTGTAGAGGGCGGGCGTGGGGGAGGAGCGGGTGAAAACGAACAGCTCAGGGACCATGTATGTGATATGAGTAAGAAAGGGAACAAAAAAGGGTGAACGGAGGCCGGGAGATGAGCTCTGTGGGGATCTGCCTGCCGACGACGCTGGACTCAGTGGGGCCTCAAATCAGCACAGGCGCACACAACTTCTTGGCCCCAAATCCCCTGTATTTGCCACAACTACAGGCTCCCTCCTCCCTGCGCCAAGGCCGCCTTTGTGTGAGTGGCCGCAGGACCTTGGACAGCAGCCCCTCGCAGGAGGCAGGGCCTGGTCTGGTGTGCTCAACACCTGCACTCTGGGGGTGGGCGGGGCAGTCCTCTACTTTCTGACCAGAGTACACTATTTTGGCAAAGCCTCCCCTTGAACGGCTCCAGAACATTCTGCGTCCAGGGCCCACATCTATGACTGTGACATCTCAGCTACCCCCTAAAAGCTCCCCGTCTCCCGATCAGCCTGGGAGCTTCTGGGGAAATCCTGGTCACCCCAGCTCAGCAGCTGGCATCTGGCTGATGCTCAGGGCTGAATTCGAGACCATCCGCTTCAGCTGACAGTGCTGAATTAGGCAGGACGCGGGTCAGAGTAATGGTGATGGACGGGTGGCTTCTCACCGCACTCTCACAAATGCCTCCTGCCCGATGTACAGATGCAGAAACAGCCTCGGAGAAGGCTGGTGGCCTGCCCGGTCACAGGGCTAGGAGAGGACAAGGAAGACAGAGACTTCCCCAGGAGTCATAAGCCTCAAATCCTGAGGACCCAGAGTGCTTAGTGCAGGGCCTGGCGGGGAGGAAATGCGGCTTTGGCCTGTGGACTTGCTCAGCAACCACTTCCTGCTCTCCCACCAGACACTGGGTGCTGCTTTGCCAAGGGCTGGGGTACAGCAGTGCGCAGAAGCGGTGCCCGCCCTGTGGGATGGACGGCTAGTGAGGGAGTCCGACAGACAGGAAGTGAAGCCGTAACAATGCACATCTGAAAGTGATAAGCATTTGCAACAAAGTTAAGAATGAGGTGAGGACTTTCCTGGTAGTCCCCTGGTTAAGAATCTGCCTGCCGATGCAGGGGACATGGGTTCGATCCCAGATTGGGAAAGATTTCATATACTGCCTCGGGGTAACTAAGCCCATGAGCCCCAACTACTGAGCCCACAGGCCCTAGAGCCTGTGCTCTGCAACAAGAGAAACCACCGCGATGAGAAGCCCGAGCACCGCAATGAACAGTAGCCCCCATGTGCCCCAAATAGAGAAAGCCCGCGCGCAGCAACCACCACCTAGCACAGCCAAAGCTTAATTAATTTTAAATAAAGAGGGAGGTGAAGGGGTGGGTGAAAATCGGCACCCATGAGGGGAGCCACGGCGACGACGGCCACGGATGGCACCACATGCTGAGGCTGAACTAACGATGGAGCACAAATCCTCCAATGTCACCAAGCTCTACTCCATGCTGGGGCTCGGGACACAGGACAAGGATGACCCAGGCCCTACTTTTCACAGGGGGAGATAGAGACGCACAGAAATCCCTTTTCCTGCATTCATTCACTCCTTCGACTCACATTCATTGAGCCACCCTATGCCTGGGGCCCCACGGGGTGCTTGGCACCCAGCAGCGATGGACGTTAAGCAAGTGAAACGAATAGACAGGATAAATACAAACTGTGACGAGCGCCACAGAAGAAAAGGATGGCGAGACAGGAGGGGAGCACCAGGACAGGTGTAGAAGGGCGCAGCCACGTGGCAGCAGCCACCACGCTCAGCGATCCCACCAAGGCAGGGAGAGGCCTCCGCTGGTCTGTTCCCAGGACCCTCACTCCTGGCAAATCCGTGCTCTAAAGGAGGACTTGCTTTTGGACAAAAAACAAGAGTCATGTCCAAGTTTAATAACTTAAGTGAAAAATCAAAGTTGACGATAATTTGAGGCTGATGGCTGATTAAGAAGAAATCGTCATTACATAAAGAAAATTCCTTTTGAAGAGAGCATAAGCAGGTTGGAAGAGAAGGCTAATCCAATCTGTAGACAAAAATAACTCACAGACGGGGGCTACTGAGGGACTTCTGAAAGATCTGTATCCATGGTTGGTAACCACAATGGGGAGGGGTGCTTTGGGGGCCCCACAAAGCAGAGACTGAGGACTTTTCCTTCCTAACGGAAACGAGGCTTCTTGTCCAGGGGCTCCCAATGCCTTGTAGCGACCGGGCCAGTCCTGAAGGCGGTTTTACCAATCCAGGGCGAACTGGGAAATGCAGACAGCTTAGGGAGGTTTGTGACCAGGGAGGTCTATTCAGTTAAACGGCTGTTCTTTCATCTGAGAATTTTGTTTCCCACTGCTCACTTCTCCCACTCCTATAACACCCATTCTTTTATTAGGGGTAGATGGGAGATGCAGTTCTTTAATCCTTATTTGAATAAACTGGCAACCTGATGATAAGATGGGGGTAAGGAGGAGGGATATTACCGATGGGCGAGATCTTTTTTTAAAAAACTGTTTCTCGTTTTTATTTATCTATTTTTGGCCAAACCGTGTAGCACATGGGATCTTAGTTCTCTGACCAGGGAGAGAATCTGTGCCATGCCCCCTACAGTGGAAGCCTGCAGTCTTAACCATTGGATCACCAGGGAGGTCCCCAGGCAAGATCTTACTGTCTGGTTAAGGGGCTGCCAGGTCCCCTCTAAAGATCTCAGATTCTAGGACGGAATCATAGGCCTCTGACCAAGTGGTTCTCAATCGAGGGCTGCACTGTCCCCTAGAGGACACCTGGCATGCAGGGGACATTACAATTACAGGGGACACTCCTGACATTCAGGGAGCAGGGTCAGCAAGTTGTCTTACAATTCAATCTGCACAACAGGGCTGACACGGAAGAGCTGTGCTGCTGAGCACCAGCAGCGCCCCCTCCCCACCCAAGCGTGAAGCCGGTGGGGTCTCAGGTCCCTCCCCTTTCCTGCCTTTGCAGTCACTGGACACCAGAGGGTGCCATACCATCCCAAGGACCCAGAGACTGAGTATCTCTCCCAACAGCCAGGCTCACCTATCCTGGCAGATGTATGAACTAGAAGGCTGTTTTCTCTTGCTCTGTTCTGAATCGCTCCTAATAGATTCTACCTGCCTTTTTTCCCCTTTCACAATGAAATGAATTGCCAGTCCAGGTTCGATGCATGATACTGGTTGCTTGGGGCTGGTGCACTGGGATGACCCAGAGGGATGGTACGGGGAGGGAGGAGTGAGGGGGGTTCAGGATGGCGAACACGTGTATACCTGTGGCAGATTCATGCTGATATATGGCAAAACCAATACAATATTGTAAAGTAATTAACCTCCAATTAAAATAAATAAATTTATATTAAAAAAAAAGTCAGCCTACCTTAACCATACCCATCATTTTTATGTTCTGTTTTTTAAGGACATTTTTTGTACCTATAAAATCCAAGAGTCGGGCACCCACCCACCAGTCTCAGGATGAAAAAAATTTTCAACCAAATACCTGATACACAATTTGGTGCTGCCCCCAGCCCTCCGTCCTTCCCCTGCCTGCTGCCTCAGGACACCGTGATCTCAGACCCAGCTCTCACCGGTCTCTGGCTCCATCCTGTCTGTTCCCGCTGGTTCCGCTGGTGCATCTTGGGGTTCTTCTTTCTGGGGGATTGGGCTGGAAAAGACGCCCATTGGAGCCCACTCCAAATAAAGGGGGACGTGGTGGAACTGCAGAGAAGTGGGGAGAGGGACTCAGTCCACAACAGAGACCAAGAGCTTGAGGCTCAGAGTATGGTGACCCTCTTCCCTGACCCCAGGGAGTGGAGTCAGGAGGAGGGGCACAGCCTAGAGCCCTAAGTGCCGCCTGAGCCCTGAGAACAGGGGGCCGCTGCTGCACCTCGGGGTTCAGGGGAGAAGTCAGAGCATCTGCTGTCACTGGACACATCTGTGTCCCCTCAACCTTCTCTAACGGGGTGTGAATGGGAAGCGGAACTGGGGGCAGAACCATGGACACAGGGCAGCCCCCTGGAGGAAGTACAGCAGGCCGTGGGACAGCCGGCTTTCTCTCCTTCCACAGACTCACACTCACAGACCGTGCTCGTGCACACGTGTACGTGCAGAGGGTTGTTTTTTTTTTTTAAGGATAAACAAGACAAACGGTCTGCAAAGCACTGAAGAGCCTGATAGACAGTAGCTTCTTGCAGCGGGTTGCATGGTGGCCCTTCCAATGGTAAGTCCATGTGCCAACTCCCAGAACCTCTGAATGTGGAAAAGTGTTTGCTAAGTAAATGATTCTGAGATGGGTCACTCTGGATTATTTGGGAGGGCCCTAAACCCAATGACAAGAGTTCGTGTAAGAGAAAAGGAGAGGGAAGATCTCAGTTGAAGAAAAGGAGAAAGCTGTGTGGACAGAGGCAAAGACTGGAGTCATGCAGACACAAGCCAAGGGCTGCCTGGAGCCACCAAACGCTGGAAGTGGCCAGGAAAGATCCGTGCCCCCACCTCCAAGAGCCTTCAGAGGGAGCATGACCCTTGGCCCCTGAACAGCTTGGTTTCAGCGTTCAGACCCCCAGAACTGTGAGAGAAAACATTTCTGTTCCTTTAAGCCACTAAATTGGTGTTATCATGGCAACCACAGAAAGGAATACACTAATACATATATTTTTTCCGTAATCACCAAAGGGCTTCCCAGGTGGCACTGGTGGTAAAGAACCTGCTTGCCAATGCAGCAGACACGAGACATGGGTTCGATCCTTGGGTTGGGAAGATCCCCTGGAGGAGGGCATGGCAACCCACTCCAGTATTCCTGCCTGGAGAATCCTATGGACACAGGAGCCTGGCAGGCTGCAGTCCACGGGGTCAGAAAGAGTTGGACACAACTGCAGTGACTTAATGGCAACCCACTCCAGTGTTCCTGCTTGGAGAATCCCAGGGACAGGGGAGCCTGGTGGGCTGCCGTCTACGGGGTCGCACAGAGTCAGATGCGACTGAAGTGACTTAGCAGCAGCAGCAGCAGCAGTGACTTAGCATACACCAAAAGGAGGAAGCCTGCCTTTTGGCTTTCAACTAATCGTAGGTACAAGCCATCCAAAGCAGCATGGATGATGGTCAAGTTCACGGGGTACTAGAAAGCTGAGGGGCCCAGGGTTGGCAGGGAACCAAGGCAGGCTTCCCGGGGGATGTGTGGAGCCTGCCTTTCACATTTCCCATCCAAAGGTGCTCCGAGGGGCAGGGTGACAGTTGCAGTCCCGACAGTGACGGTGGTTTCCAGCACACGCCGGGTCTAAGGTCTATGCCAAGATGGCCCATCCATCAGCTCCCTCTGTCCCCTCCTGGAAGCGGGGCTCGGGTGGCCCTACCTTGGAGTAGGCCAGGTGTCGGAAGGCCTTGCGGGCCTCCAGCGGCTCCAGGAACTCCACGATGGCTGTGATGCCACCCTCTGGCAGGAGCACGCGGCCCAGGCTGCCGAAGCGGCTGAAGGTCTCCTGCAGCTCAGCTGCCAGGGTGCCCGCAGGGAGGTTCTTCACCAGGATCACGGTCTTGCTTCGTTCAGCAGCAGCCTGCAGGGAGGGGGACAGGACAGCTCAGGTGGGACGATGGAAGGGACTCACTGGACCCCCACTGGCAGCAAGTGAGGGGTGGATAAACCCACACCAGGCGCTCACGTGAGACCTGGGGTACCAGGCCCTTAGGAAGCTGGCCCAGGAAACCCTACCCTCTCTGGAGGGGGATAAGGGGCAGGGATGAAGGTGAGGGCTCCAGGGTTGTACCCCCCTCCCCCGCCGGGTCAAATTCCAGCCCCTCCACTTCTGAGGCGAGGCAGATTCTGACACTGCCTCACCACAGCTGGACCTTCCAGAACACTCCAGCCAGGGCTGGGACCTGAATCCCTGCACTCAGGGCCTCTGCCAGAAACTGAAGATCACCTGTTGCCACACGTGTGAGGAGTTAACACCGAGTGGGAGCGGCCCATGGTCCTCTGGAGTTGGTACGTCCCCAGTCCCTTGGGTGGGACAACTCCCATGTGAATTGGGTGAGTGTTCCCCCCGGGAAAGCCTCAGCCTGCCGCCCCAGCAGCACAGCCTGTACTGGGCTCATCTGCCCCCTCGCCCGTTCTTGCCTGTGTGTTCTGTTCAATGAACTACCTGCGCTTGAATCTGTCTCTGAACTGGCTTTTGGAAGAACCCAAACCAAGATACCAGGTGTCCGACCTTGAGACATACCCTCGGCTATGGCTCAGCTGATCACCTTTCACGGGGACACGACACCCATTTCATGGATCATTCCGGGAAAAGAGTCTATCAAGTTGACATAAGCAAACTGATTCAGCATGAGCTGGCTAACGTTAGAAATTATTTTCTTAAAAATGAATGGCAGATGGAGTGCAAGAGCTGAAAAAATTAACAGGAAGAATTCCAGGCATGGGGTCTATCTGGGTACAAGTCTCAACTCAGCCACGGGTCTAATTTGAAACCTCTGATCAAGTGCTTTTCCTCTAGGCCTATTTTCTTTTCCTTTGTTTTATACTGGAGTATACTCGGTAAAGAATCTGCCAATGTAGGAGATGCGGGTTCAATCCCTGGGTCTGGAAGATTCCCTGGAGAAGGAAATGGCAACCGACTCCAGGATTCTTGCCTGGAGAATCCCATGGACAGAGGAGCCTGGGGGGTCACTAACAGTTGGACATGACTGTACAGCTAAACACCACCACAGCTGACTTACAACACTGTGTTAGTTTTCAGATTAGAGTGAAGTGATTCATTTATACATACATTGTTCTTTTTCAGTCTTTTCCCATATAAGCAGTTACAAAATATCAAATTTCCTGTGCTCTTCAGTAGGTCCTTTTTTTTTTTTTTTTTTTAAACTGTGTTTATTTTCTGGCCATGTGGCTTGTGGGATCTTAGTTTCCAGACCAGGTATCGAACCTATGTGCCTTGCAGTGAAAGCATGGAGCCTAACCACTGGACCACCAGGGAAGTCCCTAGTGGGTACTTTTTGGCATTTTTTTGGTCACACTACTTGGGGTCTTAGTTCCCGAACGAGGGATCAAAACCACTCCCGCTGCAGTGGACATGCAGTCTTAACCACTCTGGACCACCGGGGAGCCCTCCAGTAGAAGGCCCTTGTTGATTATCTATTTTATATACAGTGGTGTGTGTACGTGTCAATCCCAAAACCTCATTTATCCCTCCCCACCACATCCCCCGCCCCGGGAACTGTAGGCTTTTCTTGGAAGTTTGTGAATCTGTTTATTTTGTAAGTTAATTCACATAATTTTTTAAAGATTCCACGGGTAGGTGATATCATATTTGTCTTTCTCTGAATTATTTCACTTAGTATGATAATCCAGGTCCCTTCATGTTGCTCTAAATGGCATGACTTCATTCTTTTTCATGGCTGAGTAATATTCCAGTCTAGATGTGGACACCTGTATCCATTTATCTGCTGACGGACATTTCGGTTGCTTCCATGTCCTGGCTATCGCAAATAGTGCTTCACTGAATGTTAACATAAATCTTTTCAAATTATGGACGACAAAAGGAGAGGGGGGCAGCAGAGAATGAGATGTTGGATAGTGTCATCAACTCAATGGACATGAATCTGAGCAAACTCCAGGAGACAGTGGAGGACAGAAGCTGGCGTGCTGCAGTCTGTGGAGTCACAGAGTTGGACACAACTTAGTGACTGAACAGCAGTAACCAGATATATGCCCAGGAGTGGGATTGCTGGATCATATGGTAGCTCAATTTTTAGTTTTTAAAAGAACCGCCATGCTGTTCTTCATAGTGGCTGTGCCAATTTACATTCCCACCAATGGAGCAGGAGGGTTCCCTTTTCTCCGCAGCCTCTCCAGCATTTATTGTTTGGAGATTTTTTTGATGATGGCCATTCTGACTAGTGTCAAGTGATACCTGATTGCAGTTTTGATTTGCATTTACCTAATAATTAGCAATGCTAAGTATCTTTTCATGTGCCTTTGGCCATCTTTATGTCTCATTTGAAGAAATGTCAACTGAGATTTTCTGCCCACTTTCTGATTGGGCTGATATTGATATTTGATTTTTGATATTGTGCTACATGAGCTATTTGTTTATTTTGAAGATTAATCCCCTGTTGATCACATCAGTTGCAAATATTTCCCCCCATTCTGTGGCTTGTCTTTTTGTTTTGATCATGGTTTCCTCTTCTGTGCAAAAGCTCTTGTGTAATTAGATCTCATTTGTTTATTTTTATTTTCATAGCTCTAGGAGGTAGATCCAAAGAGATACCGCTGTGATTTATGTCAAAGAGTATTTTGCTTCTGTTTTCTTCTAAAGGGCCTCAGTTTGTGCATCTCCAAATTGGGCTAATGGCAACACCCACCTTTCAGCTATAGGCCTCCCGCGGTTGCTGTGAGGGTTGAGTGAGGAGAAGGGGACAGAAGCCATCGGCAGCGGGGGAAAGCTGGGCACCACTGGGTGTTTAAGTGTAACTCAGGTCACAGAGCGCACTGTTAAGAGGCATGGACACTCAGGCCTGCATTCAAATCCAGCTCCACTGTGACCCAAGACGAGTGAATCTGTGATTATGGGCCATTCTGTACAAGGGGAGCACATGGTGCTGCCTCCCCGGGGTTGTAATGAGGGTGAAAGAATTAATAAAGCACATAAACGTCAAAGAGTGCTTTGGGAAGCCCTAGTGAACGTTAGACTAGCACATTTTCTGAATTCATCCATCCACTCACCCACGAGATGCCCCTACCCATCATTCCCACTTTCTATGCACCCACTTACCATCCAACCATTTAATTATCCTCCTACTAGCTACCTGTCCTTCCATCTGAACCATTCTTTTATGGTGAAACTCTAAGGTTTGGTGAAGTTGAGGAAACTGCAGATTGGGGGTGTAAAGCCCTGAGACTGAGTCCAGGCTCCTACAACAGACTCACTGTCTGACCTTCTGGTCCTCCCATCTCTGCCCCCGGACCTCAGGTTCCTAGTAAAACGTTGTGTGTGTGTTGGGGCGTGGTGTGTGGTGGTGACGTCAGGTGTTACAACAGGCCCTCGAAGACTTCACTGTCCAGACACCTAAGAACCTCTACGTAGTGGGGCAGAAGCACGTAGAGGACCCTCCCCCAATGTGGCTTGATCCCTGGGATGGTAAGAACCCCTGGAGAAAGGAAAGGTTACTATCCACTCCAGGATTCTGGCCTAAAGAATTCCACGGACTGTATAGTCCAAAGGGTCGCAAAGAGTCAGATACGACTGAGCGACTTTCACACACACACCCAACCTGTGCGCAGAAACTCTTGCCTATCAGCCCCCAAGAGACACCATCCAGCTCCGACAGGCCAGGAGTCTGAGCCAATGATCTTTCTTACTTTAATTGACAGTTGCAAAGTCAACGTCTTTGACAGACCTGACCCTCCAACCCTTGCCCACGTCCCTTGATGTTGAGACCCCCACCCCTGAGGGCACCCACCTGGCTGAAGGAGTCCAGACAGACCCCGTTGTCGAGGAGGAAACGCCGCACTTCCTGGACTAGCTGGGTCTCTCCCAGGGCCACACGCACAGCCACGCTGCCCTTGGTCTCCTGCGGGAGGGAAAGGGAAGGTGCCCTGTCGGCTGTTGGGCAGGCAACAGGTCAGCTGTCACACCTCCTAACAGTCTGAGGAGGAGGCATGGATAGAGCGAGACCCTATGGATGCTCCCCGTGGATGCCCGCTGACTTGATGGTTCTGGGTTCCACGTCTGTCGGGGTGAATCAAGGACCCCATGTTCACCCCTCCACTCGTACGTAAGGGTCTCATGTCAAGTTCATTCATACCTCGGGGCTTCTATACAGACTCAGCTTCACCCTCTGTTCAATTTATGCTAGAATGTCTCACCCCTGAGCGGCCTGCTCGCTCTCACTCTGTCCCCCTACTTGGCTGAAGCTTTCTTCAAGTTATCACCCCAATGCAGGGCGCCTTGGTTAATGACCTCACCTCCTCCTCTGGTGGAAGGTTCAAGAAGAGCTGGACTGTTGCCCTTTATGGCCCTGCTGCCTTCCCACCCAGAACCACTCCCCAAGAGCAGGTCCAGAGCACCCCCTCCCCTGCCCAGAGCAGGGGACACGTCAGACGGGGCGCCCACTCACGTGGTCGAACACTTGACTCTTGGTGGCGCTGTACTTCTGGGCGATGGCGTCGGCCACGGCGTTGGGGCCCATGAACAGCGTGTTCCAGTTGTGAGAGCTGAGGCAGGACAAAGAGATCAGATGGATGGTGAATAGGGGAAGCTCTTTTCAGATGCAAAGCCTGTAAGAAAGGAGCTCCTGGGCCTGCCACCCTAAGTCCCCAAAGCCTCCTTCTGCTCAGTCTTCCCTGGTGTAGGCCAAACCCCCAGGGCCCACAGACAACAGAGTCACGATGATACTAACACCCCCTCAGGTCCGTCAAGCACTCACTCCGCACCAGGGACCAAGTGGTTCACTTACAATAACTCACTTGATCCTTACAACACCATGAAAGTGAGGCACCACTGATTCTGATTCTCCTCATCTTACAGATGGGGAAACTGAGGTGCAACAAGGTTACAGATGAGGGGCTAAGGTCACCACGAGGAGCCGGGAGCCCGGGGGGCAGGGAGAGGAGGGACGAGGGCAGGGAAGCCCGGGTCGGAGGCGGGTATGGACCTGGAGCTGTTGGCTTTGTCCTTGGACTCTTTCTTCTTCTTGTAGGACGATGATTCCGGGGCGTTGGCATCCTCACTGGCCTCCTTCTTGATGGTGGATGGTAACACGTGGAGCATCCTGCCCTGGAGTGGGGACGAGAGGAAGGAGGTGAGGACAGGCAGGGGGCTAGTGCTTCTACATCCTGCCTGGGGGACGCTGGCCTCTCCACGCGGGGGCTGGACCAGCGCTGAGAGTTCTGTCTTAAGACGGGAGCCTCGGGCAGAACACCCACGAGGTTAGCACAGGGGTCTGATGCCGCCTTAAAGAGCACGCTGCACAGTTTGTAAGTAACGCCTGTAGGCTCTCCACCCTACCCTGTCCCTGTGAGCATGTGCGCCCCATGCGGGCAAGAATCAGGTCCGGCCTGGCGCCTGCAGGGGATCAACAGATCATGAACGAGTGAATGAATGATAGGAAAGGGAGGCGCGTGCACCGAGCATGCTACTTGGAAAGAGAAGCTTCCTACATTCTATACTGTGGCCGTTTCAATGCCCGGTTCAAAACCCTTTCCTTCCTTACTCCTCCTCCAAGTGGTATTTCTCAAGCTGGAGAGCATGTTCATTTAATCCACAAACACTTTTTAAAGGCCTACTATGTGCCAGGCGCTCCTCTAGGCACTAAATCAGGGACCAGAACTGAGCAGACCCTGCCCTCGGGGTGGGGGTGGGGGGGACCCTCCCAGCAGCTCAGATCAGGAGGTGGCTTCACGGGCATCAGGTGCGTGTCCCTAGAAGCTGCCTTGCACGTCCGTGCCTGCACACGCGCATGTGCATACACTCACGGCCTCCTCCCACCGCCTGGGCCCACCAGTCGTCTGCCAGCCCACAGGCCATCACCTGGAAAACCTGCCCGTCCACCTCGGCATAGGCCTTCACGGCGTGCTCCGGGAACATGAAGGTGACGAAGGCAAAGCCCTTGGGCTTCTTGGTCAGGCTGTCGATGGGGTAATGCAGCTCCGACACGGGACCTGCGGGCAGGAAGAGCGTCAGTGTCCCATGGGCCAGGGCCAGGTGTGAGCTCCAGGCAGGAAAATGCTGGGCACTAGTCAGGGGAGGGATTTTAACCAGTGAGAGCGTGGAGCTGAGGCGGCTGCTGAACTAAACAGGAGGACTATTTAAACAGCAGAGTTCAGACTGGAGAGCACTTCATATTCGCACACACAGTGAGTGGGCTTCCAAGACCAAAGTCAGAGTTTGGACACCAGGGATATCTCAGAAAACCATACCCAACCCCGTCAATTCTGAGTTTTAATGAGTGAGGGCTAAGGGAGTCTGGGTTCAGATCACAAAGGGTGGCTGTGATGCTATCTAGGACTTCGAGCTCCTCTACCTACAACCTGTCTGACTGATAGCAGCTCAGAGATGATGAAGCCCAATTTATGGATGAGAAAACTGAGACCAGCAAGGGAAGTCGTCAGGCCAAGGTTAAGCCTAGGCAGACAGGGACTCAGGCCACTTGCCCTGGGTGCGTGCAGTGAGCCGGAGGCCACCACCCTACCGTATCTGGAGAAGAGCTTCTCCAGGTCCTCCTCAGAGCTGGTGTAGGGCAGGTTCCGCACGAAGAGCCTCCCGGAGTCGGCCAGGTCCTCCTCCTCTTCGTGCTCCCCAAGTGTCCGGCCTTGCCAGGGTTTGGCACCATTCTTCAGGGGCGCCTTGGCCACGGGGATATTCCTTTCCCTGAACACCTCGATGTAGCGTCCACCTGGGCAAGGGAAGGTCGTCAGGGCCCGGCCGGGGGGAGGCCCGGAACCTCCCAGCTTCCAGATTCATCGTTGCTGCTGCCTTCCAGAGGCCACGGCGAAGGCGGCTGGGGATGGCACCGCATGCCAGGCTCTGCTCACCAGGGCGGTGGCCCCAGATGAAGCCGGGCCTGAATGTCACTCAGCCTGCAAGCTCGGCTTCAGCCCTGCGGGAACTGGCCTGGGTCACGGGGCTGCATCTTCCCGATTCCAGGGCCCGGTCCCTGGCGCTGCCCTGGGAATCATCTCGGGTGACAGCCCCACCCTGGTGGTGCCGCTCAGCTGCGTCCTTGCATCGCTCTGAGCAGCTGATTAGACTGCAACCATCACCTTCCCTCTACACGCACATAGGCGCTCAATAAATCCTACCACCTGGGCTGCGAGCAAGACTCCTTAGGTTCCTCCCTTCTCTAAGAGAACTCATGTCCTCACAAGGGGTTGATGGCTGGATCTGAGTCACCTGTCCACACCAGGGAGGGGTCAGAGATCACGTCCTTGTAGAGAGTCCAGAGACCTCCCAAGTCTGGACCTCAAGTTCCCTGTACCGGAACGGCCCCGCCCCACAAAGCCAGAGCCAGCTTCCTCAATTCCTCCAGCCTTTGCTCCAATGTCACCAGCTCAACGTGGTCCAAGAAGACAAGATCCTGTTTAAATCCTCCAATCCCGACCCTTGCCTGCATCTGTCCACAGCACAGCCCCTCTGGTTACCGCCTCTCTCCCCCTCTCGATATGTTTCCTCTACAGGAGACTCAGCCTGATCTCTGCCCTAGGAGGGCAGGGGCCTTGTCCTCAGTGCCCCAGGCAGTGCCTGGCAGCGCACAGCAGACCCCTAACGTGACCTTACGGAGTAACTGACTGCAAGAGCCCCTGCCACCGTGCGGGCATCCTTACCCATGTACTCCCTGTTGCACTTCAGGGCCTTCCTCACTTCCTCTTCACTGCTGAAATCCACAAAGACGTACCCTGCCAAAGGACCACGACAAAGGTGAGGTCCGCAGGCTGCAGACACTGGTGGGCGCCACGAGGAACACTCACGCTGTGCTAGGTGTTTGGGGGAAGCAGCAGGGAAACCTACAGTTTTTGGCAAATCCCACAGGTTCTTCTTTCCACTCCCCTCTCCCCAGGGCAAATTTCCCTCTGCAGGAAGAGTTCTGACCCTGTGGCTGGCTTTCTGGAACGAAAGTGCTGGACCACAGGAGTCACGAACATAGGCGATCTTGGCCTCCCTCCCAGCCTCACCCCGCGCTGACCAGTGCCTGCTCCTTGGCCTTCTCCAGACAAGTGTCTGTGGTGGCAGGGCTGTGCCCAGCTTGGCACCAGAGGGGCCACCTGCACAGTGACCGCCTGTGGCTCTGACTGGCACAGACAAGGAGGTGCCTTTCCAAGGAGTCTTTCTGAGAATGAGAGGCCTCGACCTCAAGGGGCCTCAACCCCGAGAGCCGCAGAGGGGCCTCCCCTCCCCACTTTCCTAGAGGCGTGCTAAGACAGAGGTCTCCAGCCTTTCTGGCACCAGGGACTGGTTTCGTGGAGACAATTTTCCATAGACTGGGAGTGGGGGGTGCTGCGTTTCTTGTGCACTTTATTTCTGTTATATTGTGGTAACATGGTAATTTGAGCGATGGGAGTGGCTGTGAATACAGACGAAGCCTCCCTTGCTCGCCAGCTGCTGCCCTCCTGCTGTGCAGTTCCTAACAGGCCGTGGACGTGTACCAATCTGTGGTCCAGGGTTGGGGAACCTGAGTTAAGGGATGTGTCCACGGACACATGGCTAGCAGGTGGCAGGGCCGTAATTTGCGCCAAAGGCCAGGGTTTTGGTCTGTGTCACAAGACCCTCCCCTTGGGGACTGCAAAAGCCCCCAGCCCAGCCCACCTGCCTCCTCCGGCCCTGCCCCAGACCCTCCTCTCACCAGCAGGGGGCCATCCTGAATCTGATCGTGGCCTCTTCCTACTTTCAGTCCCCGGGGGTCCCCAGCCCCTGGGCTGAAGGCCACAGTCATTACTGAGCCTCCAGGCCTGGGGGCCAGGCCTGCTTCCACAGCCGCACACCGCATGCCCGTGGCGGGGACAGGAGACAGACTCCGTCCTGGCACTGTCACATTCACTGAGATGGGGCCACAAGGAGAAGAACAGCGACTACCCTCAAAGCACCTCCACAGTTCCACTGTCCCAACCTTCCGGTCCAGGCACCTGCCTCTCCAGCCCCCCCGGAAACAGCCCCCGCCTCACCTGTTTTGTTCCCATGAGCATTTCTCACTATTCGAATGGCCACGGGTTTCAGAGGTGCCAGGAATTCCATGACATTTTTCTGTGAGGAGAAGAAAAAGTTTTTGTTCCCCATTTCAATACAGATTTGGTCTGTATTTCTTTAATTACCAGTGAACTCAAGCATCTTTCTGGGCCATTTGAACTCTTTCTCTTAGAAGATATCCTTGCTTCTACTTTTCTGTCGGGTCATCCATAGCTCCCGATTTCTACTTACCTGTTTGTAAGTTAAAGAAACGAGTTCTGTCTGTTGTTTGTGTTGTAAATGCCTGCTGTTTGCCTTTTGACTTTATGGTACAAAGTTGCCTTAGAGAAGTTTTAAATGTTATCTAGCCAATTAATCCATCTTTTCCTTATAACTACTGAGTTCCACAAATTACTCAGAAAGATGAGATGTCATTTTGACCTGTTGCACTGATAAAGAGGGATGCCCAGGGTTCACAGGCACTCTCATACTCGGTTGAAGAGAGCATAAACTGGCCAAGCTTCCAGAGAGGGACTGATTTTCTGTATCCAAGCCTTAATAATGTACGTGCAGGTGTTTGTATAAAATATTTATACAAGCCAGGACTGGCAAACAATAGCCCACAGGTCAAATACTGCCCACAGCTTACAAGCTAAGAATGGCTTTTACATTTTCAAAGGATTATAATATTAAAAAAAAAAAAAAAGCACAACAGAGATCATATGCCCACAAAAACCTAAAATGTGCACCGATGTCGATAGAGAAAAGCCTGCTGACCTCTGATCTCAAGAAATGTGCTGACTGCATCATTATTCAAAACAGCAGAAGACTGGAAACAACACCCATGTCTCAGTTTAGGGGGTTGGATATAAAAGACATATGAGATGTGGGGTTTGATCCCTGGGTCCAGACGATCCCCTGTGAGATGGCATGGCGACACAACTCAGTTTTGTCTGGAGAATCCCCATGGACAGAGGAGCCTGGCGGGCTACAGTCCATGGGGCTGCAAGGAGTCAGACATGACTGAAATGACTTAGCAGCAGCAGCAGCAGCAGCACTGAATATAACACAGTGCATCCAGAGTAAAGAAAAGCACGCAGGGGACTTCCTGGTGGTCCAGTGGTTAAGAACTGGCCTTGCAATGCAGGGGGCTTGGGTTCGATCCCTGGTCAGGGAACTAAGATCCCACTTGCCCCAGAGCAACTAAGCCCATGTGCCCCAACTACTGAGCCTTCGTGCTGCAACTAAGACGTGACATAGCCAAGTAAAGAAGAGCATGCAACGTGAAAAATGGTGTTGCAGCAGAATATTCAATATTCAGAAATATTTATGACATAATATGATGGGGGGGTAAGTTTCAAAATAGTTCCTGCTGTAGAACTGCATTTTAGAAAGAAAAGACATAGGTCAGTGTCTGTATACAAAGAAAAAAAATCTCTACGAAGATGCACCCAGAATTGATTAGTGGTTGTCAGTGAATGGGATATAGATGTAGGGCTTGGAGGAGCCTGCTCCAATTTGCCTGGGAAGGTCCTTCTTTCCGCCTATAGTAACCAGACCTGGAGGTCATTAGTCCTGCATCCAAGGATCCTCTCTAGTTACCACTCCCCTCTCTCCAGGCAGTTGGGTTGGCAATTTCTACAGTCATCCCAGCAATAGGTCATTTTTGCTTTTTTGTTTAGCTACACTAACAAAACTTCCTACACTGAACTTATACTACTTTCACAAGGAGGGAAACTTACAAAGTGTTCTCTCTTGTGTAGATTCAGAGCCAGCAAACTATAGGATGCAGGCCAAATGCGGCCCGCTGCCTGTTTTTGTAAATAAAGTTTTATTGGCACACAGCCATGCCTACTGGATTGCCTGTCATCTAGGGCTGCCTCTGCTACAACAGGGTTGAATAGTGGTGACAGAGACCAGACTGATCACAAAGTCTTAGGTATTTACTAGCTGGTCCCTTTTTAAAAGTTTTTAGCAGAGCTAAGTTTGCCCACCCCTAGTATAGATAATCAATGAGAGAGCTCAGTCTTTCTCTGTCTCGGTATAGCCGTCAGTTTTCTGAGCCTGACAATGCCCGAGATTCTATGTCTCAGCCTTTTTGGCCCCCAGTTCCCTCCAGCTCAAGTCCTCAACTGACCCCGAAGCCCCAGCGAAACAGAGGCTCCAGGCACCCTTAGCTTTGTCTCCCCCTCCCCAGGGGCTCCCTGCCTCACCCGGTTCCTGGCACGCACCTCTGTGACGTTGAATGGGGCTCCCCGCAGTTTCACAGTGTGGGGGGTGGTGGGTTCCTTCTGGCTGGCTGGTTTCTCGGTCTGAGTGATGGCAGAGAGCAGAAATGATCGCACTGAGGTCCCAGGTGTGGCTGCAGGAGGAGCCAACCTGGGCGTCCCAGTGAGTGTGCTGAAACCCCTGCCGCTAGGCGAACGGGCGATGCCCGGAGCATCGTGCCTGCCAGGGATGCGGAGTCTGGCCAGGGCCTGGCGGAGGAGACGCCAAGCCTCCATGTGGCCCCAAGATGAGGGCCAGAACCACAGCCTGGCTCACGGGGGGTCTGCTCGCAGGGGCCCCAGGCCACACGGAGGGGCAAGAGACATGGAAGGAGCCCTGAGGTGACATGTGCCACCACGGAGTCAGGGCTTACTCTATGCCAGACATCACACAAAGCACTGCGCAGACACAGCCGTCCTCCTGAATCTGTAAAACAGTCTTACAGAGGTTACAGGTTCGGGATGTCCTCTGTAATTTTAGAATTGAAACAGCTCTGAAAAACACCTAATTTGGGGGTTAATTCCTTGGGTAATAAAACTTGCCCTGATTTGGACTCATTTGCTGGTGCAATCTGCTCTGAGCTGTTCCGGCACAATTTAAGGTTTACAATTATCCCAAGTAGATGAACAATCAGGTCTAACATCACTGCAGAAAGAGTCATGTGCTTTTGTGGGGCGCTGCCCTGCGTGAGTTGTGGGATACGTCCCTGAAGCCTGCAACTTCTGAGTTCCAGTGCACACTCAGGCACGGGGGTTGACCTTCATCTAAGATGAGGCTCAGCGAGCCCTGGGAATCAGACACAGGGACCAGGGCTCGCTGAGCCTCATCTCACATGCAGGTCAGAGGCCAGAGGAGAAGCACTTCACCTCGGGACCCATGGCTGCTCCAGGTCAGAGCTTGAAGTTGAACGCAGTTCCCTGACTTAGCCACACTTGACTATCTCTTTTGAATATGTATATTAGGAAAAGAGAACAGGAAGCAGCAATTATGAGGGGGCAGAGAAGGAAAGGAGGGAAAAGAGAAAGGAGAAAGAGGAGGAAGGAGAAGAGGGAATGAGGACCCAAAGGATGTGGGACGCTGTCCTGAGCAAAGAGAACCCTCATGTGGGAGATGGGGTGGCCGTCCTGGAAGGCAGTGCCCACGTTTTAATCTAGACTCCAGAGCCTGGCAGACCTGGATCTGGGTCCTGACTCCCACCACTACCCAGCCATGCCTGTGGGCAAGTCACTTCCTTTCTCTGGGCCTCAGTTTCCTCACCTGTAAAATGGGACAAGAAACCCCATTCCCCCACAACTACCATCAGATTCAGTGACAAACAACATGCCTGGCATTGAACCTCACATGTAGTCAACGCTCAGTTAATTTCATCTACTCTTACCGACTGTGGGCTCACACCCGCCTACCTTCCTACTGAATACTAAGTATAGTATATTCAAGACCCTTTTTCAGCTTGTTTACATCCCCCCCAACTCTGGAGGGGCAGGCAGCCTCTCTCTTAGCAAAAGGAACCAAATTCAGAGAGGGAGTGTGCTTACTTGGGGTAACACAACAAGCAAGCAGCTGGGCTGAGAGCTAAGGCAGGTCTCCAGGCTGCTGAACTATCCTTCCTTAATATTAAGCTCCCCACAAAGGGGCTGCAGGGAAGGTAGGCGAGGTCCAGGTCTCCCTCCCCACGTCCTCACAGATCCACACACACCTTGGCTGGGGCCGCCTCCCTGTCCTGCTGGGCGGGGGCAGCAAAGGAACCCTCTTCCTCTGACTCACTCCCCTCTTCACAGTTCACAGCTTCATCTTCACTCTCCTCTGAGGACGGTGACTCAGCTGCCACCACCTTGGACTTCAGGTAGTCCATGTCGGACAGCTCCTTCTGCACGGCTGCCTTGGGTTCCTTGGGTTCCTTGGGTTCCTTGGGTTTGAGGCCATCCTCCTCCTCTGGAAAGATGGAAAGGCTGGAATTGGTGATGGCTGCGAGCAAACCAGAGGGCTGGGGTGGCAGACAGCGTGGTGGTGTGACACATTAGGTGCTAAGCTCATGGTGACCAGGAGCCCCTGCCAAGCCCCCCTGGTGCCCAGCAAGCCCTTGGATAAATAACTGAAATGACAGTGTTCTGACAGTTTCCACACTCCACGTGGAGAATTTCAGGGCTCTCTCACCAGCCTCTCTTACTGGCCAAGTGTGAGGCTTCACGACTTTTTGAGACCCTAGAGAGGATTTTTACTCCTTGAGCCAGACCTGGCGGTGGCTCCCAGGCCTAACAAGGAGCTCGGGTTTTACCCCAGTTGCTCTTTCAGGGGAAATCCAAACTCCTCGTGGGGTCTGGTGAGCTCACTGGCTTCTCCGCCAGCCCCCTCTGCTGCAGCCGCCCTGAGCATGTGGACACCCCCTGGCTCCTGCTCTTCCCACTCCTCTGCCACGCCTTTCCCTCTGCCTGGAGCCCCTCCTCACCCTCCACCCTCTCTGAGTCCCCCCAACTCCCACTGAGTCCTTTGGATCCCAGCTTTGCACAGAGACTTTACCAGTCATAAAACTCACCTCAAATTCACTCCCTTGCCTTTCAACCGAAGTTGATTCCACCCCTCGATCACCGCACTCACCACGCTGAGCCCCTTATGGCTACACCGTGAGCCCCTTCTAAGGACAGAGGCTCATCCCTCACCGCCTCTGTTCAAGGACCACCCTTCTCCGGGGCCTCTCCCACCCCCCACTTCCTGCTTTCTCTCTGTGGCACTCACGTTCACATCATTTACTGAATACTGAATAAAGGAATCAGTCTGATTCCTTTACTGTTTCTTTCCCCACCAGGACGACAGCTCCATAGGAGCAGACTCTCGTCTTTTGCTCACTGCTACATCCACTGCCTGGCATACAGCAGGCGCTCAATCAATTCTTGAGCGAGTAATCCACTGACTGGATAAGGGACCAGGATCGATCAAGTCCGACGTACCCATGGTTGGGATAATCAACCCTCTACGGGGCAGCATCTGATCTGCCATCTCCCAGGTCACTTGTGCTCAGGTACGGGCAGGTGCAGGGCGCACACTATAGCGGGGGGCATACCCTCACCTTCCGAGTTCTCCCCATCTTCCTCCTCCTCGCTCTCCTGCCCTGAGTCGGAGTCAAAGTTCAGGTAATCGTTGGCTGGCTTGCTCTTCCCTTTCGAGGGCTCAGCGTCCAGGGCATCGTTCGCCCAAGTGGCCACCTGTGTCCGCTTCTGGTGAACCGACAGGAACTCCTGGAACTCATTATCGTCTTTCAGCTATGGGCGCCAGAGAAGCGGGAAGAAGAGAGAACAGGCAAAGTAGGTCAGGGAGGGCTCAACCTTGCTAACTCTTTGGAGAGTAACCACGTTCTCTGAGGCCACGTTCCCCCAGTCTCTAGAGGGCTGCCGGGGGCCAGGGGGGTTGGTCCTGGGGAGAGTGGCACTGGACAGAAAGACGAAGAAGCCACAGAGACATGGCAAGGAGAGACGGGCGGCAAGGCCGTCTCTGCTGCCCACCCTCCGCGTGGCCACCGAGACAGACCCACCTTCTCCAGTTCACCTGCGGCCTTCTTCTTCTTGTCGTCCTGCAAACAGAAGGCACAGGTGTGAGGGTCAGAGATGAAAGGAGATGGAACCCCACTGCCCTGGGAGGGCTGCTTTTGGGAACCATCCAAGAGGGATTCTCAGATCCCTCTACCTCCCACTACCCTGCCTTCCCGGGGTGACTGCTCTGCTGACACCCGGGATATGGCCGGGAGTGACCATCCACGCACTTTCTTAGGTTCTGTGGAGATGGCGTCTTTGTCTTTTGGGGGCGGCTTGGACTGGCTCGATTTCTGAGCATGCTTGCTCCAGGCTCGGGGCTTTGTCGGGTCCCCAAAGGCCTTGCAGAACTCCACCTGCGAGAGACAGAGAGGCTGATGATGACACCTGCCACCACGCCCAGCACAGGCGGGTGCTGACCAGGGGCAGTGGGTGAACACTGTAGACCAGAGCTTCTCATTTGGGAGCAGCGGCAACACCATCACCTGTGAGCTTGGGAGACACACAAATTCTTGGCTCCTCTCCCCCAACGCAGGGAATCAAGAGACTCTGGGGAAAACCGCTTCTACAAATGCTGCAGGGGATTAACAAGCACGAGGATCTGAGAACAGTGAGGAAGACCAAAGGCATCACAGTCTGGAAGGGGCCAGGCACTGGTCTCGCGTGTGGAGAGAAACAGCCAGGGCATCCCTGGCGACAGGCAGGTGGGGGTGAGGTCCATGCCCGCTCACCGTGATCCGGGACGTGTCAATAAAACTCTTGTTGAAATGGTTCAGCGCCGTCTGGGCCTCTTCCTCGGACTTGAAGCCGATGAAGCCAAACTTGCGGAACTTGCCGTCTTTGGTGAACTTGAGGCTGCAGTCCGTCAGCGTGCCAAAGGCGGTGAAGAGCTGCCGGAAACGCTCCTCCTTCATCTAGGACAGGACAGGAATGGTGAGGGAGGAGCTGGGAGGCCTCGGAGCCAAAGGGACAAAATGGGCTGGGAACCCGAGACCCCGGGATTCCTCCCCTTAGGCAGGGCAGTGGCAGAGCATGCTTTGTGGCTGGCACCTGGTTCTAACCCAGCTCCAACACTGGTCTGTGTGTGGCCTTAACCAAGTCCCTTCATCAGTGAGGAAGTCAAGACTCAGAATCCTGCAGGCCTGTGGGCTGCTAGGAGGTTAATGAGACCTATTGTGCCAGGAGCCCAGCACAGTAGCTGCTGCGATGCAAACATCTAACAAATGCTGTCACAGTAGATGTGTGAAATACGGAACATGGTAAACCGCACAGTGTTCGCTGATTGTGGGAGACAGGAGTAAGCATCTTTACAGCTTGTTTTCAGGACTCCTCATAAGCACCGTTCTATGTCCCAACAGTCAGCTCTCAACTTTGTTTCCTGGCCTATTTATACCCCCAAAGACTACCTGCTGACTTCCACTATGAAAGATAAGAAACCCACATCATCCATTCCTCCCTTCCAGTCTCTGTTATTTATTGTTTTTAATTCATCATTTACCCTAAATAGGTTACTTTAAAAATACCAATTATCGGGGGCTTCCCTGGTGGTCCAGTGGTTAAGAATCTGCCTTGAAATGCAGGGGACACGGGTTCAATCCCTGGTCCTGGAAGATCCCACATGCTGTGGAAGGTCTAAGCCTGTGCACCACAACTACTGAGCCCTTGTTCTAGAACTTGTGCTTTGCAACAAGAGATGCCACTGCAGTGAGAAGCACTTGCTTTGCAACTAGAGAAAACCCCCACTCAGCAATGAAGGCCAAGCACAGTCAAAACTAAATAAATAAATAAAAATCTTTAAAAAACCCATCTATTACTGATCCATCCTTTAGCTTTAGACAGCATCTCTTGATGCCTCACTCTGATGAATGAGGATTTTAGCATGGCGACCCTTTCTTCCCCTCTAACTACCATCTCATTTTGCTTCTCAGTATGGCCTATCTCTTCCTATTGTATATCTTGTCTGATAAATGAAAGAATTAGTTACAAACAGTTGTAGTAGGAGCTGACAATATGCAGGCTTACTGTGTGATGACATTAAGGATTTTGAAATAAGTAACTTGTCAAGAAACGCCAAGTCATAAAAATGGTTACTCTTGGAGATGGAGGACAGGACAGAACAAAAGTCTTTGCTTGGCTGGCCAGTGGCTAAGACTCTGTGCTCCCAATGCAGGGGCTCCTGGTCAGAGAACTGAATTCCATATGCCACAACTAAGAGTTCAAATGCCACAACTAAAGATCCCACAGCCAAATAAATATAAAAAATTTTAAAGACCCTTAAAAAAAAAAGATTTTGCTCCTCATTTTATACTGAATTTTAATAATCATATGGTAAGTGATTATCCCCAACCTGCCACGGAGAAAAAAAAGGTAAAGTAAAAAACCACAAAAATGAAACAGAAATGGCTTTATGTTCTTACTCTTTCTAAGGAGTACAGATCTCTCATGCCATCCACATGGCACATTTTGTATTTGGGGAATGAGCTTACTGGCCACACCAGAGGTGGAGGGCCCTCTCCACCCAAGGAAAGGTCACTGTTAAATACGTACAGACAATCCTCTGGGGTAGAAGGCATCTAGCCATCTGACACTACACATTCAGCTATCTTTTCACATTTATTCGGGATGCTTTTATTGCATGCCTACCACAGTGCCAGGTTCTGTGGGCTCTAGGCAGAGACAAGTATGACTGGGCCACCCCTTTCCACTTACGGAATTAAGTGGTTTAAAACCTTTCTCAGTCACTCAGTTTTCTTAAAACTATTCATTCCTACTGCCCTCAAGGCGAGAACCGGGAACTATAACGCAGGTACCCAGCCAATTACACCCCATTTTTCTCCCAGACAGTATCCCAAATGGAAGAGGAATGTAGATGCAGTGTCTAATTCAGTCAGAAGTCAACAAAAAAAAGGGATCGAACAAGGGGGTTATGGGAGCAAGGCATTCGACACGACGTGGAGACCAGCACCTCCCTGGGAAAGAGGTTTGGGGTACCAAGGGGCCAGATGTAAAACCTTTAAGAGGCACTACCCGTCTCTCCCAGCCGTCAAATGAATCTGCCGACAATCCTGCGGAATCATCCAGGAACCCTGCCCGAGAGAGAAAGCCCCTCAAGAATCCCCAGGCACCTCCCTCCCAACCTCCAACTTCTGGCTGGGTCCCAATTTCAGATTCTCAAACCCAGTTTCTGTACTCACCCCATTCGGGAGGTTCTTCACGATCAGTCGCGACATGGCGAACTGTCCCACTGTTTTGATTTCAGCACGAATAGGCAGCGACTACCACCACTAACTTTCACGCTACCGCTCTGGGCGCCGCCATCTTTGGCAAGCCGGAACAAAGTCACGTGCTAGAGACGTAGCCCGCCTCTACGGAAGTAGGCGTGGCCAAAGACCTACCCAAGGAAGTTACACCCTCTAAGGGGCGGGCCTGAGTGCTTGCATCCTGCGCAGGCGCAGGCTGTTTGGCGGCGCCTGGGTAAGACACCGTAATGGCTAGGCCGGCAGGGGGCGCTCGTTCGTAACATTGGCAGGGAATTGACTGGCTGGAGCAGTGTTTGAACTGTGCTTAAGCAGAAATCGTTTTAGCTATCTTTTCCGTTTTATTTTATTATTATTCAGCTTTTAACTGGCCCTGTGAGTGGGGGCAGGATTAGGGAATCTTGCCTGTCTTTGAGACATGGGCTGAGGCTCAGACAGGCTGCCAGGTACCGTGAATCATTTACTGAGCATCACCTGTCAGTGTTCAGTTCAGTTCAGTTCAATCGCTCAGTCGTGTCCGACTCTTTGCGATCCCATGAATTGCAGCACGCCAAGCCTCCCTGTCCATCACCAACTCCCAGAGTTCACTCAAACTCACGTCCGTCGAGTTGGTGATGCCATCCAGCCATCTCATCCTCTGTCGTCCCCTTCTCCTCCTGCCCCCAATCCCTCCCAGCATCAGAGTCCTTTCCAATAAGTCAACTCTTCACATGAGGTGGCCAAAGTACTGGAGTTTCAGCTTTAGCATCATTCCTTCCAAAGAACACTCAGGACTGATCTCCTTTAGAATGGACTGGTTGGATCTCCTTGCAGTCCAAGGGACTCGCAAGAGTCTTCTCCAACATCACAGTTCAAAAGCATCAATTCTTCGGTGCTCAGCCTTCTTCACAGTCCAACTCTCACATCCATACATGACCACAGGAAAAACCATAGCATTGACTAGATGGACCTTTGTTGGCAAAGTAATGTCTCTGCTTTTCAATATGCTTTCTAGGTTGGTCATAACTTTCCTTCCAAGGAGTAAGCATCTTTTAATTTCATGGCTGTAGTCACCATCTGCAGTGATTTTGGAGCCCAAAAAGATAAAGTCTGACACTGTTTCCACTGTTTCCCCATCTATTTCCCATAAAGTGATGGGACTGGATCCATGATCTTAGTTTTCTGAATGTTGAGCTTTAAGCCAACTTTTTCACTCTCCACTTTCACTTTCATCAAGAGGCTTTTTAGTTCATCTTCACTTTCTGCCATAAGGGTGGTATCATCTGCATATCTGAGGTTATTGATATTTCTCCCGGCAATCTTGATTTCAGCTTGTGTTTCTTCCAGTCCAGCATTTCTCATAATGTACTCTGCATATAAGTTAAATAACCAGGGTGACAATATACAGCCTTGACGTACTCCTTTTCCTATTTGGAACCAGTCTGTTGTTCCATGTCCAGTTCTAACTGTTGCTTCCTGACCTGCATACAGATTTCTCAAGAGGCAGATCTGTAATTTTCTTGAAGAGATCTCTAGTCTTTCCCATTCTGTTGTTTTCCTCTATTTCTTTGCACTGATCGCTGAGGAAGGCTTTCTTATCTCTTCTTGCTGTTCTTTGGAACCCTGCATGCAGATGCTTATATCTTTCCTTTTCTCCTTTGCTTTTCATTTCTCCTCTTTTCACAGCTATTTGTAAGGCCTCCCCAGACAGCCATTTTGCTTTTTTGCATTTCTTTTCCATGGGGATGGTCTTGATCCCTGTCTCCTGTACAATGTCACGAACCTTTGTCCACAGTTCATCAGGCACTCTATCTATCAGATCTAGGCCCTTAAATCTATTTCTCACTTCCACTGTATAATGATAAGGGATTTGATTTAGGTCATACCTGAATGGTCTAGTGGTTTTCCCTACTTTCTTCAATTTAAGTCTGAATTTGGTAATAAGGAGTTCATGATCTAAGCCACGGTCAGCTCCTGGTCTTGTTTTTGCTGACTGTATAGAGCTTCTCCATCTTTGGCTGCAAAGAATATAATCAGTCTGATTTCGGTGTTGACCATCTGGTGATGTCCATGTGTAGAGTCTTTCTCTTATGTTGTTGGAAGAGGGTGTTTGCTATGACCAGTGCGTTCTCTTGGCAAAACTCTATTAGCCTTTGCCCTGCTTCATTCTGTATTCCAAGGCCAAATTTGCCTGTTACTCCAGGTATTTCTTGACCTCCTACTTTTGCATTCCAGCCCCCTATAATGAAAAGGACATCTTTTTTGGGTGTTAGTTCTAAAAGGTCTTGTAGGTCTTCATAGAACCATTCAACTTCAGCTTCTTCAGCATTACTGGTTGGGGCATAGACTTGGATTACTGTGATATTGAATGGTTTGCCTTGGAAATGAACTGAGATCATTCTGTCGTTTTTGAGATTGCATCCAAGTATTGCATTTCAGACTCTTTTGTTGACCATGATGGCTACTCCATTTCTTCTCAGGGATTCCTGTCCACAGTAGTAGATATAATGGTCATCTGAGTTAAATTCCACCCATTCCAGTCCATTTTAGTTCGCTGATTCCTAGAATGTTGACGTTCACTCTTGCCATCTCCTGTTTGACCACTTCCAATTTGCCTTGATTCATGGACCTGACATTCCAGGTTCCTATGCAATATTGTTCTTTACAGCATCGGACCTTGCTTCTATCACCAGTCACATCCACAACTGGGCATTGATTTTGCTTTGGCTCCATCCCTTCATTCTTTCTGGAGTTATTTCTCCACTGATCTCCAATAGCATATTGGGCACCTACTGACCTGGGGAGTTCTTCTTTCAGTATCTATCATTTCGCCTTTTCATACTGTTCATGGGGTTCTCAAGGCAAGAATACTGAAGTGGTTTGCCATTCCCTTCTCCAGTGGACCACATTCTGTCAGACCTCTCCACCATGACCCGCCTGTCCTGGGTGGCCCCACACGGCATGGCTTAGTTTCATTGAGTTAGACAAGGCTGTGGTCCTAGTGTGATTAGATTGACTAGTTTTCTGTGATTATGGTTTCAGTGTAGCTGTTAAATATTGTTATATTACGTGACAGGTGTAGACAAGGAATATTGCCTGCCAGTTCAATAAACAGACGGTGTTTGCAGCTGCCAAACCATCAGCCACTGCAGCTGCCCCCAAAAGGTGCCCCCTGAGGGGAATTCAAGATGGAGAAAAACAGGATCCTGACCCTAGGCGGCCAAGATATCCAAGGAATAATTTGCATGAGCCCAGACTCTTGCATCTTTCCATACATAGAAAATCACTAAAGTTGTTAATTTAAGATGTCTGTTTTTGTGATTATCAGTAATCATTTGTAGTCAACTTTTTTTTTTCAGTCAAAAAGTCCTATGTATCCTGGCTCCTCCCTTACCTCTTTGGAACAGTGACTTAGAGCTATCTGAGAAGCCCTAAGCTCCTTGGCTTAAGTCCTCAGTAAGTCTTCTGAATAAAACACAATTTCTATTTTGTAGCTTGTGCATTTTTTTGCCAGTGGACATGGGGTCTTGGGGTGTATTGGTTTCCTACCACCTGCCACAAATTTCCAGAGATTCAGTGGCCTAAAACAACAGAAATGTTTTCTCTCACGGTTTTGGAGTCCAGAAATCCAAAATCAAAGTGTCTGCAGGGCTTGGCTGCCCCCAGAGTTTCTGGGGAAGGATCCTTCCTGAGTGTCCCAGCTTCTGGAGGTTCCAGGGGAACCTTGGCTTCGTGACTGCATCACTCCATCTCTGCCTCCATCTTCATGTTTGAATCAAATCCACCTCCCTCTCTTTTGTTTCATGAGGATACCTGCTACTGGGTGTAGGGCTCATCTTTTTTCTTTTAAAAGTAATCTTTATTGGAGTATAGTTGCTTTCGGGGGCTTCCTATGTGATGTTAATGGTTAAAAAAAAACCCACCTGCCAATTCAAGAGATGTAAAGAGATGTGGGTTCGATCCCTGGGTCCGGAAGATCCCCTGGAGGAGGGCTTGACAACCCACTCCAGTATTCTTGCCTGGAGAATCCCAGGGACAGAGGAGCCTGGCAGGCTATATAGTCCATAGGACCGCAAAGCGCTGGACATGACTGAAGTGACATAGCGCACACTCATCGTTGCTTTTCAGTATTGTGTTAGTTTCTACTGTATAGCAAAGTGAGGGGCTTCTCAGATGGCATAGTGGTAAAAAATCCGCCTGCAGTGCAGAAGATACAGGTTCCACCCCTGGGTTGGAGGGCATGTCAACCCACTCCAGTATTCTTGCTTGGAGAATCCCATGGACAGAGGAGCCTGGTGGGCTACAGTCCATGCGGTCACACAGAGTAGGAGACGGCTGAGCACTCACGCACAGCGAAGTGAATCAGCTACATGTATACACGTATCCCCTCTTCTTTGGATATTCTTGCCAATGAGGTCACCACAGAGCATTTAGAGTTCCCTGAGCTACACAGTCGGTTCAGTCACCTATTTCATCCGTAGTATCAGTAGTGCATATACGTCAACCCCAATCTCCCAACATCCCACCATCCCCTTTCCTCCTTTGGTGTCCACATGTTTATTAGGGCCTGTCTTACATCTAGAATGGCCTCCTCTCAGGATTCCTTGGTTGATATCTATAAAGACCCTTTTCCAAGTAAGGTCACGTTTACAGGTTCTAGGGAGTAGGAGGTGGGCATGTCTGTTTAACCTATTACTTGAGGATTTACTTGCTTGGTAGTAGGTTACTCCAAAGGTCATATTTCACCCTCTCCATGTCTTATGTCCTGTCTACATAAGACATACTGTGCGTTTCAAAGAAAACAGACACCCCAATGTAAAAATGGACCCTCACGTCTAGAGTAGGTGACAACGGGTCACTGTGTTTCCAAGACATTCAATTTATTCAACAGTTATTTACTGATGGGTATGAAAGTGCTCTTTAATTAAATGACAATTAGGGGGCTGTTTTCTGCACTCCACAGACCTGGTGGGGCCCGGCCGGAGCAGGCTTTACAAGGGAGCTCTGAGATCTTAGCCTTTTATGAGAGGGCAAGTGTGGGTTGCCCAGCCAGGCCTGGTTTCATGTACTTTTCTTTTATTATTTTCATGAACTGCCTTTATTAAAATGTGCAACTAAATGTAGCCTTCTCTCAATTCACATATCAGAAGGCCTTTCAAAAGTCTTAAAAGAAAATTGAATGCTCTAGGCTAATCACACGGCCCAACTCTGGACCGGAAAAATATGGTCCCCACATGTCCAGGAAAGGAAGAACCTGTATATCCCGATGCATTTAATAAACAGCTACGTTGTAACATTGTTATTAGTCTTCCTGCTTTCCTGCCTTCTTGTTCCGTCTGCTGCCTCTTTTTCCTTCCCAGCAGATATAAGCCAGGGGCACCTGGATCCTACCAGGCTGGCCTCTCTGATTGCACCTGGGGATTAAAAAGGAAAAAGGCAGATAAATCTAAGCTGACTCCCATCAATCACACTGCCTTCACAAAAGTTCTCAGGCAGTGAGAAGTCTGTCTAGACCCCACAGTAACTCATTTCCTGGCAGGGAGGGGCCAGTGGTAGGGAGAGATCTCAGAAGGGTTGGAGGATGGAGAAAAGAGAGAAAGTTGGACCCTTGATTTCTTGCACACGAGGCACCTGATTATGAAAAAAACATCAGACAAATTCCAATGAGAGGACAGCCTACAAAGATCCCTGACCGGAACTCTTCCAAGTTGTCGAGGTCACCCATATGAGAGACATCTGGGAAACCATCACAGCCAGGAGGAGCTGAAGGCTGCGGGTTGACCAACTGAAATGTACCATCTAGCCTGAGATTCTGGAAAAGAAAAAGGACGTGGCAGGGCGGTGATTGAGGAACTCCAAACAGAGCACGGATTTCTGTTAGTAATAATACGGGGTTGGCCCCAAAATTCATTCAGGTTTTTCTTAAGATGTGACGAAAAAACCCCAATGAAACTTTTGGCCAACGCAATATGTCACTGTAGATTGGTTCACTGTGACAAACCTACCAGAGTAATGTTCGTGGTAGGAGAAACTGGATGCAAGGTGCATGAGAGCTCAAATCTTCTCTCATTTCTGTATACTGAAAATGATTCAAAATAATCTATTAACTACCTCTTTAAAAAGATATTTTGAAAATTAAAAGAGAAGGATGAATACTGATGCAATCAGTATTTATAGAGGTGGAATAATCGCCAAGGCATATTATATAGGGCAAAAAACATGGTGTAGAAGGATGTTGCCCTTGGTGTAGAAAAAAACTGGGGGGGGGGGGTCTTTCTGAATGCGGGGCAACATACCGTGTCCTGGGCTGGGTTTGGCCTGTTCCGTCACTGTTTTTGTAATGACTTCATAGCTAAGAGGGTTTGCACGCCTTTTACATTTTTATTTTGTTTTGTGATTCCATGTGGCTTATAGGATCTTAGTTCCCTGACTAGGGATCAAACCCATGTCCCCTACATCGGGAGTGCAGAGTCTTAACCACTGGACTTCCAGGGAAATCCCAAGGTTTGCACATTTTTAAGTGGTTGAAAAAAATACCAAAAGAAAATCCGTGGTGTGTGACCCATGAAAATAATGTAAAATTCACATCTGTGTGTCCATCAGTAAAATTGTACTGGAATCGAGTCCAATACGTTCACATATGTCATGTCTGTGGCTGCTTTTGTGTGACGACAGCAGAGGTGAGACAGTGTGACCAGGGCCACATGCCTGCAAAACCGAATCTATGGACTGCCACCTGGTTTTTCATAGAAAATATTTGCTGAGCCAGTGCTTGGCTAGCTCTGGGGGAATAGATGAGAAATTGGTAACAGTTTCCTCTAGGAAGGAGGACAGGATGGCTGGGGGGAGGTGGGGTAATTGTTGCTGGGTGCAAATTTGATTTTTTTTAAATTGAATTTATTTACCAAATGCAATGTTGAAGAGGAAGTTGGGCTCTTTCAGGGCCATGGGTCAGATGCTTGAAATATTTTAAGTCTAAAGAAAAACAGTAATGCCCAAAGGCTTTTAAGGCATTGATTATTTGACTGTTTAGAAGGGCTTAACAAAGGTAGTGCCCTGGTCAGGTGGGTCAGCGTGCACTCAGGGAAGGCTTCCTGGAGGCAGTGAGCCTTGAAAACTGGCAATTAACGTGTTTGAGATGCAAAGAAGGGACTTAAAGGCAATGTTGTAATTAAATTGAAGAGGAAGAGCTGAAACTCCACATTTTGCTGGACATGGTCATGGATCCCTGATCCATGCTGTTCCTAAGTCCCTTCAGTCATGTCTGACACTTTGCAACTGCATGGACTGTAACCTGCCCAGCCCTCTGTCCATGGGATTCTCTAGGCAGGAATACTGGAGTGGGTTGCCGTGCCCTCCTCCAGGGGATCTTCTCGACCCAGGGATCAAGCCTGTGTCTCTTATGTCTCCTGCAATGGCAGGTGAGTTCTTTACCACTAGCGCCACCTGAGAAGCAGCCCCCTGAGCCATGGATAATTAGCTACTATCCATGTTTATCTGTTAAAAGAAGTGAAGGGAAGCATGAATGTCATAGCTCAGAAGTTACGCAGCCACGATTCTAATCCGGCTGTGATGGAGCGAGTGTAAGGATGACCTCGGTTGTTTCCTCTTTTCTCCCCATCCTCAGTGTGGAGACTCAAAGTTCTTCCCATCAAGAGAAAGCCCATTTCCCCTTCCTGCATTGGGACAGGCTGGCTGGGGGACTGGTTCTGATGAACAGAACGGGGTGGAAGCGGCGGGGCTATGTCTGAGCCTTGATGATAGGGGGCTCACACGTTGCCATCTCTCTGGGAGCCCCTCCCACCCTGAGGACAAGGCCAGGTCAACCTGCAGGAGGACAGACACACGGCCTGGTCACTCCACCGTTCCGGTTACAGCTACCTGACTGCCCAAGAGGATCACCGAGGAGGCATGGCTTGAAAAGCTAGTTCATTTCCTGACATTGGCCTCAAGGTCCTATGAGGTCCCTCCACTGACCACTGCTCCCCCTCCACTCAGCTCCAGCCACGCCAGCCACTCTCTGCTTCTCACCTGTGCCAACCTTGTTCTCACCTGCCAGGAGTTTGATCATGTTCTCCCCCATCCCACCCCCGGGCCCCCGCAAAAGATATGTTGACATCCTTGGAACCTGCAGATGTGACCTTATTTAACTGAGGTCTTTACAGATGTCATTAAGTGAAGGATCTCAAGATGAATTCTTTTAAGATATAGGGTGGGGCCTCATTCCAAAGGTTGGTGTCCTTATAATGAAGCCACGTGGAAACAGACACAAAGGGAAAACTCTGCAAGATGACTGAGGTGGAGCCTGAGTGATCCAGCCACCATCAGACTAGATGAGGAACCAGCAGGCTAGAAGAGGCAAGTCCCTGGTGGTCCAGTAGTTAAGACTCTCCCTTCCAGTGCAGAGGGTGTGGGTTCCATCCCTGGTGGGTTGGAGAGCTAAGATCCCTCATATGCTAAATTGCTTTAGTCGCATTCAACTTTTTGCAACTCCATGGGCTGTAGCCCCCATGGACTCTGTTCATGGGATTTCCCAGGCAAGAATACTAGAGTGGGTTGCCATTTCCTCCTCCAGGGGATCTCCCTGACCCAGAGATCAAACCTGCGTCTCCTGCATTGGCAGGTGGATTCTTTACCACTGAACCACCAGGGGAAGTGAAAGTCGCTCAGTCCTGTCTGACTCTTTGCGACCCCATGGATTGCAGCCCGCCAGGCTCCTCTGTCCATGGAATTCTCCACACCAGAATACTGGAATGGGTAGCTGTTCCCTTCTCCAGGGAATCTTCCCAACCCAGGGATCGAGCCCAGCCATCAGGGAAGCCCATCTTAATCAACAAAGAGGCTTCTCTACTCATCTAGTCTTTGCGCTGCCCATTTAGAAATTTGTCTGCAGTTCTAAAGATTGACCAGCAAGTGGCGCCAGAGGACCATGTGCAAACACGTTTAGGGCGGCGGGAACAAGGCGGAAAATCTTTGTGAACCTGAATTCAAAGTGGGAGGTTTCAAGGACACGGTCCACTGGGCCGCAGGAGTCCTAGACATATGGGCCTAACCTGGTCACAATGGATGGGGCTTATTCCTGACTTCGCCTCGTCAGGGAGACAGAACACTGCTTCCTTGCCAGTGGAAGCCTGCTCAACAGCGCGGCTGGCGTTTGTCAGTAAATATTTCTGGATACATAAACGGGTTTGAACCCAGAGGAAGTGCAGGAAAGCTGTCTAAATGCAGACTCCAAGAGGGAACGTTCTGTCTGGGAAGGAAAGAAAGGACACTGATAGTCACGGTCGCAAGCAGAGAAAAGACCCTGGAAGTCTTGAAGACATTGGATACAGGGACTGACTAGAGTCATGGGCAGGGTTAGGAGATGCCAAGGATCTGATAAATGGAATATTTCCTGCCACATCAGCAAACAAAAGATGTCCCAGCCACCAGTGATTCCACCACCGGAGGTGAGGGGTGAGCACTGAGGGAACTCAGGAAATAATACCTGCCATCTAGCAGCCATCTGTGGAGAAGGCAATGGCACCCCACTCCAATACTCTTGCCTGGAAAATCCCATGGATGGAGGAGCCTGGTAGGCTGCAGTCCATGGGGTCACTAAGAGTCAGGCACAGCTGAGCGACTTCACTTTCACTTTTCACTTTCATGCATTGGAGAAGGAAATGGCAACCCATTCCAGTGTTCTTGCCTGGAGAATCCCAGGGATGGGGGAGCCTGGTGGGCTGCCGTCTATGGGGTCTCACAGAGTCGGACACAACTGAAGTGACTTAGCAGCTTAGCAGCAGCAGCAGCCATCT